>NC_135548.1:10673589-11006803 GCF_045843805.1 Urocitellus parryii
TTCCATCACCCTGAAAAAGAAACCTTGCAATCATCCATTATAGCCAACTAGGCCATTAATCTGCTTTGTCTCCACATTCCAGATGTTACAAATAAAATGTAACTATATATAATGTGGTCCTTTATTTGCCTCCTCTTACTTGCAGGTTTGGAGAATTCCCTTATTTTAGAATCAGCATTTCATTCCTTTTTGTGACTGAGTAATATTCTACTATATGGATATACCATATTTTACTTTTCCATTTATCAATTGATGGACACTTGGGTTGTTTCCACATCTTAGCTATTATGAATATTCCTATTATGACCATTTGTGTGCACGACTTTGTGTGAATGTTTTCATTTCTCTTGGGTATATACTTTGCACTTTCGAATTGGCTTTACTAATTTGTATTCTTGCTGAAGATAGAAATATATATATTAATACCCATATCTCCATAACATTACTGGTAGCTATTATCAAACTATGTATTTCTGGGAGTGGTGATGTATACCTGTAATCCTAGTTATTTGGGAGGCTAAGGCAGGAGGATCACAAAATTGAGACCAGCCTGGGCAGACCTTGTCTGTGTAGCTCAGTGGTAGAACACCCCTGTGTTCAATCTTTACCAGCACACACACACACACACACACAAAAAAAAAAAACCTACATAACTGTGTGTTTATTTTTTGCCTTGTGAGTATTTGTACAAAATTACTCATTGTTATTTTAATTTGCATTTCCCTAATGCTGGTGACACTGAGCATCTCTTCTTATGCCACTGAAACATTTTATTCATTTGTAAACTTCCTGTGCATAAATTCTGTTCATTTATTGATATTAATAGATAATCTTTGTGTAATGCAGATATTATTCATTTGCTAACATATGTAAAATATATCTTTGTCTGTAATGTATTTTTTTTCAGGTTCTGGGGATTGAACCCAGGAGTGCTTTACCACTGAGCTGCATCCTCAGCCCTTTTTTATTTTGAGGCAGTCTCACTAAGTTGTGGAGACTGGCTTTGAATTTGTGATCATCTTGCCTTAGTCTGATAATAGGTGGGATCACAGTTGTGCACCATTACACCTGGTCCATTTTTTATTTTTGTAAATTTAGATTTTCATAGTTTTCTTCATTATAAATTTGGGGTTAGATGTCTTGCTTAGTAAGTTTCTCCCACTCCCACTCCCAAGATTATAAAAGTATTTTTATATTTCTTAGAATATGTCTATAGTGTTGAACACTAATAAATTTGATAATTATTCTTCAATATGGTGTTAAGAATATATGGTTCTAATTGCCCCCAAACTTTTCATTAAATTTATTATTTCCTAATTTGAAGTAAAATTTTACCTCAATCTTAGTATTTTCAATGGGCAAATCAGTGTTTTTTGGGGGGACTATAAACTCTGCTCCATTGACCAACTTGCCTACTCTGGGCCAGTATAGGACCAGTTAAGTCACTACTGCTTAGAAAGTGCATTTGGGTATCTGGGCAAGCAGGACCCCTTTCCAAATTCTTATTTTCAAAGAGTACATCTTGGCTAATCTTTGTAAATGTAAAGAAAAATTTTCTGGGTCAATGGTACCTCCTAAGAAAAGTAACACAGAAAGACAAAGGTTTAAAATGGGAAGAGCCAGGGCAATTTCATGTTCTCTCATTCTGTCACTATTAAAATTGCAGGGATACTTGTCCACTACAAATTCTTTTGTGCACCCCTCGTGACAGACTTTGAGATATATTTCTCTTCTCCATTTAAAGGAACCAGGACTCCTTGATGGGCACAGGTCCTTTGAAACATGTCAGAGAAAAAAAATGAGGATGGTTCAAAACATCATATGTAACAAAGCAAGGATGTTGCTAGAAATGTTAAAAGCAATGTTTTATAAATAAACAGAAAACAAAGATGTAATAAGCTTCAAGCACTTTCTCTGGACAAATTGAAATATTCTGAAAATCTACAAAAGGAGAGGAAAGTTAAAGTACAAAGTTGAGCCTACAAAGAGTCACAGATTTGTACTGATACAGGAGGAAAGAAGGTCATAATACAAAACAAGGATGATTAAAGGGAATTTAAGGGAATATTCACAGGTGTGTGTATTTTGTTCATTCTATGAAAAATATATCTTTTCTTTAAAAGTGGAAGAATGTGCTTGTTTCTAGTTATGAATACAGGAAAGTTTACAGTCAAGATAAAGAGAATGGAAATATATAGTACAAGAAGACGACTTATTACCAAGAGACACATAATTACTAAGTAGAAAAGGAATGCAGTAGATCATATAGAATGATGAAGAAAATCCAACAGCATGTCCAAGGTAATGAACAGCCAAATATCTTGAAGAAAATAATTTTCCACATAGATTCTTCATACACAAAATCTCAAGGTGATCCTACTAATTATATGGAACATCAATAAGGCCATACATAAGTTTGGCCTATATATCATAAAAGCTGATGATGAGTAGGTAATACTGGTCATGTTAAGTGAAAACACACCATTTATGGAAAGAACACCAAGTTTTGAAAATTTAAAGTAAAATAAATGTGGAGGTAGTAAAATTCCCATGACAAAGCAAGTAAGAGCTAATTATATAAAAGACTAGGTCCAAGGCCTTGACTTATGGTTCAATGAACTTGGACTGTCCAGCCAGGATCCAGGTCTAAGTAAGAATCAGTCAACAACCCAGATCTTGCTCCTTCATGTGGTCTAAGCAGGCATCCCTTTCCTTTTAGGCTTGATAAGATTTGTACAAGCCCAGGAAGTTGGGTTTAACTCTGTTCCTAGGAAGACATGAAAGTAAATATGGCCATAGTAGTATAAAAGGTATTTTTTAATATGCAAAAATAATTGACATAGACTTGGCTTTAGAAACAGATTTAAAGTTTAAAAGTTAAAGATTAAACAGATTTAAAGTTTAAAAGTTAAGTTTAAAATGTGCTAATTGTATTTAAGCATGGGTTGTATACTGTTTAAGGAGTTTGAAAGGTCCCAATCAGCCATACTAAACCTGTAGTTGTAGTTGAGGTTGTTTGAGACAACTCAGTTAATTAAATTTATAACACATGTTTAAAAGCTCAAGAAAAATTGTTGTTTCCATTATTTTTCCTTAATTTAGTTGAAAAACCACTAGGCAAGGTCAGAGTGAGCAAGGTGGCTGAGGAAAGTCACACACAGGGGACTGAGGAAAAATCATTAGCTATGAGGAGGAGGCTGGCAACCAGGTTTTCATTGCTGGAGAAAGGAGCTATAAATATGGAAAGAAGGAGAGGGAGAAGAACTGAGTTGGCATTAAAGGTATTGCTCATGATTCAATAAATACAGATAAAAATAAATATCAATGCATATATACATTGGGAGCCTGGGTGCACAAACCCCAGGAGCAATGAACATATCTTCAATAAAAAACTAAGAGCCCTTTTTACTACTTTCACTGGTAATTACTATCATTCCAGAAAATCAAGGAGCAAATAGAGAGACCCTCAAAACACCTCCAGTTGATAATCAGACTAATTTGCTCAGGTGGAAAAAAGAAAATAGAAATTATGATTTAAAATTCTACCTCATAAAGCTTTTATTTACTCTGAGACACTGGAAATAAAATAAGTTCATTTCTTAAAATAAATGTAAGAATAATGTTTTAATGCTTCTTTTAGAAATACTACAGCATGTAGTATGTTAAAACTCACTTAACACTTTAATTGCCCCGTCTTCTTTCAAATATGTACTATTGTAAAACACACATACATTAGTCCAGCAAAACGGCTTCAAAACTGTCACCATGGAAAACCTTGCAACTACTGTTCAAATCATTTCTGGAATCTATCTTCTGCATGGGTTTTAGGGCTCATGATATACCTTAGAGATAGCAGATCTACTCTGCTAAGTAGGATTTGAAAAAACAAAGAAACCAAACAAACAAACAAATGAAAAATGAGTCCAGAGACACTAGATGTTGGGTAACTGAACACTTGAATAATTAATTTATGGTTGAAAAATAAAATCATAAAAGCATAATTATCAAATACAGGGACCTGAGCCTCCAAACTATTTTAAACAAGAGGATAATGCAATCATGAAATAGTTTTCCAAAATAACTTCTCTGATAAAAACATTAATCTGTGTAAGAAAAAAAAAATTTCAGAATCACTCACAATTATACTAGCTCACAAGCACTAAAAACTGGCCCTTCCCAAAATGCTGCTCCATTGGTCCTCTCAAGCTACCTAAAATGCTCAGTCTTTCCCTGCAGGACTGGCACCTGCTGCTCTAGTGCCATATACTCTCTGTAAAGGTTATATAGAGAGCCATTAATATCTTAGCATGAACATACTTGACATACAAATTCCCAGTCCATATAAATGCAGTTGATAGGACATTTGCAGGGAAGGCTGTCAAAGACCATGGTCACCAAGGGAGACCCTGGAACTACCTTCTGATCTCTGAATTGAACATAGCCGCATCCCGTTCTGGACACTCACCTTAAACAGATCAGACAAACACAGCTGCATGGTCCAAGCACGTGGTGATTTTTATTAAGAATAACTTTGTTTCTAAGATTTCCACCCTCAATTCTGTAATACTTTCCATTAAAAACACTTATACAAGAGCAAATACAAAAAATATTAAATTATGAAAACAAACCCTTTAAGGCTCCCTTTATATATATTTTATACACTCAAACAAGGCAAGATTGTTCAGAATAGAAGAATAAAGTCAGCTGTTATAGCTTAGAAAGCAACACTACTTTACTATTAAGAGACTATAAAACACTGAACTATTTTAAGAAAACCACAGAATGGAAAAATAGAGCCATTTTTGTCAAATGGTGGCTCCAAGCACAGAACTGCTCAGATGTTTTTGAGTCCTCAGTTTATAGTGCTAAGTACAAGAGAGACTGACCACCTTTTAAACACAGCTTGTGGGCCCAGATGACCAGATGATGTCAAAGCTTCCTTTCCTATACACTCTGCTACTGAGCCACACCCATCACTCTACACAATTTACAAGTCCTCTTTAGATCAGACCTTGTAGTATAGCTACAATCAATTCTTCAGATCTTAGTGCAATTAGAAGGGAAATGCTTTTTTAATTAACTTTTTCCCAGGATTGAATGAATCCTAAGGAAGTTCTAGGAACAGAATTTGTCCTTCTAGCCCTTGATATTTTTGTCAACTGGCAAAACTGCTTCAAGGAACAGATCTCAAGATCAAAATCCTATTAGAGAAAGATAGGAGCCAGTCCGGACTTTACAGATCACACCATGAGTCCACAGAGCAAGAACTCTAATCAATGTGCAATAAGGAATGTTCTTTCAAAATGATCACTTACCTCACTTTCTTCTCTCAAAGTGTAGAATGATAAGAAAACTGTCACCATTCTAATCTTCAACAGCAAACTATTTTAGAGCAACCTCAGCATGTCATATTTAAATAATATTTGCTGATGAGACAAATAATCCATTTCAGGTGTAAACAGCTAATATATTTCTCTGACTAGCAGTATATTATCATCTATTTAATCTTAGTTTGTTCACATTGGGACTGAATGTGGGCCTGTTGATTACTAGAAGCATCTCCCACAGAAAGCTAATGTCTACCTGCTAGTTAAGGATTCCAAAACTCCGAATCCAACTTTCTATGAGTTGTAAAGGAAGTATAAAAGCCTCTGATGTAGAAAGGCTGAATCCTCTCTATGAAGAACATTCTAAATCCACAAGAATTCTTCCATGTCAGCAGTATAAAATTAACTTTTCAAGGGAGTATTTGCTATTATTTGCTACTTGGATGTCTCTGAATAGCATGCTAGTTAACATAAGGAAACTGAGTCCCTTCTCCCTGCACCTCAGTTTCTCCTGAGAGATGCAATACAGTAGTCATCAATATTATCCTTACCAACAGCATCATGCTGAGAGAGTGGTAAAAGTTTTCCTTCATAAGAAAAAAAAAGAGTAAAGAAATACACAATCATTAATCAAAAAGTTTTCAAAGCTTAGATTCTACTAATATTTAAAATTTGCAAACAAAAGCCTCCTTGAGATCAACTGATACTTGTTTCTCATTAACATACCTAAAGAAGGCCTCACCATCCAGCTCCTGATGGGAACTTTTCCTGCACTGTGCTCAAGAGAAATTAAGATTTTTGTACTCTTTACTTTTGACACTAAAGCTGGGCTATACAGACTATTTCTGTTTTCCAAAGGAATGAGGATTTTTTTCTTTTCCTGAAAGAACTATCTCAGCAAGAAATTTAAAAATAAAACTGAACTGAAAACATGCTGGCTATCAAAGCAATAAACGAATTTACATGAAATACCTTCTGGGAAGTGGATACCTCCACAAAGCATAGAACTGAAAGGAATTAAAACAGACCAACATGAATCTTTATATGTTTTTATACCTTCTTAATCTATTTCTGAATTTTGATGCCAACAATGGTAATAGCTGTGTTCAACATTAACATTCTCCACTGTTAATTCTAACATGGGTGAAAGTATAAATTAAACAAGAAAATTTTGATTTCTCAAAGTAGAATTTACAATATTGGATGTAACCAATTAAATGCACTTCTATTAATCTAAATTATCTTATAGATAACCAAAAGAAGAAATAAACACATTTTCTTTAGCTCTTCAAAGAAAATAATATTTGCTCCAGTGAACTAAGATTGGAAGAAAAAACCAAGTAGTGCAGCTCTCAGGATTTTTTTCCAGTGTCCTCTTCCTTTTTTTTTTTTTCTTTTGCTTTAAGTCTCTGAACACAGCTCCATTATTCCAACTGGTCAATGTCCTTCATTTGGCGAATAGGAACTACAATTTTCATAGATAATTTATCCATCCAGACTGTAATCAAATCAAATCAAATCCTTGTCATAGTCAAAATTCTTGGCTGGCTGGAATTCTCTCCAGGGGCTCTGGCTCTGAGACAAATGCAGAGGAGGCACCTAGACACAGCTCTTGTGGTGATGGCAGGACACACCAAGTCTCCATACAGCCTCCGCCTAGGACTCCTGGGCTTGGGCCACCTCTTGGCCTGTTCTCCTGAGATTGCGTTTCACCTTCACAAACTCCGGGGCATTTTCTTGTTCTTCTTGCAATTTCTGCTTCTCAAGTTCAAGCTAAATGAAATTCAAAACCAGAAAAATTATTTACAAGCTGAGAGGCTTTCAAGGCACTCCTCTCATTCCAATGGAAGAAATTCTCTCTCGGTCCCCTAATAGAAAGAAAGAAGGAAAGCAAGGGAGGGAGAGAGGGAGTAAGGACTGATTCTTCAGAGGCAGCACCCAACTGGTTGTTACTACCAACGACAGCAAGAGAAGACAGAAATAAAAAAGTCAAAGCCATGAAAACAAAATCCCGAGAAGAACACACAGTTGCCCTGGAGTCCAAGTGAGGCTGAGCTGCATTAAATTACTCCAGTACTCTGTTTATTCTGCGATATTTCTCTGATTTGCCTTTGCCTTGAGCATTTCTTTTAGGTCTTCAATAAAATTCCTGTCTCTGCCTCAAGTGTAATATACACCATCTGCTGACATTTTCTTTCTTTTCTTTCAAGGCATCAATGTTTATATCTGATATGTCTGGGAGATTCTGCTTGCTCCAACATCCTTATTTCTTAGAAATGAGAAAGAATGCTTTCCGCCACTCAGTCTTACCTGCTCCAACTTCTGCTGCCATTTTAAAAGTTCTATTTTCAGGTCAGATTACTTCTTTTGCTTCTTCTTCCTTCTGTTTGATTACTTGGTCTCATTGTCTCTTTTCCATCACCTTCTGCAATTCTGATTTATTCTGAGGGGCAAGACCCCTGCAAAAAAAAGCATTAATGAAAATGAGAAATGTTCATCATGAATAAAAATGTAATTGAAGGTATCAGCCATAGAAAAGAGGTCTGAAGAATCAGACACCTCTGATACCTACTCCTAAGCTAAGTTAATGGGGGTGCTCAGAAACTCACCATCATCAAAGAAAGGACAAGAATATCTTCCAAAGAATTTGTAAAATCCTTATTCAATAAAAAGGTATTGAGCACCTACTATGTGCAAGACATTAGACTATACAAAGCAGGGTGATGGAGATGGATATAGGTGGGGAAGTACCCTCATGCAATGGGTATGATATGTACCTCCACAGAGAGGTAAATGCCTAGGACCCAAGGAGTCTCCACTGGGGAGAATTCCTGAGGCATAGCCTCTGACCTCATGTATTAATGCAACCCAGGGACAGGTTAGCACAAATCTTTTTCCTACCCTAGAAACCTCTTCCTATTCTCCATTTTCAGATCCCAAAAAGAAACAACAGTCTCTGTGACCAAGATTATATCATTTCCAAGGGTCATGGCCAGGCACAGCAATCAATCATCTCCTGTCAGTCTACTGTTCTTTGTGCCTAAACCACCTCAGATACATGGTTTATTTATAATGCATGAAATTCAGGCTTCAAGGAAACTCTACTCTTCTGAGAGATAAATTAGGTGGCCATTTCTTTAAATGGGGAGAAATAAAACCAAAACAGGCTATTCACTAGCAACCCTCCATCTGATATGTTTGAGCCAAGTCAAAGGAAAGACCCATTGACACTTTCTTAAGTAGGACTCCTGTCTATGTTTGATGTCAGTTTAGAATCACCTTGTCTCTATGTCTGTTATGATTTGGACGTGAGGTGTCCCCCACAGCTCACGTGTGAAACAGTGCAAGAAGATTCAGAAAAGAAATGATTAGGTTGTGAGAGGGCTCTTTAACCCAATCAGTGAATTAATTCCCCGACAGGGATTGACTGAATGGGAGCTGAAGGCTGGGAGGTATGGCTGGAGGAGATGCAACACTGGGGGCATGGTGTTGGGGTACATATTTTGTATCTGGTGAATGGAGTCTCTCTCTGATGCCTGATCATAATGTGAACTTCTTCCCTTTGTCACACTCTTCTGACATGATGTCCTGCCTCACCTTGCGCCCTGAGGAATGCAGCCAGCCACTAGGGACTGAGACCTCTGAAATGGTGAGCCCCTAAATACACCTTTCCTCCTCTATATTTGTTCTGGCTGGGTCTTTTAGTCACAGTGGTGACGTAGCTGACTATAATAATGTACTTTGCCATTTCCTTGGGATTTTCTCCAGCTGGGTTTTCCAGGATGCTGGACAAGACCACCTACCTCTTCCTTTTTGTCTCCCCTAGTTATTTAAATAGGCCTGACTCTAATAGCTCACCAGCAACCTCAACTTGATGTTAAAATTTATTAAGAACATTTAAAATAAAAACAAAATAAACCATAGAACAAGAAACACACTGATGATTTCAGACCATACATGGTCAATAATGGCTGGTGTATTTACACCTGACTCAAGAGGCGTTCACACTGGGCTGACTGTAAACTAAATCTGGTCTCACAGAGGCACTACAACGTCGCACCACTGCCTGCCCCTGCTGCTTGCTGCTGATCTGGAGGATGGGACATCAGCCCAGGCAGTTGTTCTTTGAACTACTCCAATCAACTTACTTAGGAGTCAGTTGAACAACTGGTAAATCAAGTAAAAGTTCCCAGAATAAGTGTTCTGGTTATAAGAAAATCAAGAGTATATCTTTCTTAGCTGCTGTCAAAGTCACACAAACACATCTATAAACGAATCTTCAATATTACACTTCCTCAGTAATCAGAATTTTTAAAAATTCTGGCAACTTTCCTACTTCTTTTTTAAAAAATCTCAATAAAAATTTTCAATGTAGTTGTTTACAGAGTAAAGATCAGTATGATCTTTCTTTGATGATAAGGACAAAACGACAAAATAATATATATGTCCTGCTTTCTCAAATTTCAAATATTAGCAGAATTCTTAATTAAAAATTAATTTGGTCAAATTTCCAAAGAAACAAGAAGCAGGTCTTGTTTCTGATTTAATTATACTTTGCCTCACAGTTATCAAGACTGAACAGAGGTATGAAAATACAGACAGAATATTCTAGAAATCAAATCTTTAATCGGCACATAAAAGGTTGCTTTTGAGCACTCTTGCTGTTCAGTTAGAAGAGTCATTAATCACTGGAAAACCTTTCTTAAAATAATCTGAAAAAAGACTAAGAAGCTCCTTAGTTTCATGACTAATAGAAAGTCTTGATTTGACACTATAGACAGAATTAAGAGAATTAAATTTTAGGATTAAGGATTTAGTTATCTGAATAATTTAGATTTCAAAGATTTTTCTTTCACTGTATTCCACCAGCAAAATTCACTTAAATTATTGTTACATTCTTCTCCAAAATTCACTGAAAGAACTTTGATATATGACACTTTAAGCTGATTTTCCATTGCAGCTTATAAATGGGTTTAACTATTCTATAGTATTCATTTTCTGCTCAAAGATTTTATATGATGGTGACAATAAGATAAAATACTTAGTAACAGACCATTCAGGAAAGTGGTGCTCATCTGATAAAAATTCTGCATTTGTAACACTCAGGAAGTAGTCATAGACCTTCAGTTAATATTTTATCATAGTGGGTCACTAACTTTCTGTGCCAAATGGGAGACATTAAGCACTGCCTGTGTGTTTCCTCTAAGTGGATCAGAATGCAGAGACTGTGGAGGGACAGAAATGAGCACCTCCAAATTTTGTAAATAACAATATTACCCCTTGCATAAGAACACTTGATTCTCTTCAATCAATTCTGACATACACATAACAAGTACTTTCAATCCCTTCATGACTGACAGGGAGTCAAGAGCTGGTGGCTTCATACTACCCAAGATTAAGAAATTCTCAAGTCTGCTTCCTGGTCATGGAGCTAGCTGTGACTATCTCAGTGGGCAAAGCCTAGTTTAAAAATTGTGAACTTAATAGGTGCACTTTGAGTCTTTGCCAATAAAAGTCAGGCAGTTTATCCAGATCCATTTAAAAAAAAAGTAAAAGCACACCCCAAACTTGCCCCATTAAACAAATCACGGGAGGATGATCTGCACTGTATTCTACACAATGGTGTCCCTGAGAAGTATATAAGGTAGTGCCTGCTCCCATCAAGCCCTACCCATTCCTGCACCCAGAGATAACTGTTACTAACAGTTTGGTCTGTATGCCCCCACCCTTTCCACACCTGTACAAACACAGGGTTCTCTTCCTTACTCTTCTTCACATCAACAAAACACACTAAATATTCAGAGGCAAACTGTTGGAAAAGCCCATATGCACTGCATCTTCATCTCAACCCAAGCACACTTGCAAGCTATGAATGAAGTCAACTCCTCAATAGGAACACATCACCAGCCAGAGCAGGAAGCTGGGGAGCAAACTATCAGAGAGCACACGTGCCTGACCCCCCAAACCAAACTGCTCCTAGCATATTAGGTTTTCATTTTTTGGTGAAAGGGATGGATGCATTTGGATTTCAGTGTGATTGTGAATCTTGAAATTCTCTGGTTTGGCCTGCCTCATCTACATTCTTGGCTTAGCCATTTTCACCTGCATGGATTCAAGTATAAATACTTTTCTCTGTTATTCCTACAACCTCCCCTATCTTTTTTCATGTTGTACAGAACCAAAGTATTCATTGAGAAACTATTTGTCTGGTAAAGAATTTCTAAAGTTCAGCTGAAAACTCAGGGAGCTAGAAACCACTCACTTAGAAATGTACAAGACAAAGAACCATTAGGGACATGCTCAACTTAACTGGTTTATTTGTCCAAAAGTTACTCTTTATAGAAAACTGAATCTCTTAATGTGTTAGAAATCTTATTTTTTTTTCTTTTCTTAAAAATTAGTCTAATTTGTTATGACAGCAGAATACAATTCAATTCATATTACACATACAGAGCACAATTTTTCATGTTTCTGGTTGTTTACAATGTAGAGTCACACCATTTATGTCTTCATACACGTACTTAGGGTAATGAAGTCCATCTCAATCCACTGCCTTTCCTACTCCCACATCCCCTCTCTGCCTCTCCCTCCCCTTTGCCATAACTAGAGTTCATCTTATCCTCCCATGCTCCCCCCTCAATCCCCATTATGAATCAGCCTCCTTATATCAGAGAAAACATTTGGCATTTGGTTTTTTGGGGATTGGCTTACTTCATTTAGCATTCATTATATTCTCCAACTCCATCCATTTACCTGCAAATGCCATGATTTTTCTTCTCTTTTAACACTGAAATAATATTCCATTCTGTCATTCTTATTTTTAAAAGATGTTTCCAATACTGAAATTTCAACTACTAAAAATATAATGCTTTATAATGCCTTCTGAAAACTGCCTTTTTGTACTACTGATAAAGGCATATGGAACCCAAGAACCTGACAAAAGGTCATAACCATCAGACCTAGAAGCAGACTGTGACCAGGTGGAAATTTAAAGACTGCTACTGGAAACTGAGCCAAATCTAAAAGGATGATAAAATAGAGAAGCACATGTTCAGAGCTAGAAGTTCTATGAATACTTATTCTCCTAAGTTTTTATCTTATAATCTCTAAAAGTAAATTGTAAAAAAAAAATTAAACTGTTGCAGAGCTTTGAGCAAAATTTGTAGTTATGCGAGCAAAGGTCAAGACTACAGGTAAAGTTTGTTTTTTGCTGATCTCATTCTCTTGTCTTTTCATTTACTCAATCCTTTCTCTAGTTTATATAATTACTATACTTGTCTCTAGAAACTGTCCTAAATCCCATTCTTATTTCTATCCTTTTTTGTTCTAAAAATCTATTGGATGATCTGGAGAGAATCCTCAACAAGAAACAATTCTCTCTAATGTGTCAAAGTGGGACAATTACAAGGTAACATGCTGGTTTGCTAGAAAGATCACTGGGTAAGATAAAATAAAGGAGGGCCCTTTATAAATTGTAGAAAAGGAAACAGGTTTTCATTATAGTACAAACCAGTAATCAAGCCTGGTAGTAATTATTGATATGATGCTTCCTATTATTTGGTACTAAAATAGAAATAAAAACCCCAGTCTCCAAAGGGTTCATGATATGGAAGAAAAATAAAAGGAAAGTTTTCTTCTGAGCATGAGAAGTTTTCACCCTAAAACTGACTATGTTTCTTAAAAAGACTCTACTAAACAAAGATTTTATCTTAAAAAATATGTTTATATCTTCAACATATGACAAGATATATTCATCTTTTTTGACTTTGAAATATGCTTTTTTTTCTTAAATACATTGCATCATATTGGAATCTTTCAAAGAAAAGGGGAAAAAGAAATAGGAATTTCCCAGCATGCCACATGGGGAGAAGATGGATGGGACTAGCTGACCATTTATATGCCATGTATTTTAATAGGTATTGTAATACACGCTACTATTTAATTTTTAAAGAAATATATTATTATTCCCCACTTTATAGGTGAAAAAAAAGATATCAAGAGAGGTTTCTTGGTCAAGATCATAAGATACATCAAGTTAAATGGTGAACACTCAGGATTCATGACCTCTGAACTCAAATGTCCTCACTACACCTCAGTGCTTCAGCAAAAGTCATCATTCTTCCAAATTACTTGCACTGGGCCTGCTAAAGAGTCAGCTATGTAAACAGGGAAAGGAAAAATGGGACAAAGACAGACAGAAAGGAGGTCCATTTTTTAGAAAATTTAGAAAGACTCAACTACTTAAATCCATATGTTCTGCAGTGATGTGTATCACACTACTAATTATATATTTTTATAGCTTTTATTTTATTCCTTTTTGTGCTGCTGAGAATTGAACCAGGGCCTCACACATGCTAGGCAAGCACTCTACCACTGAGCCACAACCCCAGCCCCACTAAGTATATTTTTACAGAGTAATTTGCAGCCTCTAATCGAGAGGAAGATTTTTACAAAATTAGGTTTACTTTTCCTTTATTCTGACTTGGAGCCTTTCTATAGACTTACAATGAAAATAAAACAAAATAATTTGAGCAACAATATTTCTTCAACTAAGCTCCATCTTTAGATCAGAAAACCAGTAGGTGACAAAATGCTACTCTGTTTTGAAGACCACTAACCTGATGATCTTCCAATAAAATACAGACAAAATTTCCCAGGCAGGCCTGCTTCCAAATTCTATGGTTTATTTAGAAATGTATAAAATCATGTTTTGCTCTGGGCATGAGAGTACTAAATTCATATTTTCCATTTTGATTGTGCAGCAAAGATAGGCAGAAGTTAAGCACTTACTAAAAATGATCAAGCTTGTATTCAATTTAATAAACTTTAATCTGATAGCTCCATAGCGCATGCCAGAGACAAAAATGAGGGAGTCACAATCCCATAATCCAGGAGGAGAAAGATATCTAGAAATACATCCAGGAACAGAAGTCCTTAGTTCTGGTTGGCAGGAGTGAACTCGGAAGAACTGCCATGAAAATGCTCCGAACCCTTGTGTTTTGCTTTTTTTTTTTTTAATTTAAAATTTAAAAATATAATATAACTTAAATTTAAATTTTTTTAAATTTCTCAAGATGACACAACAGGGATGGAAATAAAAATAGAATTTAAGGTAGTCTGTAGAGATAAACATAGTAAAGATACAAATTTGTGTATATTCTGCTCCCTTCTAAAAAGTTAATAAAAATATTGATAATTATTTAAAATACAACTTAAAACAAACAAAAACATAAGGAAGAAACACTCTAATCTATTCACTCTAATAAGGCTCTAAAGACTTCTCCTTGCCACTTACCGATTGCTAATGCAGGCAGGATTTACAATTGATTCTAATACTTCCCCCAAAGCAAGGGGGGAATTCAGAGATTTCAAATTTAAGAAAAATCATATTTCTCTTTTACTTGGTTTCCTCTCTTATGTCTTTGCCCCACCCCTTTGCACTAAAATTTAAGAATGTGTGTGCATTCTAGAAGAAATAAAAACTGAGCTGCAGCAGGGGCTTCACTTCAGGGAGGGATGACCTGGCTTGAAGGTGAGAGAAGGGAAGCCTTGAGAATTGTCAAGAAATAAAAACTCTTCAAAGCCTCTGTAAAAACAATCATTGATAAATCTGGTTATCTTAAAGTCCCTGTAAAGAAGCCATGCTCCAGAAACTATGGTAGCTTTTTAGATTTGAAAGGAGTTCTCTGTGAAGACCTTGATGGATCTGGGATATTTTGACAGGATTGATCAATTTCTGGGGCCTAATGAGTTATGGATTGTCATCTTCCATGTAGTCTGGCTCAGCCATGATGTTTCTTGGGATGAGATATGAGTCCTTGGGGCTGGTATCCTCAAGAAGGCCATCTGAAAGAGGAAAAGAAGACTTACTTGCAGGCTTTTCTGCCAAGATTTTCTCACAAGCAGAAACCTGGCTGTGCCCAGTCCAGCACACTAGACATGTTACCCTCCCAGGTCCACATCAGGGACATCACTGGCAAATCATCCCATGTGTTTTGAAGGTAACTGGGGAGCACAGGAGTGAGGAATGGAGTGGTTTTCTTCAGTGATCCCTGAGACTATGGGGAAGAGGAGTGTGGTGTCTTGACTCTAGTCACTGCCTTTCATATTTGTGCTGAGGTTACACAGGATGCTTCCTGCTACCATGTCACAATAGCAATCTTGCAACAAGCATTGGGCACCAAGTCCCTTCAGTCTCAGCAAATGAATCTGCACTGGAAACTCACAAGTCCTGACTCTGCATCAAGGTCAGAAACTTCCAGAGCAGTCTAATTTGACCTGTGATGCTCCTGGTCATGTCTCCTCCTCTCTTCACTTGAGCCATGTGGGCTTCATCCAGCCCAGATCCTTTCAGCTCATTCTTCCAGTGGCACCTGCTCAGAGGGGCCTGAATTCCTGAGAGCCCTGCTGAAAGCCACAGTACAACCCCAGCACTTTCCCAAGTGAGCTATGCTACCAAATTTACTTATTTATGACTGAATGTACAGGGCATGAGTCCCTGAGGGTAAGGGTGACTTGTTTTCATTCCACTGCTCTATTCCCAGGGCTGGATCAGAGGAAGGAAGACAGCAGGGAGGAGGGAGGAGACCATGCAGCAAGAGCCTTTTGGGGCAGGGAGGGGAATGGGTTCACTGGGGTTTCACAGAAGGAACAATTTGCTAAAGTGCCCAACAGAGTCCCTTAACCTTTCAGGCCTCAGCCTCCTCTGGTCCTGTTTCTTGGTCTCTCTGGAATTGTGTATTCCATGACTCAAGTATATGTGTCCTCCTCAGTAAGAGGAGTTCCTAGGGATTAGAGCATTTGGACCTCTCTTTCCTACCCTCCATGCAGCTCCCTAGGGTGGTGCATGACACATAGTGGGTGCCCTATGAATACCAGTTCCATTTTGTGAGACACAAAAAAACCCTAGTGGGGGCTGGGGTGAGGTGAACAGGATTGGCTGAGCAACAGACTGCAGATAGGGGCCAAGGCTGGCATCAGGTCACTGTGGACCCCAAGACTCAACTCGTGGTATGGATCCCATAACTGCTCCCCTGCCTGCAAAACAAACCTGGCCAGTATTTCATGATAATTACAATGCAATTTATGCTCTCCTGTTCGGGTGTGGTGACTTCAACTTCCAAACTGAAAATCAGATACCAAGCCTCTTTACACAGAGTAGCTGATGGTGACCTTCTCAACAAAGTCTATGGTACACAATTACTCACTGCCTGGCTAGTTCCACTCCCCTAGATAGAAGAATGATTAGAGAATAGAGGAAGGTGTGGCAGGAGGAGGCATATCCAAACAGTTCACACCAAACACTGCCACCTTCCCCACTATTACTAACAGCAGCGTATGTGTATTTCTGTCACAAAATGCATTCTGACACAGGTTAACCACAGGTTTCTGTCCTTCTCTGCCAGGGCAAGAAGAATTTCTTCCCCTGAATTTTAGATACCTGGGCCAACCAAATGACTGATACAAGGCACTGAATAAATGTTAAACTAAATGAAATTTGTAATAAAAAGGAGCTCCTAAATGCAAGTCAGTGCCATTGAGGTGGCCCACAAGCACACATCTAAGAAGGGTGTGACAGAAAAAAGATGGGAGCAGGGTGAACAAGGGGAGGCAGGTTGTACATCCTTGGCCTCCAGCACATGTGAGGGTGGAGACACTAGAAGAGAGCAAAGACATGTTTGCAACTAAAATTTAAAAAGCACAGGCAGCAGCAGCTGCTGAAAAATCAAAGCAGGTCCTGAGTTTCGAAGACACCAATGAAGTCTCCACAAATCCCTGAAGTGTCCCCAGACACTACTGGACTCTTAACACATCTGACTAGAAACTATACAAAGTGGCAGCCAGCGATTACAGAGAGCTTTGGATACAGCACATGCAGGTACCAAACCACATTTGATTTTGGCAATGACCTTACAAATAAAAGAACTAGAAAATTTACTTAACAGACAATAAAATGGGGAAATAGAATTTAAATCCTGTGCCCACTTATATTGCCAGCAGCATAAAGCTAATGTCCTCTCATCTTAAAACCTGTCTATCCTCCAAACTGTAATGTTTTATAGTTTTAAACCAACAACTTGAAAATAAAGCAAATAAGAATCCAAAGAGGAAGTCAATTAAAGAAGAACTGTAGCTACATCTTTTGTTTAAATATTTATATCACTGTATATCAAGACTCAAAATTACTGGAGGAAAAGGAATATGTGACAAGTTACCCCAAACATTCCTTAGAGACTACCCTAGAATGCCTGCAAACTTAACCAAGTAGAGAATTACAAACTTTGTTCATGGTGAGTCAGAGAACCCATCACAGCCAGCCTGATCAATATGCAGTTTCCAGCCCTCTGGGGACCGCAGTGGAGACCCTGGACAGCAGATTCCCTCACCGGCCTTGATTTTCTCTTCTGAAAAATGGGGACACTGCAGTGGGAGGGAGAGACAGCCTTGAGGGGAACTCACCACTGCCTTCCTGTGCCCGCCCCCAGGTCACCAAGTCCCACTCACCACTCTGAAGACCCAGCCACCGTCCCTCACCTGTCCTCCTGTCCATCCCCAGGTCCAACCTTTCACGCCACCCACATCGACCCAGTCACACACCCACTGCTTCACCCACTCACCCTCATCCATCTGGCCATCCATCAGTCCATCTGTCTGTCAATCCACCCATCCATCCATCTACCCACCCATTTGGCCACTCAGCTGTCCACCTTCTCTCCTCTCTCATTCCCCTGCCATGCCATCCCCAGCCATCTTCCCCAGCCACCCCAGGGTTTTCCAGGTGAACCCAGCCCTGGCTGTCCCATTTTACAGATGGAGGAGCCTCCATCACAGGAGAAATGAAAGAAAGCTCAGGGTCACCGTCAGGACCCCTGTTGGCTGGCCTGCCTTGGGGTGACCAGGGCCTCTGAGGAGCCTGCTCTCTGGGAGGCGTTTTCTCTGGGCACCTGTGGTCACGGGAAATGACAGGCTACGAATGACACAGCGCTTAAGGTGGGTCTGGCCTGTGGCACAGTTTGGTGAGCACCTACTATGTGTTCCCCAGTTCTGATGGAACTGTCCCCATTCTACAGAGGAGGTGATTGAGTCTCTGAGAGGCCAAGTGATGGGACAGAGCCCAGGCCCCAGACCAGAGTGTGGGACTCTAAATTCCACTTGTCTCCACTCTGCCACTTGGGTACTGGTTTCTGCCCTGCCACCATACACAGTGTGGCCCCAGGACACGCGGAACCTCAGTGTCCCCGTCTGTCCTGAGAGTGGCCTGCATAGTTTCTGGGGCTGATGGCAGAAGAAGAGGGGATAACAGGAGCCAGAGGTCACCACAGCCCTCGGTGACCCCGGTCACTGACTCATTCAACAAACACCGTGTGCCCTGCGTTCCTACTGTGTGCCTGCATGGAGCTCAGCATTGGGAACACAGAGGTGACAGAGAGGGACAAAGGCTTCCACTCTCTGGGGAGAAAACAGTAGCCAAGTCCACACTTATGTTCAGCAATGGGGTGGTGACAAAACTTCAATGAGAAGGGGACAGCGTCAGGAGGGCGGAGGGGACAGCTTGGTCTCACCACTGATCACATCAGGAGATGAGCCTGGTGCCAGGGCTGCAGGGAACAGAGGACCAGGCAGAGGGAACAGCGAGTTCCAAAGGTGGTGATGGAGTCAGCCTGCAGGGGACATGGAACCGGGGTTGGGGACCTTGCCAGCCTCTGCTGGGGACTTCTCCACGTGGCTCCTGTGATATCATGTTGACTCTGGTCATTAATGATGGTGGCATCTCTCCTGCTCTCTGGGAGAACTGAGCTGCGACTCTGTCTTATAATTCTCCTTCCCTCCAACAATCTGTGTTTCAAAATCATGTCCCTGTGTCCCAAGGCCTCTGGGTGCCAGGTATATTTCTCCAAATCCCAACAAATAAACACAGTAAATCCACGGGCTTCAGGGGGGTTTATGGGCTACTCTGCCAGGGAGATGGGCTGGTCCCCTGCAGGGCCAGGCTGAGTTATGGGGGTACTTGAAGCCTCATGACGGGGAGATGTGCGGCACCCACCTCGTTGGGCCCTGCAGAGGCTCCTTGGTAGGCATCTCCCTTGGGGAACACTGGGTCCTCCAGGAGCACCTCATTTCTTCTCTCTCTCTTCCTTTCTCTTTTTGATCCTGGGGATCGAGCCCAGGGGAGCTCAGCCACCTCCCTGCCTCCCCATCCTCTTGACTTTTATTTAGAGACAGGGTCTCACCAAGTTGCTTAGGATCTCACTAAACTGCTGAGGCTGGCCTCAAACTCAGAATCCTTCTGTCTCAGCCTCTGCAGCCGCTGGGACTCCAGGTGGGTGGCACCGGGCCTGGAGGCTCATTGCTTATTTCTTGGGTGACTCCTGCATCCCTTTCTGAGGATCTGCTCCTGTCTTGCTCTTCTGGCTGGGGATGGCCTCATTGTGGATGCTCCTCAGCATGTGACGCCTGCTCTGGTGACCCTGGGCTCTCTGTCCCTGCCTGTTGGAGATGGAAGAGCAGGACCAGCCGGCAGGCCAGGAAGGACCCAGCAAGGGCTGATCCCCGCTGGGGACCTGGGAGACCAAGCAGAGGGAGGCCCCAGGGGCTGGGTGTCAGGGAGACCCGCCCCTCACAGCTTTTTGTCATATGCTTTTGGACGCGGAGGGGCCCAGACACTGCTCTGTGCATCAGGCCCCGTGGCAGCTGCGACATGGCAAACAGAGCAAGATACAGAATTCACAGCTGTGAATCCTTCTCTCTTCAGGGTGGTTGATTACCTTAATTACTTTTATTATCTTTATCTTTGAAGATCCCAGATTGCTCATTTCTGCCTCTCCTGCCAAAGCCGACCACAGATCTTCTCTTGGTGCCTATGGAGTGGGGACCGTCAGAGGCACAGCTTTCTGTGGCATTTAGAGGAACTTTGATTCCCGCCCGGCTTCTTCTGAGTGTCCTGGTGCCAATGAGCGGGAGCTGAGTCCTGGGAGAGCCTGGAGGCCACGGAGCATGTGGGGCAAAGCTCTGAGTCTGACAGAGTCTTTCTTTTTCTTCTCCCTTCTCATCCCCCTCTGCATTCTTATTTATTTCCTTATTTATTTTTGGTGCCGGGGATTGAACCCAGGGGGGACTGGACCCCTGAGCCACGTCCCCAGCCCTTTCTATATTTTATTTAGAGACAGGGTGTAGCTGAGTTGCTTAGGGCCTTGCTTAGTGGCTGAGGCTGGCCTCCAATTTGCCATCCTCCTGCCTCAGCCTCCTGAGCCACTGGGATGGCAGGTGTGCGCCTCTGCGCCTGGCTCCTCTGCATTTTTAGTTTGATGTGGGAAAAAAACTTTCTACCCAGCAAATTTTAACTTCAACTTGAAAGAGAAGAATTACAGGCCTGGACAACTGTCCTACTTAACCCAGAAAATGGAAAGGCAGTTTGTTTTGACATCAATCCACCCAAGGGGCACATTCTGAGGTTAAGGGGGAGAAAATCACCAGGTGCCTGGATCTGGAGATATTTCAAGCCAGGGGATTTGGGGACTGTCCAGGCAGTGGAAGGTGCCCACAGGCTGAGTGGGGACATGGTGTGGGGAAGGCCTGGGTACCAGTGAGTGACCTCATGAGGGGAGGGGGCAGCTACTGGGTGAGTGCCCAGCTGTGGCAGGGACGGGAACCTGGCCACCGTTCTCTCCTGGAGCTTCTTGGGCCAAGTGCGTGGTGGTGTTTGGAGAGAATGTAGCAGTTAGAAAGGGGACTGTCACCAGAGCAGCCACCTAGGGAGCTCACCTGGAAACTGAGGCACGAGTCCCAAGTCAACCAGGTTTCAAATGCTGGCTCTGCCAAGTTGGAGCTGTGTGACTCAGGCACACACCCCAGTGTCTCTAAACTGCACCGTGGACATGGTGGTCATGGCACTCAGGACACTTCCCTCTCAGAGCCACTGTGAGGGACGAATAAAATGATGGCAGGTGTGTGAAGCTGAGCTCCAAAATGTGGTGGGAAACTAAAGCTCAGAGAGGTCAATTGCCTACCTCAGGTCACAAAGCTTCCTGCAGGGAGACGATGTCTTCACCCCATTGTCCCCTTCTGATTCTGTCTGGGGACTGGGAATCCGCACCCCCGGGCTGGGCTGCTCGAGATTCCCCGGGAAGGAGGAGCATGAGGGAGACGAAGGGGAGGTGGGTGTGGGGGACCCTCATGCTCACTGAAAGTCACGCAAATTGTTTGCAATTTCCTTTGCTGAAAAGCACCTGGGGAGGTGACAGAGGTGGCCTTAGGGCAAAACATTAGGGTGCAGAGAGAGGAAGGTCCGGCACAGTGGCATTTGGGGATGGCTCTTTGGGCTTCCCTGGGCCAGAGAGACTGCAGCCCGTTTCCCTACATCAGCACTCACCAGCCTTGGCCCTCTCTGTCCCTGGACCCTCTGTTGGCCTGTCCCTTTCTCCCTCCTGCAGAGCTCCTGCTGGTACCTGCTCCTTCCTCTCCCTGCACCCCTCCTCCCACCTTGGACCAGAAAAACATGGCACCTGGGGGGGGGCTGCCAGTCTGGAGATGGGGGGCAGGGTGAGGGGATGCCAGAATCTGGGAGGGGACAGGCAGTGGGCGCCCTCCAGCCCCCGAGGGATCGACTGAGGCCTCGGAGGTTGCACTCCAAGACCTGCTTTCTGCACCCAGAGCCCTGGGTGACTGGAGAGTAGGTGTCTGTGTTTTGTTAAATTGTATTAAAATAATTTCATGGGCAGGATGAAGTAGGGCCACCTGTCATCCCAGAGGCTTGGGAGGCTGAGGCAGGAGAAGCGCCAGCTTTGAGCCAGCCTCAGCCACAGTGAGGCCCTGAGCAGCTCAGTGAGACCCTGTCTCTACAGAAAACCCCAAATGGGGCTGGGGATGGGGCTCAGTGTTCGAGTGCTCCTGAATTCAATTCCTGGTACCCGCTCCTGACCCCTAAATAAGTAAATGCCAAGTTTTTTTTTTTTTTTTTAAAGTTGCTTCTAGAAAATTTAGAAAGTGCCTGTGTGTGGCTTTCACCCTTTCCTCCTGGACAGGGCGGCTCTTGAATTTGAAGATGTCTATCCTGGTCACCAAGGAAGTATCTGTCCAGCCTTAGCCTTTGTGTTGTGGCTGCTTTTGTCCTCTGGTCTGTTCTCTGACTTTATAAAGGAGAGAACACTCTCCTCCCACTGAAGCGAACAACGTTGAAGTGAGGAGATCAAGGAATTCTTGCCACTAATGACGGTTTCAAGGCCCCCCCTTCTGGAACCCACCCCATTTTGTCCTCACGGGGGTCCAGGCAGTGAGGGTGACATTTTTCTGGACTGGGGTCATTATTAGACTCTGAGGTAGGTCCCTAGATTCTTCCCCTTGTTGGGGTCTGATGTTCATCATCAGAGTTGACTGGGTGAGACCCCGATGGAGCGAAGCCTGCTCTTGGCCCCCAAGGCTGGGGAGCCTTTGCAGGACTGCTGGAGTGGCCCACGGAGGCAGCAGGGGCTGGTCCAGGGCTCAGAGTGGGAGGCCCGAGGCCAGGCAGGAAGCCGATAGGAAGGCCTTCACATATGCCAGGCACCTTCTGTGTGCGCCAGCCTGGACAGACACACTGACCCTGTGCTCCGGAGAGAGTGGCTGAGAAGTCCCAGGCCCCGTCACCCAGTGCTGGTGGGTCATAAGCACTGTCTCCCCTGGCTGCCATGTTGGTCCTGTGAAGCAAGGTTCACTGCACATCCCATGTCCCAGAAGAAGAGCCTGAGGTCAGAGAGGGGCAAAACCCACATTAGCTGGGTTCCAGTCCTTCTGTGCGTGGCCCCAGGCCCTGAGCCTTCCTGGGGCCTACTTTCCTGCATGGTTGTGTCTGAATACATGGTCCCTGCTCTTAATGGAACCCTGGAGAACCACTTCATCCTTTTAGCCTGGGCCACCCAGGGGATGGTGACACTCATGAGTTGACTCCCTGCTGAGTAAAGGACTGAGCACTTTGATTTTCCCCAAAGGCCTTGAGTGTCCAAGGAGGTCCGGATGAGAGGAGAGAGGCCTGTCTGGCTCTCGCTCACCTGCCTCCTCTCAGAGCCTCCGCCTCCCTGGGGGGGTGGCAGGGGTGCCCAGGGCACGTGGTCACCCCACCCTGGATCATGGACCTCCCTGCACCCCTCTCTGCGTCCTGGGCGTGAGGTCTTGCCCAGGAGACTTCAGCTGGCCAGGCCTCAACTTGCTCCCCCACATCCAGGAACGAGGACCCCAGTCATGCAGGACATGGGAACTCTACTGTGGGACCATGGGAGGGTCTGGAGGAGAGGGGGCTTCCCTGCCCACCTGGGCTTTGGTGTGGTGGCACTTCACTGATACATGTAGGGGACAAAGATGGCTAGGGACATTATTAGTAGAGTTTGAGTTATAAGACATCAGCAATCCTTACTGAGACCCAGACACCATCCTGTCCTCACCTCTTCCACTTTCCTCCCCACCCTGCCTCAGCTCCATCTTCCGGCGTCTCACCAGCCAGGCAGCCCTCTGCCTCAGGGAGTTTGCACGGCTCTCTCCCAATGCCTGAACCACTTTCTCCAGAAACAGTCATAATCACCCCCTTCTCATGAAGGTGTTGCCCAAATGTCACCTTCTCCAACAGGCACCTTGGGACCCTGTTGAAACCCATAGCCCCTCGCCCCTCATTCTCCTAGCTCTTCTCTCTACAGCACCCTTCATTTCCTATCAAACCTTATTTTTTAAAAAGTCTCCTTTTAAGGGGCTGGGGCCATCCTCAGTGGTAGAGTGCTCATCTAGCACTTGCAAGGCCCTGGGTTCAAGTCTCAGTACCACATAAAAATAAATAAATAGAATAAAGGTATTGTGTCTTACTACAATTAAAAATAGAATATTTTAGAAAGTCTCCTTTTAAGGTATTCATGCTGTTTATTCTTGTCCATTTTCTCCAAAGCCGGGACTCTCACCTGACGGTCTGGCTCCTGACTCTTCCCTCTGCACCTGGCACACAGCCTGGCCCACACAGGGTGCTCCATGGATGGGGTGGGACCAACCCGATGTCCTCACTCCTGTCTTCCCAAGGGTTTTGCAGGTGGGTCCTGATCATTGTCACACAGGGACAGCAAGTGACGGTGCCGTTGGGTCCCCTCCAAGCTCAGAGATAGTTAGTAATGAACTGATTCATTTCAGGAGGGGTGGAATTGGGCCGGGGACAGAGACGTGAATCAAGGCATCAGGCCTGGGAAGGCTGACCTGGACCCACGTGCCCATTTTGCAGGTCAGGAAGCTGAGGGCCTTGGTCTTGGCCTGGTGGCCCTGACCCCGAGGGCTTCCAGCTGCCCCTCCATACCAGCTTGCCCCAAGCCCCAGGCCCAACTCCCTGGGCTTCTTCAGGTCATGCTGCAGGAGAAGAGGGGTACTCTGGGAGCCCGTGGGGGGCCTGAAGAGGCGGGGAGGGGACAACAAGTACCAGGGAGGCTCCCCTACCAGTCTCTGGACACTTAAGGAACATTTGTTCTTATCATTTTTTAATATGCAAAATTGAATGAGTGCTGTGGTTGGGCTAAGGTCCCCAAAGGCCCATGATTACAGGCCTGGACCCCACCCTGTGGAGCTCTTGGGACGGGAAACCTACTGGGAGGTCTCAGGTCACTGGGGCTGTGCCCTTCTGGGACCCTGTTCTCTATTTTGTTTTTGTGGTGTTGGGGATTGAACACAAGTCTTCCTACCATTGAGCCTCATTTCACAGAATTTTTATTTATTTATTTTATTTTGAGACACGATGTTGCTAAGGTGCTGAGGCTGGCCTCAAAGTTAGGATCCTCCTGGCTCAGCCTCCCAAGCTGCTGTGATGACAGGTGTGTGGCCCATGGTCAGCCTGCTGCCCTCTTTCCCATCCTAGCCATGAGGTGACCAGCTTGCTCCACCACAGGCTCCCCACCATGATGTGTAACAAGGCCAACTGGGCATGCACTGCCACCTGAAAACCATGAGGCCAAATCCACCTCCTGTCTTTATAAGCTGGTTGTCTTGGGGATTGTTACAGTAACAGAAAGCCAAGGACCGGCGAGAATTGTCTGATTTTAGAAAATGATCATGAGTCTGTGGATCAGGTGTTATGTGCTGACCGAGACTCAGGCTGGTCCAAGACCTGACACCTTGATTCAGTCCTAATTTCCCTGGGGTGGCCTATAAGGAAGATTAGGTCCATTTTACAGATGAGGAAACTGAGGCTCAGAGAAGGAGGGGATTTGTCCAAAGCACAGGGTCGACAGACTGGAGAGACAAGGACCCCTCTCCAGGCTGACCTCTGTACTGCAAGTGGCTTCATGTTGGGGGGGGGATCATAATTTCTTACAAAGAATAGAAAATGGGGGTCAGTGGGGGAGAGGAGCCGCAGACTGAAGCCAAGGGAACCCTTCATTTCTGTTTCCACCAGAGTCCCTGGAGGGTGTGTGTCCCCTTTCTGTTTTTTTTTTTTTTTTTTTTTTTTTTTTGTAAAGAGAGAGTGAGAGAGGAGGAGAGAGAGAGAGAATTTTAATATTTATTTTTTAGTTATCGGCGGACACAACATCTTTGTTTTTTTTTTTTTGTATGTAGTACTGAGGATCGAACCTGGGCCGCACGCATGCCAGATGAGCACGCTACCGCTTGAGCCACATCCCCAGCCCCTGTTTCTGTTTTCTTTTGCACCTGACCTGGCCTACATAGGGCTGGGGAGGTGGCTCAAGTGGTAGCACACTCGCCTGGCATGCGTGCGGCCCGGGTTCGATCCTCAGCACCACATACAAAGATGTTGTGCCTGCCGAAAAATAAATAAATAAATATTAAAAAATTCTCTGTCTCTCTCTTTAAAAAAAGAATTTTCCTACATTGCACATGTCCTTAGAATTCATGGGAGGCTTATTTAAAGATAAGAAAAGGTCATACTTTAGATATGAGTTGTCTCTGGAAAGCTCAGGTATAAGACAATGCAGGGAACTTTTGAGGTGAAATTATTGGGTTTTGAGAGCTTAATCCTAATGAGTGCATTAATACACTGGTATGGAGTAACTGCATGGTAACTGTAGCAAGTAGGGTAGACCTACAAGTAGTCAATCAGAGGGGGCATGCCTTTGGGGTTCCTAGTTTGTCCCTGGTGAGCAGACTTCTCTGTCTGCTTCCTCATTGCCATGTCCTGAGCTGCTTTTCCCACTCCCTACACTTCCTCCACCATGTTCTGCCTCACCTTGGCCCCAGAGCTATGGAGTTGGTGGTCAGTGGAGGGAGACCTGAAACTATGAGCTACATAAGCTTGTCCTGCTCTAATTGTTGTTGTTAGATTTTTTTGGTAACAGTGATATGAAAGGCAATGAAAACACAGACTAGTTAATCCAGCAGGGAATATACAAGGCAGTAAAGCATTTGAGATATGGCCTGGGTATTTCTAGCTGCTTTCAGCCTCACTTACCATGGGGCTCAGGAGCAAAAGCCAGGGGAGAAAGATCTAAAATACTTGCAGGTTTTCCAGAAAAGAAAACTTTGTAATGTTGGGGCCAAGGATGGAGTGGGTGGTAGAGATTAGTTCCATTACACAGAAGCCACCTTTAGGCATCTCAGGAATGGGAAGGACACCACCCTTAGCAGGCTTAATGACTTGTGGAGAGAGTGTCAGAGTGCCCTGCTTGCCCAGGGCAGCCTCAGAATCCTTATGTCCAGATTCATTTTGCTGTGGAACTAACATCATATGTGCTCACAGGCCATGGTGCAGGCTGGCCTGGTTACTGTCCTCATTCCCTGCTGACCTTGGTATTGTCTATGTGATGCTGGATGTCAGGCTTACAGAGTGAAGAGTTGTGGGGTTGTTAAGGTTTGCATTGATACTTCAGAGGAAAGGCTGGTGGCCAGGAAGTGCAATCACATTCAGAGTGCAACCCAGTAGTCCCAGAAACAGTGACTTGTCAAACTGTGAGAGTGAAGCCAGTGTTATGGTGGAGAGCTCAGTAGGTTAGCAGTGGAAGGCCTATGAAACACCTGCTCAGGGAACTAAAAGTCAGTGAGCACACCAGCTCTAGGGAGTGGTCCCACATCAGACCAGGCTGGAGGGGTGAGGAGGCTCAAGCTCCCAGGGACCCATATCACACCATCAGTTGCCCAATTTCACACCTGGAGCACTAGACTTAATGGAGCACAAAACTTAACATGTGCCCTGCTGTGCTTTCTCAGTTTCCTCCTTACTACTGTCCTCTTCTTCCCTCTGGGGCTAGTTGTGTTTCCCCTGTGTAGTTGTATCTTGGAAATGTGTTAATTTTCTTTTTGATTATTAATGAGGATTGCAGCCAATGCAGCTACAAAAAGTTTGATTATGCTGCTTTGCCTCCACCCACAACAGTCAGTAACTGAAGAGGCAGAGTCAGTGTTGGCTGAGTACCTTTCTGGAAGGACATGTGTTTAGGGTTTAGTGGTGCATCTGTAGGTGTTGTTGGCATTGTGGACTATTGTGAATGTAACTATTGTGAATGCATTTGAGAAACATCAGGATGTTGTCTTACCATTATGTGTTGGATCTGTGGATTTTCAGATTTTATAATGTATAGGTATGTTCATGGTGTCTAGGTGAGAATTTAGGGGCATAATCTTTGGTGTACAGAGATTTGGAGAGAATGGAATCATTGGGTATGTTGGGGTGTCTGGAGTTATGTACATAGATGTGTACAGATTTTGTAGATAATGTCTCAAGTGGACGGCTGTGTATTTTCTTATTTAGGGCTTTGAGGTGATCATGTAATTCTCGGGAATGGAGGGGTATTCTTTGTAAATACGTTGGAGGAGTTAGCAGTGTCTCTATGTCTGAGATTTGTTGTTGAACTTCATATTCTGAGGCATACTGTGTACGGGTTTTGTTTACATGACTTCTGGTAACAATTAGGGTTTTGTGTGTGCAGGGGGGTTGTATGTTGCATACTCAGTGTTTGGTGATATCATGTACATGTCTTCAGAAAGTGTAGAGTATATAGGAATGTATAAGCCTGCATTAGGAAAAGTATACATTATAGTTGCATGTCCGTCATACCTGGGTGATAACAGGCATGTGTATTTGGGGGTATGAATAGAGTATATTTTTAGAAAGGAAGTGGTGGTGTGTGTATTCCGGGAAGGCAGGGATAAGGGTGATTTATGCATCTGTGTTTTTGGTGGGATGGCAGTGAGTTGTGGGTTATGTACCTGTTTCCAAATGTGAGGGGTTTTAATGATATCTATGGTGGAAGGGGTTGTAATGAGTGTGCATCCTCATGTGTATGTGCCACAGCATGGGGTGTTCACAGGTATCTGTGGCTGGGTGGCATATGTGTGCATGTGTGGCTGTAAGGGGTGGCAGAAACACACTGAAGATGGCAAGCTGTTCCCATGTGCACCGACCCTTGTTCCTGTTGACCTGGAGCTCCAACAGTGATTTCTGCTTTCTCATTCTCATCTGATATCTGTCTACATTAGTTGTGGTGGTGGGTGGATGTGCCTCTTGGATCCTGGGCTGGTGGATGGGAGGTGATCAGGGATGGTCCCTCAGGAGTGGTGGGGGGAGCTTTTACTCCAAGATGTGAGGTATGGCCATTGTGGTTCAAAGGGACTGATTCTGGAAGGAAACTGCCAGGAGTTTCACAGATCCAAGGACAATTGTTGAGAGACTTGTTTGTTTGTCCACTTGTTGCTTCCTCCCCTGCATTTTCACCTCTACCAAGACAAAGACAGAGACCCTAAGCACAAGTTTCCCCAGGACCCTCCCAGCCTGGTGGTGTCCTTGGCCCATATGTGCACATGACTGGCCTCATGGTGTGCATGCTCTGGCAACATTACAAGCTCTATAATTATTACACCACTGCACCTCAGTCAGATTAGGAGAGGAGTTAAGAACTGATTATACAATGATACTTACTTTAAATTTTCCTGAGGAGCTACCCTCATTATATTCTTTATTTCTTAGCATGACCAAGTGAGTGATCCATCCTTTCAACCTGAATGATCCTTTCACATTTCTACTCATAGAGAACTTCCTTCTGATAAGTTTCTACTAGTGGAGAATTTACTTGGTTTTTATTTGTGTGGAAATAAGCAGAATGAGTTTAATTTTATATACATTTTCAAATATTCACAGCAAAGTTTTGCCATGTCAGCTATTTGGGAAGGCACATCAGTGGTGTTCATTACACTTATTTTTCCATTCTTTTGAAACCAGCATGCAGCCACAGAACTTTTCTCATCTTGCAAAATCAAAGCTCATTTGTTAGACAGTAATCATCAATTTCCCTCATGCTCTAAGAAGTCACCATTCTCCTTTCTGTATTATTTTAATAACTCTGTGTACTGTACTTCATATAAGTAGAATCATACAGTCTGTATTCTCAAGGCCCATCCCTACTCTACTATCGGCCAGGACTTTCTTTGTTTTTCAGACCAAATAATACTTCATTATGTGCTACATGTAAAAAAAATTCTTTTTTGGGATAGGAAAAGGGCAAAATTGTAGAATGAAATTGACCATACTATCCTATATACGTATATGAAGAGACCACAGTGAGTTTTATCTTTATGTATATCTGTAAAGCATGAGTTAAGAAAACTATAAATACATGGAAGGAAGACCAGAAACAGAAAGAAAACAGGTTCAGGGAGGAGGGGAGGGAAAGGGCAAGTTCTTGAGACTGACTTGGAACAAACTATATTCCATGCTTATGTATAACTATAATGCACAGCTAAAAATAAAAAAAAAAAAATTCTTCCTCAATGTACCCTTGAGTATAATAAATAATCCTGTAGTAATTATAAGCATATAAATATCTCTTCAAAAGAAGTAGAATTGTAGGGTCATTTGAATGATCCTTTTGATAATTTGAGGAACCACCAATCAGTTTCCCATAGAGCCTGCACTACTTTGCATTCTAACCCACTAGGTTTCTGGCTTCATCACATTCTCAGCAGCACTGGTGTTTTCTGTTTTAGTTGTGGTGGTGGGTGGATGTGCCTCTTTGTTCCTGGACTGGAGAATGGGAGCCGATCAGGGATTTTTCTGTTTTCTGTTTCTTTCTGTTTCATCATGTGTTTGAAGATGGATCTCATTGTGACTTTGATTTTGATTATGATTTATCCACTTATTATTGATATTGAACATCTTCCCATGTGCTTCTCAGCCATTTGCATATCTTCTTTGGAGAAACATCTGTGGAAGTCTTTTGCCCGTTTTAATATTGGTTTGTTGTTTTCTTATTGTTGAGGTATAAGGGCTCTTTATAACATAGATCTTAAATTCTAATAAGAAATATAATTTTCAAATGCTTTCTTGCATTTAGTGAGTCATCTTTTCACTAATGACTGTGTCCATTGATGAATCAAAGTTTTGGGGTTGATGTAGTTCAGTTTGTTTCTTCCTTTTGGTGGCTGTGCTTTTGATGTGCTGTTCAAAAAGTCCTTGTCATAATCCATTGTCATGGGCTTTTTCTCTGTGTTATGAGTTTTATATATCAGATCTTACATTTAGGTCCTCTATTTATGTTGAGTTAATTTTAGTCCATGGTGTCAGATAAGGGCCCAACTTCCTTGTTTGATGTGTTGCTGTCTATTCAGTTTTCTCAAAAGTATTTGTGGAAAATACTGTTCATTTCCTTGGAATGCTGTTGTCAGAAATCACTTGAGAACTTTTTTTTTTTCATTTCTGAATTTCTAACCGTGTTTTATTAATCAGCATTTCTATCTTTTGTGTTTATATGACTGGTAACTTTATAGCATGGAGTTTTGAAATTATGACACGTTAGACCACCAATTTTGTTCTTGTTCAAAATGTTTCTGAAGTTGGTTGTTTTCACATTCCCTATCATTTTAGGATGGAATTTTAAATTTTTGCAATTAATAATCTCTGCATCATGTACAACAAGACTGGGGTCTTAATTAGAATAAGATCCATTCCATGTTTTTATGAATAAATCAAAATATTATCTACTTTCATGTAAAACTAATATGAGTAAATAAAAATATGAAATAAAAATGGTATTCAAGAAAAAAAGAAGTTAGGATTTTTTTTAGGGATGGAACAGAAACTGTAGATTTCTTTGGGTAGTGTTGATATGCTAACAAGTTTAAGTGTTCCTGCCTATGATCATTTGATAGCTTTCACTTTTTGGTGTTATTCTAAGTTTCATTGCTTGTATTAAAGTCTTCACATTTGATCTACTTGATTGGGTAGTATTACATTGGGTCTATTATTACATTTTATTTTACTTGTCAGATGAAATTGTTTTCTTGATTTTCTTTATATATATATATATATATATATATATATATATATATATATATATATATATATATTATTAGTGTATAGAAACACATTTTATGTGTGTGGGGTTTTGTATTGGCACCTTTGCTGAATTTATTCATTGTGGTGATTATTTTCTTGGAATCTTGAGATTCTCCAGATATAACTATCTCACTTATAAACAGAGGTTATTATACTTCTACCTTTCCATTTGGCATGCCCTCTGCCTGTACTTCTTGCAGATTGATCTGGCCAGGATTTCCAATATGTTAAAATGAACAAGTGAAAGCATGTAAATTTGTCTTCTTTCCATTTTGGGAAGAAAATATTTTGTTTTTTGATTATTTAATGTATTAGAAGGTCATTTCTTATGTGTAATCTTTATTTTGTTGTTGTTTGCATTTTTCTTTTTTTTCAGTATCAATAATTGCATTCATGGTCTCACATACGCTAGGCATGCATTCTCCCAACCACAGAACTAAATCCTGAGCATTTTAAAAATGTTGAGACAGAATCTGGTCAAGGGGTTCAGGGTGGTTTAGAACTTATGTGTTTTCTGCCTTGAACTTTGAATAGCTGGGATTACAGGTATACACCATATCATCCAGCTGTTTTTCTTTCTTTTATTTCTAGTTGTTTTCAACTTCTAATCATGAAAGGTTTTCTTATAATATGGATGCAATAACAAGGTTTGTAGTTCAAGGTTCTTTTTGTGAACAGATAATTGAAGGAGACACTCACTAGACAAAAGTTAGTGATAGTATATGACTATCACTCCATAGGATATGACTACAACTGACTTTGGCAAATAAAAATTTCTATCAACAGAGAATGTTGATAGAAATTTTGTTTCTGTAGCTTCATTGGGAACTTGACTAATTTTAGATGAGATTAAGTAGAAGACTTTGTTTAATACTTCCCTACTACTCAAATTAGAGACCTACTCACTGCTGGGTGTAGATTCTTTATGTGTTATGATATGGTGTATACCTGTTATCCCAGCTATTCAAAGTCCAAGGAAGAAAACACAACCACTTATATTCTAGCTACTGCAGGGCTTGAAACACCTCATTTGACCAAAAAATCCCTTTTCAAACTAAATGGAGGTCAGGAGCCTTACCAGAAAAAGGTGAGAGACTTAATCCAAAATTACTGTTTTTTTATGTAATTTTAATTTGGGATGGACACATGGGATATTTATTTAGTTTCATGGGGTGCTGAAAATCTAATCCCCAGCCTCACACAGTGCCAAGAGGTTGATTCAGACACATCTCTTCACAAAGCACTTTACCAAAGAGCCACAGGTGAGGCCCCTTCATTTCCATTTTGAAACTGTTTTCTTGAGGCTTCACAAAGGGGTGGATTTAGGTGAAGACCTTTCTGACACGCAGGGGAATTGAACAATAGGTAAGAAAACATCCCCAGGACAGACTTTTCCACAAGATGAACACTAGGGCATTGACAGCTCTTGATCATGCTACTTAGGTTGCTATCTAGCCGAGCAGGGTTTCTCCACTGAGACCCTTACTGGTCACACTGATTTCTGAGTTTTCTGAGATGCTTGGCATTCCTTTCAACAATCCAGGACATGGCCATTTCACAGAGCTTGGAGCTGGTACATATCTTGGACACAAAACCACGAGCCCCTTCTGGAGAGTGGCCAGAATTCAGGAAAAATACAGAAACTTTGGAACATAGTAGGTGTTGCCCATCTGCAAAGCAAGCAGCAGTCTATTCTTATATTCACCAGGATGAGTGCTGGAAAGCTTTCCACTGATGCATTATGTTTACCAATTCTTTGTTTACAGAGACTCGGTAAAAACTCCCTGAGATCAGGTTTTGGAAGGGCACAGCCAAGAGTAGGAGAGATTAAAGGCTCAGTCACTGTAATCTCCTCTGCCACCTACAAGGTTGTGAACTGCTGAGCATTTTCCATTCCAGTATGTATTCACAGATATTCTTCTTCTTCTCCCTCTAATTGTGTATAACTTGGGGTGATGGTAATGTCAAGGCATTGTTCTGAATGACAGTGGGAAGTGATCTTGTGTAGCATATGTTCATATACACATTGGATTGATTTTAATATTTTCCCTTTGAAGTATTGAATCTCTGACCCTAACCCATACCCTACTAGACTCTGAGTACTAATCCTAACATATGCATAAAAGCAAACCTAAAATAAATAAATGCAGGCAGTTCATAGGAGGAATTGTGTATACTTTGATTTTCCTTTTGCTTTATCAAGGGTATGTGTCATAACACTAGTCACATTTTCATTCTAATACTTCTCCATGGATTTTCAAATTTAACAAATATATAACTTATGGATTTCCTTTCTCTGTAGGCTGGGTCAGAACATATATTGTTATATACATATATATTGCCCTTCCTTCTACCACAGGTACATTCATGTGAGTACTCTGACTTTGGCAATTACAAATTCCATGAACAGATCACTCCCCCCAAACCCCAGGGGAACTGAAAGTTCAACCAATGGTGAGCTCCATAGTTGAACAAGATTATACATAACCCCTTGTAGAGTCAAATGAATATTTTTGTGTTCTTTGAATGATATATGTTCCATTAAGAATTTGGATTTGCATATCTATTGCTACTTTTACTTGTATTTCATATATATATATATATATATATTTCTCTCTCTCTCATATATATATATATATGATAGAATCGAGACCCACAGTGTCACCTACTTCATCCTTGAATGATGTCTAGACCAATACAGTGAAATATTTGAAATTCTCATGACCAGGAAGCACTGGAGATCCATCGGATCTCCTGTTGCTCATCATGACTGAATCAGATAGTGCCTTTATTGACTGGAATTCATGAAAATGGTGTAGAACAGAGATGCCATTGAGTTGGAGCCTGCTGGGAACTGGGCCTAGAGCAGTTGAGTGCAGGTGTCTGATAAACCATCTGTGGTGGAGCCATGTGGATCTGTCATTGGCTTCCAAATAACATGTGACTGACATGGGGCAGTCAGCAGACCCTTATATGTAAAGGCTTCTTGTTGTGGGCAGAGGTTTGGGGGTGATAATCAGAATCAGATTGCTACTCTAAGTGGGAAAGATGTATGGGATAGCAGCCCAGTTGGTGTTTTCTCTTGCAAAACCTGACTCACCACATGTGACAGAACTCCCTCCAGTGCTGTGTTCCAGTTTGTTGTAGGGACAAATGAAGCAAGGCATGAAGATAGCAGGAAACAGTTTTATTTGGCTGCAGCCAGGTTCAGAGAGCACAGCTTTTGCTGTTATCAATCAATCCCTCCAAGTTCAGGGAGTTTCAGAGTTTTATAACCAGCATGTTAGTAGAGGGGCTCAGAAGTTTACAGTCTGCAGAAGTTCACATAAAATCAGCATTTTATTTCACTGTTCTGGGCAAGTTAACCATTCAAGGACAACACCTGAGAAGAGGAGAACTTCTTCCCTTTCTTCCTCCCTCTGCCAGCTGTTACCATGGAGCCCATTTGTAACTTAACTTAAAAATATAAACATCTCTGTGAAGCCCAGCTCAAGGCCAGAGGCCTTGTTTGCATATTTCTTCAAAGTACTATACTGGATATATTTGTGAAAATAGTAAGGGGGTGTCCAGCACCTTCACCAGTGGCCAAGTAAACAGGGCAACACAAAAATAGAAAGTTTATCTACATTGAACTCTTTTGCAGAGACTCTTTGGCTGACAGTCCCCAAATCAGCCATGGTAAAGTAGACTTTGCTGTGGAGAAAGGAGGTACCACTTCATTGGGTCCCCCTCTTCCTCCAGGGAGAAGTCTTTTCTGCTGTCCTTTAATACAGCTTCAACTTTCCACTCTAAACTTGCCTTGACGTGCTTCTGTGGTGTTATACCTCAGCATTGGGAAAGCAAGGCCTCATTACCAGTAAACAGCAGTAACAATAACAGTCAAAGGACAGAGATAATGCCAAAAGTAAAGTCAACATTTAGAATTGAAGATAATAATAATCTTTAGTGATAAGAATTCCTTAATTTAATACTTTAAAAATAATAACAACATGTTGCTGAAAGGGTAAAGTTTCTAAGATGGAAAGCTTGAATTAAAATGTAAAAGATTAGGTATTATTAAGTTCCTCTGTTACACCCAGATTCCTGAGATAGTTAAGACAACGCCCTACTGGCCATTTAGCCTAGGGCCCTGTGCAGTTTGTCACAGGGCCCGAACCAATCAGTTTGAATGTGCATCCCGCTTAGGAGTGACCAATCACCCCCGCCCGACCTGTTCCCGCCAATGAATGTGCCAATCACGTCTCAGAGTTGTTGTTTAATTTTCCCGTGCCTCATGATGATTTGTTCTGATGTATGCAAAGCCCACCGCCCTCTCCAGAAAGTGTACTTAAGCTTGGCTTGACCTCTGCTCTGGGCTCTGGGCTGCTCTCCCTTCTTGAGTGAGCACAGAGCCCCAGCGCGCTGGAATGGATCCCCAATAAATCCCCTTTTGGCAATTGCATGGAGCCTGTCTCTTGTGTGGTCTCTTTCTCCGATGCTCCGCTGGACCCTTACATTTGGTGCGTTGGCCGGGAACTGCGCATCGCCGGTTAGGGAGACCTTAACAACGGACTGCTTCAGGGGGTAAGTATGGTGCCTTTCTCTCTCTCTCTCTCTCTCTCTCTCTCTCTCTCTCTCTCTCTCTCATTTTCTCCTCCTTCTCCTCCTTCTTGTTCCTCCTTTGCAAGGGCTCAAGTCTGATTTCTGGATCAGTGGAGACCGTAAGCTTTCAGAGCTCTGGTTTGAGGGTTGGCAGTGTGTGGCTGCCAGCGGAGGGCGTCAACTCCCACTGGCAGTGGTGGACAGACGTGTCCAGGAGCCACAGGCCACCCCCCAGGGGACGCCTAGGGGGATTCGGGGAGACGAAAGTGCCCCCCATCAGGTAGAGGGACGGACGAACCCTCGTCGGTGTGTTTTGCTGCCAACCCATCAGGCTTTTTTCCTCTGGTTAAGTCGACTGTCTGTCTTTAATTTCTGCTTCTAAATTTGTGTTAAACATTTACTGTGTGTCCGTGTTTGTGTCACGTTTGTATTGTCTCTCTGCGCTTCAGAGTGGCCCACCCTTGGAGTTGAATGGCCCCCAGGAGAGTCCCTCCATCTCTCTCTCTCTAATCTGCAAAGTCAGAGATATTGTCTTTCAGCTGGGGCTGCATGGCCATCCAGATCATGGCTTTTAACCTTTCAGGACCTCTGCGAATCTCTTCCTGCATGGGTGGGGTCCGCGCAGTCGGCTGGGAGGATTCCACCCGGCGGTATGGTGGATCTGTCCTGTCCCTGTACCTCCCGGCCCCTCCACCCACCTGTCCTCTCCGCCCCCTGGCCATCTCCCCTCCCGGGAGGGGGGGGTGCTCCGGCAGATGGGCGGACGGAATCGGGGGGTGAGGTCAGTGGGGGACCGCCCCTCCTCCCCCTCCTCTGCCGGTAACCGGCTGCCACTGGGCGAATTTCCACCACAGCGAGGCGGGCGGGGTCGGAGATGGAGTCGGCAGGGGACTGCCCCACCCCCTGTCCACCCAGCGAGCAAAAAAAATTGATGTTAATTGGCTTTAGAGATGGGAACCAAATTTTCAGTCACAAATTTTAACACTCTCGAGGGGGACTTTTAAGGAGTCCCCACTCTGCTTTCTTGGGGAAGCCTAGCATTTGAAACAACTGCAAGCAGAGGATGAGCATTTTGGGAGCTGGCTACTAAAAAGTTAGGGAAAAAAATGCCTAGTGCCTAACTTCAAACCAAACTGGAAAAGCTAATCTTGTAAGTGAAAGGGAAAACTGAGGAATTCCCAGCAGCTGCCAGAGCCATTTTCACTTGGGGGAAATTTCCTCATTTTTTTCTCTGCACTGTAAGGATTACTCCACTTAAATGCAATAAAGTCAGTCACACTGAGACCCTTGATTTTACACCTATAATTGCCCCTATGTGAGGACATCTGGTCCACTCATGGGAAACCTAAGGTGCCACTGATAGGAGTCATAATTAAATGGAAGTTCAAAACCTGGAGAGATTTTTTTTTTCTTATCTGGTCTGTTTTAAAGGTTATTATGGATTGTTTCATGGGGATAATCTAGGCTAAATGTGTGTCTAAAAGATGTTTCATTGTAACACCTGGTATCTAAATGAGTTTGAAGCATTGCATAATCTTGCAGTTAAAAGTTAGCGTTAGGTAATTGTTTAGTTTGTGATTTCAGACAATTCATGCCAGATAACTTAAATACTTAGGATAGAAAATTAAAAGAACTCTACTTCCAAGTTGGCAAGTAACTCCCAATCATTCAGTTTTATTTTTTCATCAATTTTTGAACTGGGTAGCCTAAGATTTCACTAGGTATACAGTGCATTGATTTGGGCAAGGATAGTAAATTATGATTTGGTATCTGTTTCTCTCAGTGTGTAAGATTTAGGAAAAAGGTGTTGAATTAAAACGTTGGTCTGGCTTATTGAAATGACATTAATTAGCAACAGTCTTGGGAATTTTCAAAGCTTAATTTTAGATATACATGGTAGTGTGTGAATTTTTTTCCAGGTGATTTAATGTAACTTAATACGACTTTAGGAACTTCAGAACAAAGAAAGTAGCTTAATGATCCTAAAGAAATTTCTTCTGATGGTAGAGACCCTATTTTCAGTTTTGTGTGAGCATGTTTTTCTAGTGTAGGTAGATATAAAGATGAAATTTTAAAAATTGTATCTTGTATCATAATTTTCAACTTCCAAACCTGAAAATTGTGACTTATGGTTAAAATGCCTTAGGCATGAAGTTTCTGCTCAGAATTCCAGTTTTCCCAGGTCCTTCCAGACCTCAGCCAGGAATTAATTTGATATGCAAATAGAAGAAGCCTGGAGCACTCAGTAGGAGACAGATCTGAGGCCCAAGGGAAAAAAAAAGAGTAAAACTGTCTTTATGGGCACTCAGACTAGATTAAACCAAAGAAGTAAATTGTATGGTATTTACTAACTACTGGCCAGTTATCTTTTTTTTAGGACTTTTGCCTTTTCTTAGATTCTATATTTTTTTGAGCTCATGATTTTGTTCCTACAGAAAAGTTATTTTTTTTTCTGATAAGTTCTACTTTTGATCAACTGGAGTTTTTTTTTTTTTTTTTTTTTTAAACATTGCAATGGAGATTTCATCTGCAAAAAGCTACAAGGCCTATATTATTGCTATGTGTTGTATGTCGGTATGTCTGTATGTGTGTATGTCCATATATCCTGCAGAGATATAACAAGTGACAAATGAGGAGCACTCATAAAAAAAATTAAAATAGACCCAAATATGTTTGATTCACGTGATTCAAATGGCTCAATTTAAATTTGGTAAATAGATAAAAAAGGAGGTCTTAAATTAAGCTTATAAGTTTCTCTAGGTGTTCAAAAAGGCCCTAATAAAATGTTAACTGTGCTTAAATTCAAAAGTTTACAAGTATTGTTTCAAGATGTGAACAGAAGGAGGTTAACAGATAAAAAAAAAAAGAGAAACTAGAAGGTTCTAGGTATGGATTTAATAGAGGGAAAATGTGTTTCTGGATAAGAGTCTATATGATTAAGTAAGTAATATGGTTTAAGTAAGTGATAAAGAAAGTCTGTGTAAGTTGGTTATAAGTGTAAGTTTTTGAACAAGTAATCTTAAAGAAATTAAACAGCTGGTTAAACAAGTGCTGTTGTTTTAGAGAATTGTGCTGTTATTTCTTTAAAAGCCAAACTTGGTTAGCATAAAATCATCAATGTAATTGTGATGTTACTAATGTGTTCATATCTTCCAGGTATACAAGTTTGTAAGATAAAAGCTTCAAAAGAACATTATATCAAGCTGGTGTTCTAAAGTTTTATGGCGATTTTAGGCTTAAAAAGAAAAAAAACATATTGGAGATTCAATTATACCATTTGTGTTCTATAACTGGTCTTGTTATCAGTAAGGTATATAAAGTTCTATGTTGCTTTCTACACTGAGACACAATTTAAATGTATTTTTAAGTTAATGAGAGCCTAATCTGGGTAAAGGTTTTATTGTAAAACACAAAAGTACTTTGCTACTTTCCTACAAGAGGTTAAAAGCTTTCAGCCTTTCTTTAATTCATGATTTAGATGTGATATTATGTTGTGTTAGCTAATACTCATGTGAACTTGAGCAACAATTTATGTAGGCTTTGTAAAATGATGTTTAAAAAGCAAAGATCAGCTTCAGATAACTGGACTTGTTACATGTGGGAGCGACTATAAAAAAATGTAAGGGTCCAGCAGAGCGTCGGAGAAAGAGACCACACAAGAGACAGGCTCCATGTAATTGGCAAAAGGGGATTTATTGGGGATCCATTCCAGCGCACTGGGGCTCCGTGCTCACTCAAGAAGGGAGAGCAGCCCAGAGCCCAGAGCAGAGGTCAAGCCGAGCTTAAGTACACTTTCTGGAGAGGGCGGGAAAATTGAACAACAACTCTGAGACGTGATTGGCACATTCATTGGCGGGAACAGGTCGGGCAGGGGTGATTGGTCACTCCTAAGCAGGATACACATTCAAACTGCTTGGTTCCGGCCCTGTGACAAACTGCACAGGGCCCTAGGCTAAATGGACAGTAGGGCATTGTCTTAACTATCTCAGGAATCTGGGTGTAACAGAGGAACTTAATAATACCTAATCTTTTACATTTTAATTCAAGCTTTCCATCTTAGAAACTTTACCCTTTCATTCCCCACTCCTTTTTCTGACTACTTTTAATCTTAAAAGTAATGAATCATAATTATTGGGGAGTCTCATTTTTCATCTCTGTTAGTGGAGCATATTGCCTTCTGATTACCATGGGTTGTCCTGTGTTTCCTGGAATCATTTTTAGCATGGCCTCCATTTTAGATTTCACTCGGTATTAGACCCCGATTTATCTAACTACACTGACTACCTAACTTTAAATCTGGCTTCATTCCCCCCTCTAATTTGGGAACTCCTTACTGCTGTGAGGAAGGGGGATGAAGAGGATCTCTCTGGCTTCTTCAGGCTGAAAAGGGACGATGTGGGGCAAGCAGTTTGGAGTCCTCCTTAAAAATATTGGGTCTATTGAGTGGTCCATGCTAAAAGTCCAATTGAGAAGTAATAGGCTGGAGGGCCATTCGAGTGATAGGTGGTCTATAAGAGAAACAAGAATTCATTAGTACTGGAACCAGATTGATGCAGCAAGAAATGCCACAGCACAGAAATATGCCAATGAGTATAATGGCCAAGACAAAGATCAACAATGTTTTCTATCAGGCAGTACCAGGAACTAGGAGTTCAGATACTGTTTCCACAACAATGTTGCTGAGGACATGGCTTCTATCTGAGCATGTAAATCTTTAAGGATATTTGTCACATTGTCAGAAATGTCAGGGATGTCAACACAACAACTAACATTTAGGGTTACAGATGTCTTTTCCCTTAAGATATAGTCTAATAATTTAATGCCATCTTATCCTGAAAAATCCTTTTACTAGTATGACCTCTGTGTCTAATAGAGAAATCTTTAATTCTGCTACTTAGGGCTGGATAACCATATTAGCAAACATCAAGCCTACCTGCATTGGTTAGAAATAAAGTCCTTAGATTAAAACTACTCTAGCAGTCTCTTTGACAGTTATCAGGCATTTCTGTCTAAGAATCTCTTTTGTAGCCTCCAGTCTACTTATTTATGGAAGTTACATTTAACTATTATTATCATTTAAGATGTTCAGGAACAGCTGTGCTTTGGCTTTGACTGTCTTTGCTAAGTGTTTAAGATGAAGCAAGTCAAACTGACTTCTGTTTCTACCTATTGTTAACAGTCAGCTGAGTCTCCTGGGAGTCCTCGGGAACTTCACAGCAGCTTCTCAGTTCTGCTAGTGCCATTTGCGCTGGGATGGGTCCAGGCCTTGCTTGACCATACGGCTTCCCTCAGAAGCATCAGGGATGTCTCCCTTCTCTGATGACCCTCCTCTTTACAGCAAATGCACTGATTGGCCTTCTGCCCTCCACTGGTCTCATTAATCTCCCTGCTCAGGAAGTTATGTGGCCTAGAGTTGCAGAGCCCTTTGAAAAAGTTCCCTATTCCCTGATTCAGACTGACTCAGAGGGCAAAAGCCAAATTTTTAATTTTAAAACTTAATCTTAAACATCTAGCAAATAAGTTAACAGCCTTATATTAAGGGTACTGAGCTTTAGTACCTATCTCTCTATCCGGTAGGTGATAACTCCTTATCTTAAGTTAACCCAGGTTGTGAGTTCTTAAAGCAGTATCTCTTTAAAACATTAACAGGCAATCCTTAGGCCATATAAAAGCAAACTACAAAACAAAACTAACTAGGATAAAAACATATTTAGTTTATGTAATAGCTACCTTGAATTCTGGTAGAGTTATACATTATAATCCCATTTGATGTCCTGGCAATTGTGACAAAAACCAAATTTTGGACACAACCTTAAATGCACTGAAATCTGATCTATTTTTTTATAGTCGCTCCCACATGTAACAAGTCCAGTTATCTGAAGCTGACCTTTGCTTTTTAAACATCATTTTACAAAGCCTACATAAATTGTTGCTCAAGTTCACATGAATATTAGCTAACACAAAAGTTGCCAGGGAGCAAATTTGTGACATTGCAGTCAAGGGGAGAAATAAAGAATGTCCATGCATTTCTGCTCTTTTCAATTCTTTATACACTCAAATTCTTAATACAACTTTACTTTATCGGTTCCTAATGAAGAAAACAACAATCCTTAATGATAGGCACTGCAGTAGAGATAATCAAATAACACCAAGAAATTCTAGATTAATTAATTCCCAGAAAACAATTTTAGATTAATTCTGAACATTGCAAAACAGATTTATTCATGACAGGCTAGGGACAGACATTTTCTCTGAATGCAAAGTTCACAACTCTCAAGCCTTAGGCTTTATGTCCTGCAGATGCACACTCACTCAGACAGCAGTGATCAGGTCCCAAACCAAAACAGGCTTTTTCTGGTGGGGAGTGGATGACCAGTTGAGGAGAGGGTCACAGGGAAAAGTTGCAGCTCTCACAAAGGTCCAGACAAGGCGGTAGAGTTTGAGAGCAGTGAGGATCACACAGAGAATAGGAAAATGATGGCAAGTGATGGAATGTCAATGTAGGTCCTCATCAGGCTCTCCAGCTGGAGTACATACTTGTTTAGGCTGGCTAAATCCCTGTTTATTAGCTCTATTTTTATACTAAATATTTTTAATTTTTTTTTTTTTACCACACCTTGTAATTATCAGGTGCCACCAGATTTCTCATTTACCCTGAGGTCAGAAATATATGGTCTGGTGGTCTCCATCCTGATATTATCACCTTTCACTCTTATTAGGAGAGGAAAGCCTGCCAGAGGCTTTATTCAGTTTATCAGGGTGAGGGGAAGTAATTTGTCTGAGGCCATATTAGAGGGCTCTGTGGGTGTGCCTGGTGAAAATTGACCTCTAATAATGACCTCAGGTTTCAAAATGGAATTTTTTAAAATAGAGTGAGAAACTGATGTGACTCCATTTTTGAGAAACCTGCCTCTACCTCAGAGCAAAGCCTGTCGAAAGGGGGGAGTTACCCTTGTCCATGGAAAAACTCAGAGTGCTCCTAGGCACATACCCACCCTGCTGAGTTGTTTGTCTGTAAATAACTGGAGAGATCTTCCATGCCAAGTGATCCTGACTCAGTTACACTAGGTTAGAACCCATAGCAACCCCTTAGCTACCACAAAAAGCATGAGACACAGAAAATACCTGAAACATCAGGTGACCTTCCCAGTACTTTTGTTGATTGGTAAGATGATTAGGCACGTTTATCGTATACACCCTTGCAACCTCTCATGGCCTAAACCAATCAGTTCAAATGTATCCACAACTTGAACTAACCAATCACCCTTACACAACTTGTTCCTGCCAATGAATGTGCTAATCAACGTTAAAAGTTGTTGTTTGACTTTTCTGTGATGTGAAAGGATTGGCTCTGTGATGTTGTGATGCATACAGTATCCCCAAAAATCTATTAATCCTCACTGAATTAAGGGTCAAGACTCACTCTTTGGGACCACTGTATCTGAAATGGTTGTGAGTCCAGGCTTGAGCTTACAATAAACACTCTTGTGTGACTGCATCAGATTCAGCTCCTAGAGGTCTATTGGGGTCCCATGAATCTGGCATTACAGGAGTTGTTTAGGCTCAGGCCTAAGGCCATTCTCACATAACCCCTTTCACCTTGACACCTCTTCTGCAGATAAACAGAAGCCATAACACATAACTCCTGTCTTCATAAACTTGATCTCTTGAGTCCAGTGTCATTTCAAGTTCTGGGTTTAAAAAGACATATTCATTTTCCTTGATGTTTTCAATAAATCACACAGAATTCTTAGAAATGGCTTGGAAGGATAACAATGTTATATTGCAAAACTTCATGAACTTTCAAATTGCTTGCTGTGTGTGACTGACCAGTATGTGATAGGCCTTGGGAATATGTGAATATATTATGAATATAATAGAAAGAACTCTTGAGACTTTTTTTCTTACTGTACACACATCCTGAGGCCAAATGAGGCTGTTTACTAGAGGTCAATTCTCAAAGAAGAGATAATGATCATAAAGGAATAAATTAACCTATATATTATAAATAAATCTAATATATATTTGACTAAAATTGAGGACATATATGGTCATGCCAAATAGTTTGCTGAATCATTTCAATTACAGTTATTTAGTAATTTTAATGTTTTGCTTACTATCTCCATTAGAGACATTTTTGATCTGCAAGTCAGGAAAACTGTTAATTCTAGCATTGAATTTATCAGGTTTTGACACTTTGATATATTACTTATTGCCATAGGATCTCTTGTTTCTCAATGTGTATATTTATAAATTTACACATTATAGAAGGTAAAGATAAAAGAAAATATGTATTAAAAGAGTAGTTTAAAAAGCTCTTTAATATACCATTGCTATGGTTATTAAATAGCATTTTCTTTTTAAGAATGTATTAACCTGGGGCTGGGGATGTGGCTCAAGCAGTATCGCACTTTCCTGGCCTGCATGTGGCCCAGGTTCGATCCTCAGCACCACATAAAAACAAAGATGTTGTGCCCGCTGAAAACTAAAAAATAAATATTAAAATTCTCTCTCTCTCTCTCTCTCTCTCTCTCTCTCTCTCTCTCTCTCTCAAAAAAAAAAAAAAAAGAATGTATTAACCAGACAACAATAACATAATAAATAAATATGGTACAAACAAATAAACATAAATTAATAAATGTTATATGATTTATTTTATAATAATATTGGTAAAATATACCCAGAGGTGAAAATAAACATTTAAATAATGATAAATGTACATGTCCATTTTTATTAAGGTATAGTGAAATACATCTCTTCTTGGAATATACTTTTGTTCATGAAAGCATCATAAATATTATTATCAAATATTATTGTAGCTGCACAAAATTAAAAATCCAAATTGTACATATATCAGTAAATAAATGGCTTTTAGTGACTGAAATTTCTGAGTCTGTTATTGTGAAACATAAATATTCAGTAAAATATGCTCTGAAGAAAACCTCAATTTGAAAATGTATAAACATAGAAAGGAGTATTTAGAGTTGTTTTACCATGAGATTAATTAAAAATACTTTTGATACCCGAACAAATATTCTGAAGTTTTTACTCTTAAGAAATACATATGAAATAGTACAGCAATTCTGTCTCTGAGTGATGCAAGCATAAGAGAAAGATTATAAGAATATTAAGTAAGCCTCAAAAATCTGAGGGTCATGAAATAAATAAATTCTTGCCAAGAAAATATCAGAATCAATTTTGATGTAAAGTCAAAACTAATAAGCATTCTAATTTACCAAATCTTAATGATTTTATATATTAGAGAAAAGAAGTCAGAATTTTAAGCAAACACTTGAGAAATGGGTGTACACAACAAGGTTTAACCACAGAAAATTTTATACATCCCCTGTGTCTGTCCATGTGTCTCTCTCACATCTTTACACTGTGACATAAAAAAAAAATGAAGAACAAGTTTTTGAGTAATTATATTTAGGTCTTAAAAAAGGTAAAGAAAATAATTAGCTCTCTTTATCTTTTTTTAGAAGTAATTTGCCTTAGTATTTATTCAATAATTAATCATTACCCTGTGCTTGTTGCTCATAATACAGAATGTGTAGAACCACCCAGAATTAGAGCACTATTTAAATAATGTCAGAACAAAAAGTGCTACAGAACAGTAGGAACTGAAAAACAAGGCCAAAGCCAGTGCAGGATCACACAGCATTTAGGGCTATATATAAGAGGAATGAAGTTGGTCTTAAGAGGTCTGACTTCCCTTAGCCAAGACAAAGGGCTAGTACATACTGTCTTAAAAATATTTTTCTTCAAATATTATATTTTAATGGATAATGGTAAGAATCCAGAAATTAAATGTAAACTAGCAAATTTACATTCATTTCTGGGACACTTTTACTTCTAGTTCTCTAGATTAATTAATTTTAATGCCTTTCACCACACAGCTTTGTAGGTTCAAACAGCAATCCTTTATTCCCGAACTCACAGGACTTCCACACAGGTTCAGGGGCAGTCTCAATCTGCCCGCACAATCCACCTACTCCACGAGGCTTTTTCCAAATCCCATTTTAATCTCACAAGAACTCAACGGGAACAAGCATCAGGAACACCCTAATCCCAGCAGCAATAATCTTCAACCTCAACTTCCCTAAAACCCATATTCTTAAACTGGGAAACGCCTTAAACTGGGAACACCCTAAACCCAAGGACAGGGATACTTCCTCAAACCTGCAGGATACTTCCTCAAACCTGGATCCACCCTCGATCACCTTGAGCAGGGTCATTTTACTAAAGCACACAAGCAAGGTCGCAGCAAATTTCCAAGGCAAGTCCATTTAACCTGGGGTACACTGGCAAGGATTACGATGCGTCATACCTACTAGGTAATGGCCCTCAGCAGTAGACATCATGGTCTTTATGTTTAGCTCCTAGTTTAAAGAAAGGTTGACTGGCTTGGATGTTCAGTTTTAAACCTTATTTCAAAAAAGCTTGAAAGAACTTCTCTTGTGTCTTTTGACAGGGAGACTGGTGGTAACTCTGGGACAACTGTGGGTTTGGCACCTTTTTTCATGATCACTTTTTACTTTGTGGAAAGACTTTAAACTATTTAAACTATTTGAAGATTCACATTCCCACTCAGCAGTAGGGAATTTTATTTTTTCATGTTCTATCTCCCCTTTTCCATATCTCATTTCTCTCATTTTAGAATCATGTTAGGAAAATTTATTCTCCTTGTCCAATCTTCTGTTTTCATTCTGAAGAATCTTTTCAACATTATCTTCCAGGTTTTATAATAGCCATCTATTTTTTTAAAAAAAAAATATTTAATCTTGTTCTTAATATACAAGTTCTCTGCCTTCATTTTTGAGTTTTGCACGTGGTGAGGTGTGATTCATTGAGTTCAGGTTTGAAAAAATAATCTTTAACTTATAAAGTTTCAATCATATATATTAAGATAAAGAAACAGTTTTAAAGTTACCGTATTTGCTATAATATTTTAAGTACAATAATTTTAAATCACAAATATTTAAAATACATTAATTTTCTTTCTCATTTTGCAATCTTCATGAAGGCATAATGGCTCATTCTATTTTTACTTATAATTTTATCCTACTAAATATGCCTTTTCATTTATTATTCATGGAAAATTATTAATAGAAATTCATCACTGGTTAAGAGACATGAGTCAGCCAAGAGGCAAGTTACATAAAAATTCAAGTTTTTCTCCATACACAAAATAACTGTCTAAGCATACTTTATCCTGGAACAATCCTTCAAGATGGCAAGTAGCACAAACAAGTGTGCTGAAGGCTGAAACTGATTCTGAAATTCCTCTCCCACAGCACACCATCACAAAGTGAAGTTTTCTAAAGTCTGGGAGACTAAGGTGGATATTTTTGATGTAAACATGTACTCTTGTGATACTAACAAATTGTAGAGGAAAAATGATTCATAAAACCCATGAAATGCAGGAACCCCAGAGTTCTGAGAACTATCTCAGATATAAGCCACCCAGTAAACCTGCCTGACCATTAGATTTTGTTCACTTTAGAACTTTTAGAGTGGGAAATAAACATTGATTAAATAAATCACTGAGATGTGGGGTTCTAAACAACATTTATTTTCTCAACTATACAGTCTAAAACATTACTCCTAATGGATTAAAGAACAAGTATCTGGGACATATTTTTCAAGGCTTTTTAATTTATTATAATATACATTTAATGTGCCACATTCTTTTCCAAATTTCTTATGGAACAATATCAAAGATTTGACATTATGCTTGACCATACTTAGGGAGTCACTCCAAGAACTGTAGAGTCATTCCATTCATGCCAAGATGATATCATATTTACATAAAGAGCGAGTTTTTAGGTTATTTGTCGTATAAGGTACAGATTCTATTCAAAACATTAGCAAAAGAAAATACAATCATTGTCAGATGAAGTCCTGATATATAAAAATAAAATAACTTAAAAAAAATTCCAAGCTGGGCATGGGGGCGAATGCCTGTAATCTTGGTTGCCTCTAGAGACTAAAACATGAGAATTGCAAGCTCAAAGCCAGTCTCAGAAATTCTGCAAGATTCAGTCTTAAAAAAAAAAAAAAAAAAGAAAAGAAAAGAAAAGAAAAAGAAAGAGCTGAGGTTTGGCTCAGTAGTTAAGCACCTGTGGGTTTGAAAGTGTAAAGTTTCTAAACTGGAAAGCTTGAATGTAAAAGATTAGGTATTATTAAATTCCTCTGTTACACCCAGATTCCTGAGATAGTTAAGACAACACCCTACTGGCCATTTAGCCTAGGGCCCTGTGCAGTTTCCTCACAGGGCCCAAACCAATCAGTTTGAATGTGTAACCCGCTTACGAATGACCAATCAACCCCTGCCCAATCTGTTCCCACCAATGAATGTGCCAATCACGTCTCAGAGTTGTTGTTCAATTTCCCCGCGCCTCATGATGATTTGTTCTGATGTATGCAAAGCCTCCCACCCTCCCCAAAAAGTGTACTTAAGCTCTGTTTGAACCTCTGCTCGGGGCTCTGAGCTGCGCTCCCTTCTTGAGTGGGCACAGAGTCCCAGTGCGCTGGAATGGATCCCCAATAAATCCCCTTTTGCCAATTGCATGGAGTAAGTCTCTTGTATGGTCTCTCCCTCCGACGTTCCGCTGGACCCCCCCCCTTACAGGTTCAATTCCTGATTTAAATAATAATACTAATAATAATTCTAAATGACATCATGATAAACACAATAAATTTTGTAAGTGAACTTTTTTTTTGGTGGTACTGGGGATTAAACCCAGGGCCTTGTTCATTTGAGGCCAGCACTCTACCAACTGAGTTATATACCCAACTCTATAACTGAACTTCTTACTAGACTCTAGCTTTCTTCTGTGACTTTTGTGCTTTTGCTATTCCTTCTCTTTTTCTATACTTTCTGCCAAATTTTTTTTTCAGAAACAAAAAACTCACTCCTTTCACAAATTATCTTTATAAAGGAAAATTTCTGGACATCTTCATCCCTTTGGTAAGGATTGTCAAGTCTTCTATTATGAGTTAAAAACTCTATCCTGTTCTTTAATTCGGTACTTCTGCCTGTTTTTCTGTCCTTTTGTTTAAAATTGTGATTTATAACTGCATAGTTAAAATTATGGTTTACATTGCTTCCTTGCCTTAGAACAATTAAGCCTCTTGCACACTTATCTCTAAACCCCAATACTCAAGCTTTGATTTTTCTTTGTGTTCAGCTACATCACCAAGGTGGTTACATGTCTTAATGTAAGCAGTTTCTGTTTGATCTGGTCCTGGCTTCCTCCCTCCCATGTATGGTGTTCATATTTTTTTGTGCTTGGTGAGACTTTTTTTTAGTGAGGTTACATCTCATATACCAGTTTTGATGTAATGAGATGTCTTTTTGCAAATGTGGTGGATGTGATAAGTGGATGTGATATTGGGACTTCATGGAGATAAGTGACTGCAGTGTCTACCTGTCCTGCTATGAGGTCTTCTTCATGGTATAAAAACATTGTCTTATCCCTTGTTTACAAAACTTGAATTGATGGAGTGTACAAACCAAGCTACATGTAGTTCTGATCTCAAAAGTTATGACCACTACATGTCTACATTGTACAGAGCACTTGCTTTTTTTTCAGGGCTACTTTACTTTAGAGAACTCTGAAAAATTCTTTTATAACATATAAGTAAAGAAAACAGGGCTGGGGATATGGCTCATGCGGTAGCGTGCTCGCCTGGTGTGCATGTGGCCTGGGTTCAATCCTCAGCACCATATACAAACAAAGATGTTGTATCCGCCGAAAACTAAAAAAAAAAAAAAAAGAAAAAGAAAAAAAATTAAAATTCTCTCTCTCTCTCTCTCTCTCTCTCTCTAAAAAATAAAAAAAATAAATAAATATTTAAAAAAAAAAAAAAGAAAACAATATTTGGCATGTTCAAATTTTTCAGAAAAATCTGAGAGCAATTATTAATGATTGACAGATAATCAAACTGAGATTCCCAGAGTTAAGTGATATATCATAGTTTATAAAGTTACTAAGTGAGAAAAGCTAAGATTCAAATGAAATCTAGCTAAGTTTTTACACCTAAAAAATACTATAATATTCACAAAGTCTTACACCTAATACAGTATGAGGCAAGGCTGTTACTTTATTGGCTTCTCCATTTAATATTTTCATTTTGGAAACATTTTATTAGTAGAAATAATAGTATTTCTGATGATAAATAAATAAGAAAATATTTAACACCTTCAACATCCACAACGTTCAATGGAAACCATGTAGAGTTTTTATACCTTTATATCAGATATTTTTAAAAAAAGCATTTATAATCTGATAGTTAAAATCATTTTTCAAATTATACTACTATAAACATTGTTGTAGCTGCATTCTTGTAGTATGCTGTGATGCCCTTCAGTATATGAATTGATAAAGAAAATGTTCTTTTTATACAAAATGGGATAATGCTCATCATTAAAGAGAATGAAATCATGGCATATGCAGGTAAATGGATGTAGCTGAAGAATATTATACTAAGTGAAGTAAGCCAATCCCCCCAAATCAAATGCTGAATGTTTTCTCTGACATAAAATTGCTGATATGTAATGGAAAGGAGGGAGAAGCATGGGGGGAATAGACAAACTATAGATAAGGCAGTGGGGAGGAAGGGGAAGAAAGGGAGCATGGGGATAGGAAAGTGATGGAATGAGATGGATGTCATTACCCTAAGTACATGTATGAAGACATGAATGGTGTGACTCTGTTGTGTACAAGAGATATGAAAAATTGTACTCTATTTGTGTAATATGAATTACAATGCATTCTACTGTCTTTTATAACAAATTAGAATAAAATCTAAAATTATGTTATAAAAGATTGTGAGCAAATTCAGAGGAAATAAAATATTTAAATACAAAAATAAAAAAGCATGTTTATATATGTTGAAATGTTTTATATATTCCATTGTGGAGTTTGTAATACTCAAGAATAACTGTAACATATTATGAAAAAAGGCAAATACATTTGAAGCAAATAAAATATATTCATTTATTAAAAAAGTAATATATTGTCTCATTTAAATCCATTCTTTGAGTGAGAGAGAGAAAAACAGAATACGAAGAGTGATTAATAAAGTAAAACAAAATAGGGAGAAGTGGAAAACTAAATATACAAATGAAGAAAGAAGTCTTAAAGTACTAGAGAATCCATGCTAAAAATAAGAAAAGTAGTGAATGCATGATAAGACTGTGAGGAATGACAGATTATTTATCCTCTGATAAATGTCTGAAAACTTATTTTCTTTTTTTTAAAAAAAAGAGAGAGGAGAGAGAGAGAGAGAGAGAGAGAGAGAGAGAGAGAGAGAGAGAGAATATTTTTTAATATTTATTTTTTAGTTTTCTGCGGACACAACATCTCTGTTTGTATGTGGTGCTGAGGATCAAACCCGGGCTGCACGCATGCCAGGTGAGCGCACTACCACTCGAGCCACATCCCCAGCCATCTGAAAACTTATTTTCTTGGGATAAAGATAACATATGAAACTATTTCTCACAAGTTTAGACACGATTTTGTAATTACTTATTCATGAAAGTTTATTAAATAATATCAATACTAGATACTTCCTGGAATTTTTCTCCAAGTTGATGAAATCTTTTATATATTTTAGAATATGTATGTGCATGTGCACTCTAGAACACTATGTATAAATGTACATATGTTTTATCTAAGGTTAACGTTTATATGTATGTGAAATAATTTGATTCTTTTATATTTTTCTAAATATAATGGTAAAAAAGATTTTTGTAGAAAATATAATGTGAGTGATCTGTTTACTTTATTTTAAAGTGTCTGATTTTTTTTTACATAACAGGCTTTGTAAAGCCAGTCATTTCTATATTTTAAATAAAAGGTGTGTTTGAGGGGCCTGGGGATGTGGCTCAAGCAGTAGCATGCGCACGGCCCTGGGTTTGATCCTCAGTACCATGTACAAATAAAGAAGTTGTGTCTGCCAAAAACTAAAAAAATAAATATTAAAATCTCTCTCTCTCTGTCTCTCTCTCTCTCTCTCTCTCTCACTCTCTCTCTCTCTCTTTCTCTCTAAAAAAATGATGTGTTAGAATAAAAACATTTTTAGAAAGCCTCCACTCAATGATGAATAAAATTCCCTATTAAAGAGTATTAAAGAGTATTTATTTACTTTTTAGTAGAAAATTTTTCCCATAAAAAGAAGCAATGGATGATAGCCCACCACAGTACGCTAGTTAAATCACCTTTCATATAAACCTATGGCAGGGATGCTAAGAAGATTATCTTTCAAAGCACAATAGATCTCAAACATCAAATAAAACTCTAGGCTTCATGAAACCAAAAGAAAAGATTTTACCAGCATTTTCTATTTACCACAGAGCCTTCTCTCAAAGAAATAGGCAGTCCTATGCTAAGTATTTGATAGCATACCCTTGGTGTCAACATTTTCTATTCTTCTATGACAATCACTGGAGGTCCAGATTTCCCCTCACAGTCAGAATTCTATTTTCTTCTATAGGGTATGCTCACAAAGCAAAACAAATAGGAATTCATGGAAAAGGACTTTTTCACTCATATTTTCCTTACTGTCTTTTTTCTGGAAACAAACAGAAGGCATCTGTCTTCAAAATTGCTTTCACTATAGTTTACTACAATTTTCTAATCCCAATATTGGACTGCAGGAATCTCTTTTGTGGGAGCCAGTATTGAGGGTCTTCTGCTGCCAAACAGAGGCCTCACAAGCCATGCGGAATGTGGATGATCCATGTCATGTCTTGTGAGCTGCATGGCTTACACATTTGCTTTCCAAAGGAGTCAACCTGATTTGATCTAAAAGGTCCTGTATTATATAAATTCTGATTTTCTTTGAAATTGGCCATCTTTATTTAGTTCAGCTAGTGTGCTGCTCCTAATGGTCTCTGCATTAATATTAGTGAAACACAAAAGAGCAGTGGGCCTCAACCATTATTTTTCACCTGTTTCAATCCAAATATTCTTCAGGACTACTTCAGGATTTTTTGTATAAAAAGCCCACCCATCTTATATAGGTTAATATACCAGTGGATTAAAAGGCCCTATTCTTATAGCTTTATGACTCTAATTAACTTGAATGCTTAAAATGGATTTAAGTTATAAACCATGCTGTTTTGTTGCAGTAAATGGTACTGTGTATGTGCATCAAATCACTGTATCAGTGTGAAGTAAATGCATGGATACTTAGATCAAGACAGCAGAGGCATGGGTGAGAAATTCTACACATCAAGAAGGGGCTGAAAGACCTGGGTTTGTGTCTGGGGCTGGGATTGTGACTCAATGGTAGAACACTTACTTAGCATGTTTGAGGCACAAGGTTTCATCTAAGCACTGCACATAAACAAAATAAAGATCCATCAACATCCAAAAATGTATATAAATAAAAAAAAAGTGCTTAAGTACTTTCTCAGAATTAGTCTATGCAGTTTTAAGAAAATAAGAACAAAATGAAATGCTTCACCCGTTGTAGAAAAGCTATTACCTTCAATAAAGTGCTGCTTATAAATTTATTTCTTCTTTGTTATCCTGTGAGGAAATTACAACATGTTAAAAATTCAGTTGTATGTTATCAGCCAAAAGAATGGTTGAATATCAGAGTTTTTATTCCTATGCAAAAATCACCACCCTTACTGTTATTGTAGGAGAAATTAATAAACACAGAAAGCTTGGCTATTCTCACAAAGTTTATGTAAACATGTTACTCTAAATTAAATTTATATAATCAATTATGATTTGCTACCAATGCAGATGTCTTGTTACCATTTGGAACACATGAAGAGGTGATGAATTGATCGCTATTTCAGTTTCAAGAGAAACATTTTCTATAAGGGTGTCTGTATTTTGTCAAGAAGATAAAACAAGAATAGTAAGGACTTATTGATTCCTGATCCATGCAAAAATAACTGAGAAAGAAGGGTGATATCACTTAGAAAATGTACACAAGTTTATAAACCACTTTTTAAAAATCATATTAAAAATACATACAAAGAACTACAGATCCAGTTAAGACAAAATCAGCTACTCCAGGCAATAAACCTACAGGAGATATCACAATATCAGTACTTGAGAAATAGTGCCACTTGTTATCTGATCATATCACTCACTGAAACATTTCCCAGGAGAGTCAGAGCCAGTATAAACACTCCCAGAACCATTTAGAGCACAGTATTCTTTAAGACCTCAGAAGTAAATGTTAGCTAGAACCTACTGACATACTAAAATTGTTTATTATCACAAAGGTGAACCGATATATTCTGCTTTACAACTCTCCTGGCAGGCCAGAGAACGGGGTAAATTTATTATCTACAGCACCATAATGCTCACAAAGAGCTCTGTATTATTCATAAGACTGCATATATATAGGGGCTGGAGATGTGGCTCAGCGGTAGTGCGCTCGCCTGGCATGCGTTCGGCCCAGGTTCGATCCTCAGCACCACATACCAACAAAGATGTTGTGTCCGCCGAGAACTAATAAATAAATGTTAAAAATTCTCTCTCTCTCTCTCTCTCTCCTCTCTCACTCTCTCTTTAAAAAAAAAAAAGACTGCATATAAATTATAAAAAAAACATATTTTTTCCAGTTTATAATATTGTTTTTATACATATCAATACAATTACGTTGTGGCCAGCAAAGTACATGTTATTACTGACAGCTGTTGACATGATTCAATAAAGCCACAAGGGGTTTCACTGATAATCCTAAATCACATCTACTTTTCCAAATAAAAAGTCACTTTTATCTCTCACAATATTTAGACAAGGTTTGCAGAAATGTCAGTGGTTCATAAGGAAGCAACTTGGGCAGAAGCCCCAAGAAACCAGTGTAATTTTCTAAGTTTAGTGGGGAGGAAAGGGGGTCTTGTATATTAAAAAATAAGCCCTCTCTAGAAAATGGAGTCTCTCATGTGAAGATTAATAAGTCTAATTTTGGAAAGAGAGTTTCTGTCAGACTTTGCTAGTATTTTATTTGGTTTCTTATCTTTCTCTTCCTGTGTCAGATGATGAAGTGCCTAATTTTAAAACCACATTTTGAGATGAATGTCCTTAAAAAAGTTTAGAGATTTTTCTTTTGACTTAGAATTCCTCTGCAGTTTTCAATTTTGCAAGTCATATTAAAATAGGCAGACTGCATGATCAAATGTTATTCAGATGTCTTCAAATTAATTTAATAATTTATTTTTTTATTCCATGTACAAAGGAATAATTTAATTACAAAGAATAAAAGATAAGTTGAGAGTAGTTGGTTCTTTTCATAAAGCAAAATTTTTTAGACATCGAGAACTCCATGAATACAATTTTGAGCTGAAATATGGGTGGACTCCTCCAGCCCCAGCTGGCCCCAGCGCACCTCTGGCACACATGCCCACCCAGAAAGTTAAGTCATGGGGGGAGGGAGCTCTGCGCCTCTGAGGCCCCGCCCCCATCCCCGCCCCTGGCTCAGGCTCCTGGCCCCTGGATTCCCGCCCCAGGCTCCCGCCCCCACCCACAGCTGCTGGCCAGGCTCTCTTCCGAGGCCTGGCCTGCTTTCCAAGCCTCCGCGGCCCTGGCCGCTGCAGCTCCTTCCTGTCAGCCCATGTTGTGAGGCTCCCCTTGTCCCCGCCCCTGGCGCTGACAAGGGCTGCAGCCTGTGGGGCGGGTCTCCCCTCCTCCTCCTCATCCTTCTAGAGGCTCAGCCGGTGGCCGCCTCTGACACTCCGCTTCACCTTCACACACCTCCAGCACTTCCAGAGTCCTGCCTCCCCTCACTGCCCTTGGGAGAGCTGGAGCCTAGGCTGTCTCCAACACCTCACCAGTCTGGGAGGCAGGCACTTGCTTCTCCAGTGGGGGCAGCGCATGCGCCCGCCCCACCCCCCTGCGCTCACCTCTGGACTGCACCAGAGACTGCAGACCTCCCCCTCCCCCACCTCGCTCTCCAGGACTCCTCTCCCGAGTTCTCCCAAGGCGCTGGAACGCCTCCTTTCTCTCCGGGGACTCCGCTTCTCCCCCGCCCCAAACCCCAACTCCCCAGGTCCATGGCGCCTCCAGGATGCAACTCCCCTTTTCTGCACACTGTGGCAGCGGTGCCCGCACCCAGAAACAGCCCTCTTGGGGGCGCTCGGCTCCTCGGGGCTCCGCGCAGGCACTCACAGCCGGGGAGTGGCAACCCAGAGCCCCAGCCTACCTCCCACCCTCCCTAGCAGCCCCTGGGGAAGGCGCGGTGACTGGCTTCTGTCATCGTCTGTCAGGTGCCGGCTGCCTAGGGCGCTGACCTTCACCGCTGAAGATGTAGCTGAGGCTGCAGCCGCCAAGTTCCCGTGTTATAACTCCTCCCCGCTCCACTCCTCCCCCTCCTCCTCCACTCCTCCCCCTCCTCCTCCACTCCTCCTCCTCCTTCTCCTCCTCCTCCCCCTCCTCCTCCTCCCCTCCTCCTCTTCCTCCTCTTCCTGCTCCACCCCTCCCCCTACTCCTCCTCATCTCCGCATTTGCCAGGAGAGTAGGACTGCTGGAGCTTTGGAGCAGAGGAGGGGGCTCAGGAGCAAGGCCGTCCCTCCCTCCTCCTCCCCAGCAGTGACCACTTCCAAGTCCTGTCACTGGGGAAAGGACAGGGTGGAGGAGGGGGCAAAGGAGGACTGAGAAAAAAAAAATAATGGGTGGAGGGCATAGGAGGTGGAGAGGTGGGCAATTTTCCCTGGGCTGTGAAAGTTTTTCAGTATCTCTCCACCAAATTAAAAGTAATAAAAATTTAAAAAAAAAAAAACCCATAAGAAGATAAAGAACGTCTGAAGCCATAAACATTTTTCTTTTTCTTTAGTCTCCACCTTAGAACCTAAAGTATTTTATTCTGCTATCATCATCCAATGATGGTTCTGCAGGCTTATGGGGGAAAGGCATTTTCAAATTTTTAAAAATCTTTCTGGATGATTTGCACTTATTCTTTTATTAATTATGATTTCTTTCTAGTCTCTCCTAAACATGGTTTTAATATTGTCAATTTTCCTTATGTGTCTCAACAAATCATTTTTTCCTCCATTAAAATCATTAGTATTCATTCAACAACCTTTTTTGTTATTTAAAAAAAAATTATATTTCCCATGAACTGAAAGCATCTCCAGTTAATACTCTAACCTGAGAACATAGTGACCTAAGGAAAAGAAAAAAAGAGACTTTTGTAAAGAAACTCAAATAAAAACTATTTAATTCAATAATAGTTTGCATCTACCTATACTCAGAAACTAATCTTTAACTAAGAAGTCAAAATGAGAAACTTTGTATTAAAGACTATCTAATTTAAGATCTTGGATATGCTGACAATGGTATCAAAATGTGAAAAGAAGCACACCTAAAACTGCTGAGTCCAGCAATTAAAAATATGAGAGGATTGCAGGCCCTCAATATCAAAGAAAAAAAGGGTCAGAATCTTCTGGTAGAGTGTTTTTCTATTATGTGTGAGGTACTGGTTGAACACTCAGCAGCACATTTAAAAAAAACAACAAAGAAACAAACTAATAATGATATTATATCCATCTACAGCAACAAATAAATTTCAAGAAAAAAAGGACTGTGTCTTAGACTTGGGTACCTTCACTTCTTGTGTACCCATAAATAAATATATATATATATATATATATATATATATATATATATATATATATAGAGAGAGAGAGAGAGAGAGAGAGAGTATAAATTTTTCCTTTGATGCTTTTTCAAGCAACTTATATTACAGGTGTGCACCACAATTCTAGAATCCCCCTACCCTTCTTCTTATTATTATTATTTTGAGTGGCTGTGAATTGCATTAAATGCCTTGGGTTGATTTTAAAGTTTTTTCTATTCAAATTAAAAATGAAAAACAAAAGTCAACCACAGCGACATATACCTGTAATCCAAGTGGCTCAGGAGGTGGTTGCAGGAGAACTGTGAGTTCAATGTTACCTTCAGCAAAAAGTAAGGCACTAAGAAACTCAGTAAGACCCTGTCCTTAAATGAAAAAGAAGGAGTAGGAGGAAGAGGAGGAGGAAAAGGAGGAGAAGGAGGAGAAGAAAATAAGAGCTTAAACAAATTGTAACTAAAAACTCTCTATTCAATATATTATCATGGCTTGACACTATGAATTTATTAATACATACATGCACTTTTGGAAAACCATCTTAATATTCACTATTTACCTGAAGTCTCAGGCATATCTCAGTTTACTGTATCCAAGTTTCAAATTGAGAGCTATGGATTCATTGACATCAGCAAGATGAAAGGCCTGAACCACTCATTTTATGTCCTAGGTGATGGAATACACTTCCTGGACATATTCTCAACAGTGCCAAAGAACAGGAGAGACAGTGCACATTGAGACAGCTGGCAGCTGCAACCCAGAACTGTACAAATATGGGCATTATTTCTCACTAGATTCTAAGAACAGATTCATTTCCATTTCAGATCCCACATGGTAAACATAAAGAAATGGTGTCACAGGAGCTGGATGGTGCCAGGTCTTCAGATTTTTCAGTACCCCAGACTCTACAATATAAATACATTAAAGGGAAACTTATTTGCAATTTTACCTTGACCCTAGAGGCAGGATTGAAATATTTGGCTTTTATAATTGTGCTAATATTCATACCAAATTTATAGGGTAGTGGGAGAATATTTTAAAAATTAAAGGCATATATGTCTATAAATATTTTTCTATAGTTCAATACAGTTTATTAAGAGAATCAACAAAATTTTAATGAAGAAAAAAATAAATCACTGTCTATAAGATGACTGCTGTTTTTCATACAACCTCTGCACATCATGTGATTGAATCCTGGCATCCAGCCTATAGTGAATAAATTAACTAATTATCTGTCACTAATTAACTCATTCTAAAACTTATTAGCTCATATTTGGGATGGTCATCAATTTAGGCTCAGTTCACCTGGAATCTTTGCTGCATATGATTAGCTGATGGTTGGTAAATACACTGAACTTTAGAGTGTAATCTGGCTTTCAATAAAACACCCTGATTTTTTTCCCAAAATAACTCATGATTAAAAAAGTATTGTGGGCTTGTTCTTATGGAGGTAAAAGTGTTCTGAAAGCAAAAACAAAAGCATTCAAATGTTTCTTGACCAGATACCTGATTAATACTCTTTCATAGCAAGCAGCATTACATAATTCATAAAAAATAATAAGAGACCATATTCAAAATTTTGGAAACACATTCTACATTTTTCTAGAGTAGGAGTAAAAACATATCATCTACTTTCTGTATATAGATGAAGCTGAAGAATTGTTACATGTTGGCATTTATGATTATTGTACCTTTTATAATAGATGAGGTTCACATAGCTGTTCAGTGTGAAAGAATATTTGCTAAGTCTCATAAGAATATTTGCTAAGTAACTTTACTGGAATTCAGGTTCAACTCTACCTTATCTCAAAGCCAAAACTCACCTCCCCTAGGTTACATGAGTTATCAATATTTTAATATTCTCTTGGATGTTAGATAGTGACACTTATTCAAAAGAGCAGAATTTTTGTTTCTTTTGTACCAGAGATCTTACCCAGGGGCATTTAAGCACAAAGTCACTCTTCCAGCCCCATTTTATTTTATTTTTTTTGTACCAGGGATTGAAGCCAGGGGCACTTAACCCTGGGCCACATCCCCAGCCCTATTTTGTATTATACTTAGAAACAGAGTCTCACTGAGTTGTCTAGGGTCTCACTTTGGCTGAGGGTGACTTTGAATTTACCATCTTCTTGCCTCATTTTTCCTTCTGGGATTATGGTTGTGTGCACCTTGCCCAACACAGTCATGGTTTTGTTTTTTGTTTTTGTTTGTTTGCTTTAGTATTTACTCAGTTGCTGAAGCTGTCCTTAAATGTGATATCTCCCTGCCTAAATCTCCTGAGTCACTGAAATTACAGAAACATATCACCATACCCGTTCTTTTCAGTTCATACAAAGGCAGAATTGGGATGTTAAACAGAAAAAGAGCTGATAAAATCACCCCATCTTAAATGGTATCTTACTTCCTAATATTTAAACATTGGACTTGTTTTGACACATAATGAGGTAATAATATTTTAATCAGGAGACTGTTGATTCTCATTTTATCTATACAATTTGTTACAGTTCAAAACTTGATTTAATTTGAAAATATAATTCATCCTGTAAAATTCCTGTGCTTTCTCTGCTTTCTGTTTGAACACTGGTTTTAATGTCTGTGCAAAATTATGATGAATTTACAGCTAGAGAGAAGTCTATATAATAAAATATTAATAGTATTAATTTTAATCATTTTTTTGTTTCATATTTCTAACTTAGTTCGCAATATGAAGAATTGAACTCATAACTCCTCTTTCAGTGAGTTATACTCCCAGATCTTTTTCTTCTTTGTTTTATGACAGGGTTTTTCTCTGTTGTCAAGGCTAATCTCAAACTTTTGATCCTCAAGCATCAGAAAACTGTATCACCGGTATTGAAGTGCATGACCGTGTACATGGCTATTTTGTAACATTCTTAAAGTTGAATATACAAACTCACCTAATGGTGCATTCCTGTAACTGTAGTTACTCCCAAGGATGAGGTACTTTTTTTTTTCTTTTTTTAAATTCATCCATGGTGACTAAGATGCAGACAATTGCTTTGAGAGAGCATAAAACACAAGCCTTAAGTCATAAACTGAAGGATCTATTTCTAGTGAATGAAAAAAAATCAGATATATAATATTGTGTTGCATAATCACATGACATTTTGTTTGTTAACAGCAGCACAATGATGAGTATGTAACAGAGTTAGTTGCATACGTATTCTTGTTAGACCACGACGCAAGAAAAGACCACTGACTCCAAATAAAATCAAATTAAAGCAAGCTTATTATTTTGACCGGCCGGGCTGCCTTGCCCATCAAAATCATGGGAGCCAAGGACAGCTGTGAGGCTTCTTTGTGGCCCAGTTTTATAGCCCAAAAAGTTACACAAAGGGGGGGTTACAGATAACAACACTCTGAGGAGCATAACACAAGTTTACATTTTTGCTGGCCCTGGCATCAGAATTTATGGAGATCTTAGAGACTCAGAGAGGGTCGTTATCTGGCCAGGGAAGGCCAGATTTTATGAGGCATCACTGAGGTTTAGGAAAGGGTTGTTATATGGTCAGGGAAAACCAGACATGGGTGAGTTCAGGGCATGGGCAGGCATTCCAATCAGCTACAACATCAACTAATGGCCAGGCCATACAGACATCCTGATATTTTTACAGAAAACAGAAATGAATCCTTCATAACTTGTGACAAGCTTTCTTCTGATCTAATGAGAGAACTAGGCTAGGTATATCATTCTAGATGGTTAAAATAATATTAGTATGGTTTCAGTACGTATGCTTTCTGAAGTTGCAGCTACAAAGCAACTGACCAATGATCATTTGCATGAATGATAAGCTTGTCTGGGTACCATCTGGAGGTGGCTTTTAGTAGGTCTTGGTTGTTAAAATTTATTTCTACAGTAGTCTTATAATACTCCAGATGCTGGAAAACTTCTTATCCTTTAACATTGCTTGGCTTAAATTTATGCACTGCTCTTAGGAAGGAAACCCAAAAGCCTTTTTAATGACAGATGTACTATGGAAAATTGTCCCCACAAAGTTCAGATGTTGTGTAATATCAACTCCCTGAAATCAAAGAAAGGAAATGACTTACATTCTTGGAAAGTGAAACAACTAGCAGCTTTCTCTGAAAAACTACACCCTGTGGCAACTTGGAGTATTTCATACAAAAACTACATTTAAATAGATGCTTATGAAACCAATAAACAAATATCACTGGGTCCTTGAAGATAAGGGAAGGAATCACACATGGAAAAATACAGCAAGAAATGATTTTTCTCTACATTTAGAAGTGCTAGATCCCAGACATGAAGTCAAAAGAAACCTGAGAATTGTAAGTTTGTCTTCTCTGCTGTGGGTAATGCTCAGCTCCTGAGGAAAATGCTGGCAAACCCGATTCTTTGCTAAAATAAAATAAAAACAAAAACTAAAAAAGTAGAAGGGAGTCAATGACCTAATATTTCTTTAGGCACAAGGTACACAACTGTACGGTCCCAAAATTTTGCAAGCTTTCATTTCAATTTTAAAATATACTACTTTTGACCATTTTCCATCTCTTCATCTTTTAGAAAATGCCCCTCTGTTAGGCTCTGCCATCCCGGGAATAGAGGTGTTGTTTTCATCCTTTTGATCTCCCACGGGTGGCCCCAGGTGTTCCTACCTGACAGTGCCTGGCCAGCCAGCCCAGAGAGTAAACTGGGGGGGCTTCTTTGCTGTCGCCTGGCCTATGGTCTGCCAACTCCGCCCAAGACCCACATTCTGCAGGCCATGCCCCAACTCACATGTCCCCTGAGATCCCTTCAGGACCAGGAGCTCCATACTGGAGTCGGTTTCCCCAATGAGGCATTTTCAGGGTCATGGAGCAGATGCTGCACTCTGGTCCTTTCCAAAATCTGGGCATCCCAGCCTCCAGGGCACACAGCAGGTGGCATCCACAGCCTCAGGAAATCGGGCTCCAACACTGGTCCCTTCACAGTGATGGAGAGCAACAAGTAAGAGCCCTAGAACAGAGTGCCAGAGACACCACAAAGCCCTGGAACCTGCAGAGCCCAGTTAACAGGGAACGAGGCCCAGCACATAGAGCCCGGAGCACAGCCCACAGTCAATACAGGCCTCCTGCCATCTCCACAGAGGAGACTGGGAGCTCCGGCTTCCCCTGCTGTCAGGCTCTGCTGCCCTTGGGCCTGTGTCCCCGCCCCGTTGTGGGCGAGCTCCGACTCCCGAGGCAACTTGCTCGCCTGGTGCTGACCCTAGACTCAAGCGAACTAAAAGAAGAAGAAAGACCGAGAGGGGGACACTGACTTCCCAGGACTGGGGACCTCGAGAAGCCCTCTGTAAACCCATCCAGTTCGGCTGACAGGGGACCCAGCTGCTGCCACCCGGGGCATGGTACCTAGGGAGGTGCTGGGTTTCTTTTCTTCCCTCTAGAAAGTCCTGAGCGCCAGGAATCAGACCCTCCTCAGCTGTGGACTTCTTCCTGCTGGCGCCCCCTGCCTGCACCTTCCTTGAGTCTCTCTTAATGATTATGTGACTTTGCACCACTTGGGGAGCAAGACAGAACACTGACCCTCTTTTTTAAAAATAATTTTTAGTTGTGGATGAACACAATACATTTACTTATTTATCTAATGTGATGCTGAGGTTCAAAACCAGGACCTCACACATGCTAGGTAAGAGCTCTACCACAGAGCTAGGATCCCAGCCCCACTTATCTCCTTTTGAAACAGATCAACTCTGTTTGCATAAAAACAAGCAGGCTGGGGTGAGCAGTCATGATGCTGTTATTTATTTATTTATTCGCCTTGAAAAGCACAGAGTGTTCAGCAACTATTAAGAATGAACAACTGGATAGTGGCTTTGCAGGTTTTTTAGGAAGGCAGATGAGTGCCCAATGCCTGGGATCCATGTGACTTACCTGGAAACTGGGAAAGCACCAAGGTTGATCTTCTTTGTGCAAGGCTGCCAATCATGAGGCCACTGAAGATATTTGTGACCAGTGAACTACTAAGCTGAGGGCCCAGCTGGGTTTGACACATTTCTGAGCTGACTCAATTCTTCTGAAATGACTCCTGTTTTCTGCCTCCAGCCAGAAAGTCATCTCAAAATATTGATTAATTTCAGAAGGAGGAAAATAAGGTTCTAATGCTGCCATTCAGGTCCAAGTCTTCTCCAGGGCACCTGCTAGGCCTGCTGTGAGCCTCCATCAAAATGGTCAGGAATTCACTGACAAATTTCAAAGGGGCTGAAATGTCATTACTCTTTGTTTGTTTAATTTTGGATTGATTAACAATAGCATAAATGACACAAACATGACAAAGGTGGAAGGTATGAAGCAAACCTCTCATTGGCAATCGTTTCTTTATTCAGTATTCAGCAGTAGAGTCAAGCAGTGGTTTACCTAGCATGGCTTATTTGGGGGCCAGAAAATGGCTTAAGTAAGGATCTGGGTTACATAAGCTTCTTTCACCATATCAATTTTCTTTCAGAAGCTTACAACATTCTTATCATGGACACTCATTGTTGAATTGGACAACTTACCAGGCACAGTCCTTAAGCCACATTGCTTGTTGTTTAATTAATCAGAAGGGGGGAGATGCTGAGGGCCATTGCCAAGTAGGAATGAATGGGCTTGCCTTTTGGACCCAGGTTATTTGCAGTGACATTGCATGTACTCTTGAGTAAGGTGACCTTGCTCAAGGACCAGGGCAGATCCTGGTTTAGGGCGGATCAGGTTTTAGGGAGTATCCCGTTCCTTGGGTTTAGGGCAGTTCCAGGTTTAAGGTGTACCCTGCTGGGAATAGGGCGTATCCTGCTGATTAGAGCCTGGTGGAGTATGGGGATTTTTCCCAGAACGTAAATTTCCCCAGAACGTGTATGTATAGGGCCGGTGTGAGTTCCGGGGAATTAAGAATTGCTGTTTGAATCTACAAAGCTGTGAGTGGCTCGTGATTTTGTGCCCAGCCAGACTGCGGCAACTCATGCCATCCACATCTCCAAATACAATATGTTAAATCTTTCTTTTCTGAAATCTAGATTCTATTTTTTAATGTTTCATAGTCCTGCCAGTAATTATATTTCACACCTTGGCCTCCTTTTTCCTCTATTTGATTTCTATTTAAAAACGAAATAAAATAAACAAAAAATTTTTAAAAAAATTTTCTGCATACCTATATATCTCACATTTCTTTTTGTTTTGAAAACATAGGACTTGGTGGTACTTTACATTCTCTCTAGATCAGCCTGTTCTCTAATTAATAAACCTTGATTAAACTTCCAACATATTAAATGACAACCTATATTTTGTATGTAAGGGGGTGTTGAGAAAAATTCTAGCTGTTGTTTCTTTGTTGAGAGCCATGGCCAGTCAGAATGACACCTGGCATTTGCCAGAGGGAATGTTTGAAAGGTGACAGGGAATGTTTGTGTAAGGGGGGTCCGGCAGAGCGTCGAGGGAGAGACCACACAAGAGACTTACTCCATGCAATTGGCAAAAGGGGATTTATTGGGGATCCATTCCAGCGCGCTGGGGCTCTGTGCTTACTCAAGAAGGGAGAGCAGCCCAGAGCCCCTAGCAGAGGTTCAAACAGAGCTTAAGTACACTTTTTGGGGAGGGCGGGAGGCTTTGCATTGGATCGTCAATAAATCCCCTTCTGCAATTGCATGAGTCACTCTCTTGGTGGTCTCTTCCTCCGACTTTTCACCAGACCCTTACAATCTGCCACAGAGACCCTCTGAGGAGTCCTGTGAAGATTGTCTTAGGCCTGAGTCTACACAACTCTATTTTTAAAATTCTAGTTTAAAACCTGCAGTCTCACCAGGCACACACACACAGAGCACTCCAGTATGGCCTCAAATAAGTTATTTCCCCTCAACCTGATAAATAGAGTGAAGCCCCTGGCAGGCTCTCCTAGGCTGATAAGAGAGAAAGGCAAAAATATCAGGGTGGAGACCACCAGACAGGATGTTTCTGACCCCAGGGTAAATGATAATGAGAAACCTGGTGGTAGCTGAAGAAGATTGCAATGGGAGTCAAAAAGCCCAAAATTTTATGTAAAAAATAGAGCTAATGAACAGGGATTCATCCAGCCAAAACAAGGATGCACTTGAGATGGAGAGCCAGATGAGGACCTGATATCCCATTAGTTGTCTTCATTTCCTGATCCTCTGTGTAATACTCACCACTCTTCAACTCTATGCCCTTATTTGGACCCTGGTGAGAGCTGAAACTTCTCCCTATCATCCTCTCCTCAACCAGTCATCTGCTCCACACCAGGAAAGCTCTGCCTTGGTTTTTGTCCTGATCACCCTGGTCTGAGTGAGTGTGCATATGCTGGACATAAAGCCTAAGGCTTGAGATTTTTGAACTTAGCATGCAGAGGGAATGTCTGTAATTAGCCTGTCATTATTACATGTGCTTTGCAGTGCTTACAATTAATTTATAATTGTTAGTTCTGAATGGATTATGTCTATTGCAGTACCTAGCATTAATAATTGTTGTTTTCTTGATTAAGAACCTATAGAGTGAAATTATGTTGAGTAATTGAATGAATAAAGCATTGAAAGGGGCAGAAGTGCATAGAAATTCTTTATTTCTCTCCTGTACTGCATATATCACAATTGTTGCCCCCTCACAATAAGTCCGTAGCCACAACTTTTATTTTCTGCCATTGCCACTCTTGCCAGCTTCAAACAACCTACTTATCCAGTCTCAAGATAACAAGGCACACTTATCATTTTCTTGCTTTCAGGGTTTTCAGAGTTCTCCCTGTGATTTGTTTTCAGCTTCTTCTTAGCACAGAAATTTGGGCTCCTGATCCATGACAGAAAGCCTACAAAATGATTAAAAGAATGGCACCTAAGAGACTATTGGACAAGTCTTCAGGCACTGCCTCCAACCTAAGACGAGTGGGCCCAGAATCAAGTCCAAAATGCAACCTTGTCCATTTTCATTGTTAAAAGACTAAGGATCAGGGCTGGGGATATGAACTTAAATAAAATAAGTTAAAATGCTTTATATAAGATATCTGCTGTTTTCCAGATATTCACTGTACCACATATGAATAAAACCTGATATTTTCCCTCCAGTGGGTATATTGTTGTCTATAACTGTATAAGAAGTCACTCTAAAACTTACTAGTTCACATTTGGATTGAACTGCATTCATCTGCAATATTTTTGCTGCATATGTTTAGCTGTTAAGATTACTGAACTTCAGAGGGTGATCTGACTGCCAAAAAAAAAAAAAGCACCCTGAATCTTCTTCACATGATATCTCAGAATTTAATAAATTAAGGTGAGCTTGTTCTCATTGAGGAGACAGTGTTCTAAAAGAAAAAGCAAAAACATTAAAAAATATTTCCTGACTAGATACCTGACTAGTACTCTTTCATAACCACAACTGTATAAAAGCCATAAAAAAAGAAGAAGAGCCCTGACCCAAAGTTTGTAGAATGCATTCTGCATTTGGCTAGAGTAGGAGTAAAATCACATTACCAAATTTCTGTACACAGATAAGGCTAAAGGACTATTGATATTATGTCACTAATTCTGCCTTTTGTAATAGATGAGGTTTATACAGCTGTTCAGTGTCAAAAAAATATTTTCAAAATCCCACAAGTAGTGTGTGTATGTGTGTGTGTGTGTGTGTGTGTGTGTGTGTTTATGAGTGTAGTGCTGGTGGTTAAACTGAGAGAATTAATATTCCTGAGCTATATTCTCAATTTTTTTCTTTTCTTTTTCTTTATTTTGAAACAGGATCTTACAAAGATGCTGTGTTGTCTGCCCACAATTTTTAAGTACATATCAAGATCAAATATGCCGGACACAAAGGCAAAACTTACCTCCTTTAGAAGCCATGATTCATCATTAATTTTAAGTAGTGACATTTTTAAGTAGTGACATTTATTCAAAAAGGGGAGGGGGGTTACACACATATGTGGCTCATGTCAGCAATCTTAATAATTTGGGAGACTTAAGCAGAAGAATCACAATTTCAAATTCAGCCTAAATAATATGAGAGGGCCCTAAGAAACTAAGCAAGACTTTGTGTGAAAACTAAAAATAAAATAAAATACAATTTAAAAAGCCTGATGATATAGGAGTTTAGGAGAAATACCCTGGGTTAAGTATTCATTCCTCTCCCCTTCAAAAAAGAAAAGAAAGAATAAAAAAAAGAAAAACAAAATTTTTACATCTGATGAACTTTTTATTCAATGGGGATAATATGTTTGAGAAAAACATCTAAAGCTTATAGCAAGGAATTAAAATAAACTTGGGAAATTGCTGGAAATTGAATTGAAAAATCAAGAACAAGCAATATTTTTTAAATTTCTTATCAGGAGAAATTTGAAAACAGGCATATTTCATTTCAGTCATGATGAAAATGCAGGATGCTATGGAAACTGCAACAAAAGGACTGTATCTATATCACAAAAGTTTTGTAAATGGAGAATATGAAACACTACATTAAAAAAGTGAGGGTGAGATAACATTAAGGCCATATGTGTAATCTAAAATAAATAATATACTAAATCTCCACTATATGAATTTTGTCTGGGAGTATGTCTACAAAACAACACAATACACCTTGAATAAAGCAGAGGATTTCTGATAGCCTCAAATTAAAAATGATTTCACATCTGTGGCTGTTGTGCAGGGGCTTATATCAAAAAAGCAAGTTTGGGGGCTCAAGCAGTTGAATGAAGATGTGAGGAACTTTGGGGATGGTAGGCATGCTACTTTTTAAGGCAGCAATAGCCCATAACCAAACTCTAGCTTCTATCCCTCAGCTGCCGGGGGCCAGCCCGGCGGGGTCCAGGGAGTCCCGAAGGAGGAGTGGCGTCGGCGAAATGATGAGACAGGAGTCGTTCCCTTTGAGCAATCTTCAGAGAGAGAGCTAAAACTGCTTTCTCTGGGTCCCCTTTTTATTACAATTTTTCTCATCATTATAGATTCACAATACGTCATTGATTATATAACTTAAGACTTTGACAAGACATGACATTTCCTTAACCATGATTGAGAGCACACCGATCTATATTCTTCCAGGATATGACCCCCAGCCATACAATTGTCAAAGTACAGAATCATCAATAAAACATGTCACCAATTTACATCCTTCAGATTTTCCCAAGATTTACTATTTTTCCCAAGATATGTTATTTCCTTATTAACTAATGCCAAACTACGTAACCAGACTCTAAGTCTCCTATTTAATCATTAACCTAAAGTACACCTGCACTTTATTTTTAATCTAAAATTCCCATCTAAAAAAGTCCCTTTAAATCTTATATTTAAAATATCCTAAAGTTTATGAATCATCCTTAAAGCATATCAGAAACCTATATAACTAAAGACTTTAGAATTTCTAAACTTAAGAATCTAAATAAAATAATATTTTTAACATTATTCTAAAACTGTGTGTTATAAAGCTATTTTAATTAATTCCTAAATTTATTCTCATAAAACTGGTTGAGCTGCTTTCTCAGAGAGTTTCTGTTGTTTCTCAGTCAAGGTACACTAGTTCTCAAAGAATTTGTTTCTCAGTCAAAGTACACTAGTTCTCAAAGAGTTTGTTTCTCAGTCAAGGTGCACTAGTTCTCAAAGAGTTTGTTTTTCAGAGGATGATTGTTGTCTGTTATTAGGTTTGTCCACAATGTACTAAGATAGAAGAATAGCCTTTTATTTTGTCCTTGATATGCTGAGGGGTGGGTAGCAGAACAGCTTCCAAGACATGAACTACCTGTTCTGTTCTAGCCATCTGAAATTTAATTTGTTTGGCATTTAACATACTCATGCCTCCTGTGAGAAACATAAGCATGAAAATGCAAAGTCCCAATTACATAAAAAAAGGGTCTCGTGGTTTCGGTTACCCACCAACCAGCGTGGCTTTGCCAGCATTCATCCTCACTGTGACCCTGTCAAGACAGTGGGAGAGCGGCTTTGCCAACACTTTTTCTCACTGTGACCCTGTCAAGACAGTGAGTGGGGGATCGCCTTCACCACTCAGCCCCCCAAATTATTAAATAGAACTTTTTTTTTTTAATGCAGGTCAGACAAAGAAGGCATATCAACAACATTTTACTGATTTAAGAACATGCTCACAAATAAATGTTTTTGACCTTGAGTACATAGATTGAATATGATTGTTTAAGATCTTGGTTACTTGCTAAAAATACAGCCCTCTGGAAGCCTGGCCAGGTACTAACATACTTGGTATTTTTTTGTCCTTAAATGCCTCTTGGCATTGAGCATTTTACAACTTCTACTGTAAGGAGCAATGCTAACCTCTCCATTCTTAAGGTGCAACACAGAATGCTGTTTATCTCTAATTCTTACAGACAAAAAATAATAATCTTGCTCTCTTGCCACCTGGGTAAATTATTTTTTAAGTCCACCAGTTCTGCTTAACAGGTAAAATGGAGTAAACTTGGATACCTGGGATGACCAGGCCAGTTGTTCACTGGAGCCATTGACTACTGTCGTTTCATTTTATGCATCATCCATTGACTGGACTTGAAGACCTTTATCCTTCTTCTTCTCCCCAGACTCAATCATCACAATGGAGAATGTTGATGGGTATTTTAAAAATACAGAGATCTTACTCTACTGGATATACTTTGGATTCCTATACTTCTTGATTATTTTGAAATTTCTCATTCTGGTAATCTCTCATACACTTGCATCAGTTTTTGCTGTCAGATCTATAGAAACCATTCATCCCATGACCAGAGCAGCTGCACATGACTCATTTGACTACTTCTCCAAATCATCTATGCCACTGTTGCCACTTTTTTCTTTGGCCAGGGGCTGAGGCCTGGGCTTCAGCAGTTCATTGATAGTTCAACTTCCAAGGTTTATGTTTGCACACAGTGCAGTCAGAATCCTTATTTCTGTTTACAAGGGACTAATCCCACTATGTAACAGCTCTCCACAGGAGTTCACTGTAATTGGACTGAGGCAACAAAGTGTTGTATGCTTCTTCGTGTCCATAGTTGCCACTACTCCCCTAAAAATCTCCATTAATCTATCAGGACTGAGATATCTCTCACCTGCAAATATCCTAAAGACTATGCGAGTTGCTGTGTGGGTGTTGAGACCCAGGATGTAAAATTTTGGTCTCTAGCAATTGAGAGATGTGAGGAAGAGGTGGCAGTGTAGTCATGCTTATGCAGAGGTAACAATAGCTCCCGGGTAGCCCAGAACATTCAGCCCTCAGAATCCTGCATCATTCCATAGGCCCTTTCATACATAGGCCAGAAAACAAAGGTGCATGATCAATATTTTACATAGTGAACACATGCTCAGAAGAAAATGTTTATGACAATGAATGTATACACTTAATCAAGGTATCCATTACTTAAATAAATGATAATAATACTAATAATAATCATAATAATAATAATAGCAGTAACCTTTTGGAAGCATCAACAACAGAGTAGCTATAGCCATGTTTGGCCTTTCAATGATCCACTCTTATAGGATTCATCATCAAAAAATCTACACACCTGAAGTCTTCTGCAATGATCTGTCACCAAGGAGGTAAGAACTCTGCATCCACAGGCCTCAAAAAATATGCTGTATTGTGATATGACTAGAACACAATCCCCCTGTCTAGGATCACTAAAAGCCATCTCCAGATGGTATCTAAACAAGCTTATCATTCTTGCAACTTATCATTGATCAACTGCTGTGTGGCTGCATCTAAAGATATCATATGTATTGAAGTCATACTGATATTATTATATGGCAGAAACCCATTCCTGTGCTGCTGATAACAAACCAACTGCTATGTGATTTTGCAACACAACTTTTTGTATTTGATAATTTTCTTTATTAACTAGAGTTAGAGCCTGCTTTGTAAGATTTAAGGTTTGGCTGTGTACTCTGTATCTTATTCAACAAGGTTACATAAAAATAAAGAAAATACATCATCCTCGTGAGTTTAAAATTTTATTTATCATATAGTCTTCTCTTTAGCTATAACCACACCATAATTTTCCATTGGCTGTATGGTTTGAACCTAGTATCCTAATAATGCCAGAAGAAAAACCAGAAGTTCAAACATATTGAGTAACATTTTCAAATTAAATCAAAGTTTAAGCAGTAAAAAATTGCCTGGATAAAATGGAGATCAACAGACTGTTGACTATAATAGATAATGTTACCTTCAGTATACATTCAAATATGGGTTTCAATATTTAAACCTTAGGAATGAAGCCAGAATCAATAAAGGGGTAATTTTAACAGCTGCTTCTCTGCTTGTCATTTCAATTTTGCCTATTCATAAACCAGGAAACAAGAGCCAATATTGTAATGCATGTCTATAATTTCAGTGACTAAAGAGGCTGAGAAGAAGGATTTTAAGTTCAAGGCTAGACTCAGCAACTCAGTGGGGCCTTAAGCATCTTAGTGAGAACTTGGCTTGTCTTTAAAAACAAATGGGCTGGAGATGTGATTTGTGATGAAGTGTTCTGAGTTCAGTCCTTGGTACAAAAAAATATTCTGCTTTTTTTGTGCCACTATCTAACTTCTAAAACGATAATGAAAGATTGATAATTCATGTAGTCTAGAGGATGTGAGTTGTGGCTTTGGGGTCACAGAGAATTGATCCTGAATTCCAGTAAAGTTGCTTAATATTCAGGAGAACTTTCAAATATTCTTTCACAATGAACAGCTATGTAAACCTCATCCATTAAAAAAAGCAGAATGATACCGAGTGTCAACATATGAGCAATTCTTTAGCCCTATCTGTACTCAAAATTTGACAATGTGTTTTTACTCCTCTTGTAGCCAAAGTGCAGAGTATATTTCCCAAATTTTAGATCTAAGCTCTTATTTTTTTATGATTGACTTATGTAAATCTGTGGCTATGAAAGTGTATTAGTCAGGAAACACTTTGAATACTTTGTTTTTACTTTCATAACACTGTCACCTCCATGAGAATAAGCCCACCTTAATTTATTTGATTCTGAGAAAAAGGGTGCTTTTTTTGGCAACCATATCTCCCTCTAAAGTTTAGTAACCTTACCAACTATCACCTAATGCAGTAAAAAGATCCCATATGAACCCAGCTTAATTGATGATAAGCCCACACTTGAGACAATAATTTTTATATGGTTTCTTCTTATTCAGTGATAGATATCTAATTCACTAAACATGGGCTGAATGCCAGGATTCAATCACATGTGGAACAGAAGTTATGTGAAAAATATATTGTGCCTTATAGGTACTGGTTAAATTTTTATTAATTTAAATTTAAACTTTAATCTCTTGACAGGCTTTATTGAATTACATGGAAATATGTGTAGACTTCTATGCCTTTAATGTTTGATGATATTCTCAGAGTACCGATATACCTAGCCTAGTTATCTCATTAGATTAGAAGCCAGCTTGTCACAAGTTATGAAGGATTCATTTCTGTTTTCTGTAAAAATATCAGGATGTCTGTATGGCCTGGCCATTAGTTGATGTTGTAAAGCTGATTGGAATGCCTGCCCGTGCCCTGAACTCACCCAGGTCCGGTTTTCCCTGACCATATAACAACCCTTTCCTAAACCTTAGTGACACCTCATAAATTCTGACCCTCCCTGGCCAGATAAAAACCCTCTCTGAGTCTCTAAGATCTCCATAAATTCTGATGCCGGGGTCAGCAAAAATGTAAACTTGTGTTATGCTCTTCAGAATGTTGTTATCTGTAACCCCTCCTTTGTGTAACTTTTTGGGCTATAAAACTGGGCCACAAAGAAGCCTCGGGGCTGTCCTTGGCTCCCATGATTTTGAGGGGCAAGGCAGCCCAGCTGGTAGAAATAATAAGCTTGCTTTAATTTGATTTTAATTGGAGTCAGTGGTCTTTTCTTGCGTCATGGTCTAACAGTACCCCATACTAAAGAAGAAAAATGAAATCACAACCCTGCATTAGGCTAAAGACAAAACTGCAAAATAATTTTTTAAAAATGTTTAGACTCTAGTTACTGGGTTACTGATGATCTGATGACCTAGAGTCTTCTCTCCAGTGATACCAATCTCTTTTGGTTAAAGTATGATATCTAAAATGAAAATGGATCTGTGCCCAGAATCCTGTGAGAAACAGTTTCCACAATTGTACACTTCTGAGTTGTAGATGGCTTATCTCTCAAAGTGCAGAGTCTCTCCTGTTTTTTGGCCCTGAGAGAATGTTGTTTGGTATGTTTATTCCATAACCTATGTCACAGAACTGAGTTGTCCATTTTTTTTTCACCTTGCTGAGGTCAGGGTATTTATAGATCTCAAACATGCAATATAGCTGTGGTGAACATAGATTTCCCTGAGAGGTCAAGAGTGAATTTTAGGATGAAGCTTGAAAAATACATTGATTTATTTGTCAGTTTTTATTTTCAAAAATAATAATATTTTAGATATAGAAGTTTAAGTTATTAAATTGATTTAAGCTGTCCTTCTTAATTTTTATTATGAATACTAGAAATTTTTAAATTATACTAATGCATTATATGGTTTTTCCCTCTGGGAAAATATTAATGCCTTAGGACATTGCTTAGAAGTTTAAAATAAAATTTTCTTTCTCATAAGACCAGAGAGCAAAAGAGTTAAATGAAATTTTAAAGTAATTTTGATAAAATTTTTATTCATGAAAGTATATATTTTGGGTGTGTGGGCGATCTTGCCTCTTGGTTTTATTTTCCCTATTGGGTTTCTCCCCACTGAAATTGTTTTCATCACATAAGAAAAATATCTCATAATCTTTTACCTTTCCCCCTCTCACTAAGGTGTGGCTGTAGAGTTTAAGAGTGGTGAGGATAATACAAATGATGAGAAGTGATGAGATCTCATTCTAAGTCCTCATCAGCCTCCCCAGCTCAAGTGCATTTTTTATTGAGCTGGGTGAACAATTGTTTATTTGCTCTACTATTTGTACTAAATTTTGTAGCTTTTTTACCCTTTTTTCAATCCTTGTTAGTTACCACCAGATTTTTCCATGGCATCATTTACTCTAGGGCCAGAAACATCTGGTCTGGTGGTCTGCACCTTGGTCTTCTCACCCTTCCCTCTTATTAGGTGAGGACAACCTGTCAGAGGCCTCACTCTGTTTATCAAGGTGAGGGGAAGTGATTAGTTTATTCTGAGGGCAATACTGCAGGGCTTCTTTAGGCATGCCTGGTGAGGCTGCATGTTTCAAACTGAAGTTTTTAATATGGAGTTTTTTTAGGCCAGGCCTAAAGCCATCCTCACAGTAGTGTAGTTAATTTGTCCAAAATTAAGGGCTTTTTTGTTTGTTTGTTTCTCTAATGTATTTGTCTCCAATTGATTTTTTTTTTCTTTTTTCTTCTTTTTTTTTATACCAGGTATTTAACTCAGTGACACTGAGATACATCCCCAGTCCTTTTTTGTATTTATTTAGAGAGAGGGTCTCACTTAGTTGCTTAGTGCCTTGCTTTTTCTGATGGTAGCTTTGAACTCATGATACCCATGTATAATTATTCTGTGCCACAGGGGTTATGGCCTGTGCCACCAAGTTTGCTTTCAACTGAGTTTTTAAATATGGAAAACAACTTTATTAAAGTGACATTTAGAAGCATTCCTAATATTCAAGCAAACTCCTTTGTCATGGTGTGGCAGGAAATAAAAGTGGAACTGGCCTTTAATTTAAATAACAAAAAAGTTCAATTGCAAGGGCTTAATTAGAACATAGATAATTAGACGGTTACAGGCCATAGCACTGTTGTACTTTTTTAAAATATTTTTTCTTAGTTGTGGATGAACAAAATATCTTTATTATTATTATTATTATTATTGTTGTTGTTATTAATGTGGGTCCAGTATCAAACAGACTGCCTCATGCATACTAGCCAAGAATTCTACTACTGAGCAACAACCTTAAATCCTTACCTGGTATTTTTTTAATATTTATTTATATTTAATTTATTTATATGGGGCACTGAGAATTAAGCTCAGGGCCTCATATATGCTAGGCAAGCACTGTACCATTGAGCCACACCTTCAGCTCTTTCTTGGTACTTTTTAAATACCTGTTTTACATAAATTTTAATTAGTAGCTTTAACCCTTGTCCAATATTTGTTTGGATTAAATCAATAACCTATAAATCAGTGAAGTAAAGTCTAGTTTTATCTCAAACTCTGATTTTACTTCCTTTTTCTCCCCCAGACCAGACAGCTTATCACAGTGTCTGAATTAAGATTCCCCCTTGAGGAATTTACTGTATGTTGTCCACATTTCAAACTCCAAAATTTACCTATTCCTTAATTTTGGAAAAGTCTTACAGAATTTGTCCAGAGGTACCAAAATTTCTTGGAGTACTCAGAAGAATCCATATCTGAGTCTTGCCTTTTAGGGAGCAGTTTGAATTATAAGTACACAGACTTTAAGGCAAGTAGATGGATGATCTGCAGCTGGAAGAAACCTTTTCATCAATACCTTGCATCTAAAAGGCACTTCATTTGATTCCTTTTATTAGATACTGTGAATAAACCTACAATAAAAATGAAAGTGAAGTAATATCTTTAACAAATGTGTTCCAATTTCTTTAGATATTTATCCAGAATTATAATTCCTGGGTTATAGGGCATTTTTTAAACCAAGAATTGTTATTGTAATTTATTTGTACTAATTTAGGCACTTTACCACTTTGTTACATCCCTATTTTTTTAATAAGACAGGATATCACTGAGTCACTTAAGCCATTGCCAAGTTTCTGAGGCTGTTTTTAAGTTCCTCCTGTTTCATCCTCCCAAGCCACTGAGAGTACAGACATTCACAATGATACGCTGCTTCAAAAAAATATTATTAGTGGATTATATGGCATTTTTATTTTGAGCTCTTAAGAACCATGATAGGGGCTGGGAATGTGGCTCAAGCGGTAGTGCACTTGTTTGGTGTTCGTGTGGCACTGGGTTTTATCCTCAGCACCACGTACAAATAAAGATGTTGTGTCTGCCGAAAACTAAAATGAATAAATAAATATTAAAATTCTCTCTCTCTCTCTCTCTCTCTCTCTCTCCTCTCACTTTCTCTTTAAGGAAAAAGAACCATGAAAATTTTTTCAAAAGAATCTTTATTAAATTTATATTGTAACCAAAATTTTTATCTATGCATATACACCTATACTCTGGAGTCCCTACTATCTTTCAGATATTTGTTTAGTTTGGTGTGGTTTGGTGCTAGGAATTGAACTCCGTGGGTGCTTACCACTGAGTTATGTTTCCAGTCCTTTTTTATTTTGAGACAGGTGATATATCACTAATCTTTCAATAAGTTGCTTATAGCCTTTCTATGTTGTTAAGGCTGTCTTTCAAATCACAATCTGCTGAGGGCCATTGCCAAGTAGGAATGACACATCAAAATTTCCTTGCCAGCATACCCCATGTTGCTTAGAGGAAGGACTCCTGGAAATGGATTTGCCTTGGACATTCGCTGTGACATTGCATGTATGTTTGAGAAAGGTTAACCCTGCTCAAGGACCAGGGTGGATCCGGGTTTAGGGAGGATCCTACTGGATTAGGGTGGATCCAGGTTTATGGTGTATCCTTCAGGTTTTAGGGAGTATCATGCTCCTTGGGTTTAGGGAGTTCCCGGTTTAGGACAATCTGGGTTTAGGGCGGTTCCAGGTTTAAGTTTATTCCTGCTGGGAATAGGGCATATCCTGCTGCCTGAGTTCCCATTGAGTTCTCGTGGAATTCAAAAAGTATTTGGGATTCAAACCTGGTGGAGTACGTGAATTTTGCAGCAGAACCTGAATTTCCCCAGAACGTGTTTGTAGAGGCCGGTGTGAGTTCTGGAATAAAGAATTGCTGTTTGAATCTACAAAGCTGTGAGTGGCTCCTGATCTTGTGCCCAGCCAGACTGCGGCAACAATCCTCTTGACTTGCCTCTCCAGCCTCTAGTATATTGGCCACCACACCTAGCTCTTTCAGATTATTATAATAACCTTTTCAACAACACTGCCCATGCTACAGAAAATCTCTTTGATTGATGCATTTTATCCCTGTGGAAAGTTTATATGAAGTAGCCAATGTAGGACTATTCTGTACAGATTTGTTGGAATAAACAGGGATCATTGTTTTTTAAGCTCCTTTCTGAACAGCTGTTTGGTATCATAGTTCATAAAAGTGCTGGGAAAAGAATGTAAATTCATTTGTTTGAAATCTACAGAGATTTACATAAGCTCAATCACCTTTTTTTTTTTAAAGAGAGAGTGAGAGAGGAGAGAGAGAATTTTTTTTAATATTTATTTTTTAGATCTTGGCGGACACAACATCTTTGTTGGTATGTGGTGCTGAGGATCGAACCCGGGCTGCACGCATGCCAGGCAAGCGCGCTACCGCTGAGCCACATCTCCAGCCTGCTCAATCACCTTTTGTTCTAGAGTTTGGAACCTCAGGACATAGTAAGGTAAATAAAATATGTTAAAATTGAGATACTCAGTACACGCATCGACACAAACATCCACACATACACACACACACAAAAAAAAAACATTCTGGGAGCAATTGGTAGTTCTTGCATTATTAATAGTGTATCAGGGACATAGTAACATAAACAAAATATGTTAAATGTGAAACATTCAATACACACATACACACACCCACAAAAAAAAATTTCTAGGAGGAATTGGTAGTTCTGGCCTTATTACTAGTGTATCAGGGCTGGGGCAGGATTCAGGAAGTGCTAAAATCTCACTCAAGCTAAGAGTAGTTTACTGGACTCCTCCCTATTTCACCTGTAATACAAGCTAGAGTGAACTGTCAGCAACAGCAATTGGGAAAATATGCTGGCAGATTTTTTTTTGATAAATTGACAGCTTTGATATTTTTGTGTCTCGGTCACAGCTGATGAAGCACTTGTGAGAAATTTTATGGCTCCTAGATATCACCATTTTTTGTATCATTTCTTTCATATTTCCTTCTTTTTTTGTGGTGCTAGAGATTGAACCCAGGGCCTTGTGCATACAAGGCAAGTACTCTAAAAACTGAGCTACATCCTCAGCCTCTCTCTCACATTTCTGTTCACTAGAGGTGATGATGTTAATTGGGAATTTTGTCCCAAGTATGGTACATTTCTTAAGACTGGACTAATATCCAGTGTATCTAAATCTCTCTACTCATTCATGATTTTGCCAAAGAGATACTCACAGTAGTTTTTTCCTTAAATTTATCTATAGATGGAGGGAGAGTATCTCATTTAATATTCTGCTATATTTTCAACATCATTCCCTGTTAATATTTGCTTTTTATAGTGTTGCTAAGTTTGGAATTGACTATCTTGCACATTCTGCACACACACTCTAACAGTGAACTTTACCTCTATGTCCCAATTCTAACTTTAGGTTGGATAGATTCATTCATTCACTTCTAATGTTATTTTTCATATGGTTGGTTTTACATATGCCTTTCTATTGCTCTTAACAATACTACTGATCTACATATGATTTCAGATTTGATTTATATTATGATATATTTGTCTGTATTATTGCAATATAGTTTCATAATATACATTAAATGTGTCTTATAACAATAACTATATTATTTGTTTTTTTTTTATTAAAGGTTTTGAGGTATTTTACATATAGAAAATTTTTTTGGTCCCATCTTTTCTTTTCTTTTATTTGGTACTTGGAATTAAACTCAGGGGAATTGAGCCACATCCCCAAACATATTTTGTTTGAAATTAGGCACGGTATCTCACTGAGTTACTTAGGGCCTCACTTTTTCTGATGCTGGCTTTGAGCTCACAATACACCTCCCAAGGTACTGGTATTACAATTATGCACCAACAGGTCCAGCTCTCTTTTGTATTTAAAGAAAAACATGCTAAAATTTTGATAGGAAAATATTATATATTAAATTGAGTTAAAATAGTTGTCTTTATAATGATTAGTTTTACTTACACACATGCTATTTTATGTGCTTTTGTAAATTTTTATTTAGTTTGTGATAAGTTCCACATATTTTCCTTGAAATCCATTATACATATGATGTATTAAACAGATGTAACCTCAGTATAATACTTATGTGGTATTTTGTTCTCTACTTAAACTAAAAATCTTTCTGGGCTCCAGAAACCATTTTTTTTCTCAAACTTTATTATTTTTATTTTTCTAAATCACCTCGTCTTTCCTCCTAGGCCACAGATTTCTACTGTATTGACAAGTATAGCTCTAGTCTTATGCTATCACATACTTGTATGCTGTCATTGTACACACATACAATAATTTCTACAGGTCTAAGCTGCTTGGTGAGAAGTATTTCATATATATATATATATATATATATATATACAGTTATACATATATATATATATATATATATATATATATATATATACAGTTTTCATGATGAAATAACAGCAATTTCTACTCCATCAATTGTTAATTTTATGTATTATGTTCTTTTCTTTATTCTCCTTTTTATAGAATTATTTTTTCCAAATTATTGAGATTAATGAAGTTTAAACAATTGAGTATAATAGTGCAGTCTGTAAATTTTCTTTTTTAACCTAAGACAAAATACATCCCAATTTTAATAGGCTTATTGTTATGTAAATGAAATTTAAAAACTTGCATATATAACACCCTTACCTGACCTTACTCTGGACTATTGATATCTGGGTGGAGGGGATCTCAAAGTGATCCATGGAAAAAGCAGAACAGAGATGGATCAGGATGTTACACTGGTGGATACTGAGTATATAGTAGTGAGTGTTCATGAATAAGTATTGGTGGAATAGGTAAAGGTAGAGAAAAAAGTGCTGTGAAGAAAAGAGGGGAAAGAATGACCAGCTCAAGAGTTCAGATTTTAAAAGTCTAATGGTGGATCAATGATAGTATGAGGGAAAAGGGTAGTTTCTTTGGAGGCAGAAATAAGGTAGAAGTGAAAGAAGAAGGTAACTCTGGCACAGTCCCAAAGAGTAAGAGTCAAATGAACACTTCTCTCTCTCTCTCTCTCTCTCTCTCTCTCTCTCTCTCTCTCTCTCTCTCTCTATATATATATATATATATATATATATATATATATATATATATATATATATATATATATATAAAACATTAGATTAAAGTCAGCCAGGCTCAGCAACTTAGAGAGGCTCTAAGAAAATCAGCAAAACCCTTTTTCTTTGTAGAATATTTTATTAAAGGCTGAGAGTGTTTCTTAGTAAAAAAGCATATCTAATTTCAATTTGTCATATGAGAGAGAGAGAGAGAGAGAGAGAGAGAGAGAGAGAGAGATATCTTGCAAAAATTAAAAAAAAGTAATCAGTGACACTGTTAGTGTCAAGGATGTAAATAATTTAAAAGTAATAGTGAGCTAGTTGGAAAACTCATCTTGGTTATTAACTACTCCTTGGGAAGTTAGTCTACTCTCCAAAATATAAAAGTGAGAGAGAAATCCTTTATCAAAATGTATAAAAGAAAAAAGAGGAGATTTGACACAGCTTTTAGTTGACCCAGACTGGGTCAACTTTAGCAGGTGATTAGGATTCTGCAAAGATAATAAATCCTTGAGTTTTTTGGAATAATGTGATTTTATCTAGTCTTCATAAATGAAGATTGAGGTCTAATATAAATCAGGCTTGGCAAAGGAAAAACATTTCAATGAAAAGTAAATGTATGAATAAGCACATAAAACAATATTTAACCAAAAGTCAACATTCAGACTATTTATGCAATTATGTAATCACCAGTAATGTAAAAACAATGACAACGAAAGAAAAAGTGAATTAATAAAAACAAATAAATAATGTAATGAATGAATTAATTAATGAATGGCTAACAAGTGCAAAGATGTAATGTGACTGGAATTGTCAAAGTCAGCTTGGAGCCATGAAAAAGTGTAAAGGTACATAGAAATGGTGTTTTACTACTTACTGAAACATACCCTATGAACTATAAATTCCACTCCTAGGTGGGAAGAGTTGAGCACAGAACCCATTCACCTGGCTCTCTCACTTGGGAACTATGCAAAAAATTACCTTTTTCTTTTCCTCAAATTTTATTGCCGCTTCCAAGAACACTACCCTCTATATTCATGCTATCATTGTAGACTTGTAGCATCTGAACCCCTCTAGTGTTCAAGTTTTTCTTATTTTTTTCATTGCTCTTTTCTCCCTACCCCCATATCATCCACTAATACTTATTTTGTATAGCAAAATCTACATACTCAGCAATCACCAATCTGATCTTACTATATCCATTTCCTACCTTGTGCATGACCACTTTGAGATCCCCTCCATGAAAACATCAATAGTCCAAAGTGATCAGAATGGTGGTAAAAACTGCAGAATATTAAAGGTCAGTTAAACAACAAGAAAGCTATAAAGTGTGCTTCATTTAAAGGTGAAAATAAAAAAGAAAATCTTTAGACTTCACTAGGTAAAATAAAAGATCAAAAATTTATGAGTCTCAATAATTTGAATTATACTTGTGAGTCACTTATTGGGGGGAAGGGATATAAGAACATTGTTAAAGAGTTTAAAGTTCAAACTGTTTTTTTATGAGACAAAAAATAGAAAAATTAAAAAAAAATGTATATTAAAGTAATTGTGATATCATTTCATAAAAATATATATACATATTTATTCACAAATTGCTTTAACCTTATAAACAGTTATAAGTGTCAATACATTTCTCTCTGGGCTAGGTCCTATTATTGGAAGAAAACTTTGCCTTAAAAGAACCCCATACAGATGCATTTAATGCAATTAACAGGCTAATGATAATTATAATAATAATAATAATAATAAGTGAGGTGAAGAGGATTTCAGGTTGTGAAGCATACCTGTAATATAAGTTACTTGAAAAGACATCACAGGAGAAATTTATACATTGTCTGAAGACATATATGTGTATATTATTTATAAAAATTGTTTATGAGTTCTGTAGTGAGGGTGCACAAGTTCAATACACAGTCTTTTTTTTCTTGAATATTTTTTGTTGTAGATGGACACAGTATCATTAGTAGTTTGTTTGTTGGCTTTTTTTTAATATTTATTTTTAGTTTTTGGCGGACACAACTTCTTTGTTTGTATGTGGTGCTAAGGATCGAACCTGGGCAGCCCGAATGCCAGCAAGTGTGCTACTGCTTGAGCCACATCCCCCTCTTGGGTGGCTTTTTAATGCTGTGCTTCGTATTCAACCCAGGACCTCATGCATGCTAGGGAAGTTCTCTACCACTGATCCATAACCGTAGTCCCCAAAGTCCTTTACTTAATCTTTTTTTTTTTTTTTGGGGGGGGAGAGTGTATTCGTGTAGTGCAGGGGATTGAATCCATGGCCTTATATCAGCAAAACAAGCACTGTACTGACTAAGCTATATTCTCAGCCCTGATCTGTAGTCGGTTAACAATGACAATGGAGCAGCCTGTCATTTAGACTTTGATTCTGTGCCCACTTGGCTCAGGTTGGAGGCAGTGCCTGAAGCCTTGACCAATCAGTCAGTTAGTTGAGAACTGTCCAATCCTCAGGCAGCCAGTTATGAGGGGGAGGGCTTCCACAATCTTCTGTTCCCTTGGTGTCTGGAACCTGCCATTTTTAAAATCTTTTTGTAAGCTTCTGTCCCGGATCCGGAGCCCAGGTGTCTGTGCTGTGCAGAATCTGAAAACAAACCACAGGGAGAACGCTGAGAACCTTGAGAGCCAGGAAATGGTAAGTGTGCCTTGTTATATTGAGACTGCTTAGGAAGGTGGCTTAAAGCTGACAGGAGTGGCAATGGTGGAAACTGGCAGTCATGGCTAGGGACTCCTCCTGGTTCTCTCCAGAGTCTTTTGGCCAGAGAGACTCTCTGTGGTATCTTAGCCTTCACCTCCATCTGACTAGTCTAGTGAGGCTTAGACCAGCAGTTGAAAACCTGGGCATTTTGGTCCATAATTGTATGGTGCTTTCAGCTTCTTTCTAAAGTCCTTTGTGGGATTCCATGTGCCATGAGTCCAGCATGTCCCCAGATTGCTTAGTGAAGACTGAGATAATTACCAGGAGAGAACTCTAAATCCATTTATTGTATTCATGCATGAGAGAAGCTGTTAATTTTAGGGCTTGTTACTCATGAGGGTTTGTTTGTTTGTTTATTTATTATTATTATTACTGTGTGTATGTATGTTGTTGGTTTTTTTTGTTTTTTTTTTTTTTGGTACCAGAAATTCAACCCAGAGGTGTTCATCCACTGATTCACATTCCCATCCCTTTTTAAATATTTTTATTTAGAGACAGGGTCCCTTTGAATTTCTTAGGGCCTCAAAAATTTGATGATGCTGGCTTTTAACTCATTCTCTTCATGAGTCCTGAGATTTTTAAATGTAGCAAAAGCAGTATCTCAAATCCAAAACAAAAAATCTGAAATCCAGAACTTCATTTTAGCTCTCCATAGGTCTCAGAATAAACCCCTAGTTTTCTAGCTCTCTGTTCACATATGCAAATCTAGGGTTCTCTTTTCACTGGGAATAAGAATAAAATAGAATAGATAATATAATGACCATGTAATGTGGATAATGGGCCTCACTCAAACACACCTGGTGGCTAACTGAAAGATGTTGATGAGCATCATTAAGGTGTATTTCAAATGTAAAAGGCCTTGAAGCCTTCAACAAAGTCCTTTGCCCCAGGGGTGATTCCTGATTGAATTTGAAGAAAAAAGGATGGTTCACAGAAAGAATGAAAGTGAGCCCATATGGTAGTCAGGATGCCTTTTCCAAAGCCTATTCTAAATGCCTTATGCTCCATGTTCTGCCCAAAACTGTCTGTAAACGTCTAAGATGGTACACAATAATGAGTTGTTTTTTTTTTTTTTTCTTTTTTTTTTTTTTCTGGTATCATAACACATGGTGGGCGTTCTATTTCTTCTTGCTTAAATAGATTTTTTTTTTCTTCAAAATTTATGAGACAAGCACCCAGATTCAATTGGCAAACTGAGAAATGTTGGTTCATCTCAAAACTCCACTTTCAGCATTATTGATCATTATTTTCCCATGTTTTATTTCAAAGGTATGCATCATTTATAATGTTTTTCTTCAAGAACTGGAGAGCATTTTTTAAAGATTTTAATTTATCATTCTGAGATTTTCTCATGAGAAGAAAGCAGAATAAAATTAGGTGACATTAAAAATAATGAATCTCTCCTAAATGAGGTTTATGTGTCCCAATTAAGGATTTTTAAAAACTGTAATGGGTCATCAATTGACGGTTTATGTATTTATTAATTTGTTTGTTTGTTTATTTATTTATGGTCAGACAATCTGGGGTTGTGGCTCAGTGATAAAGCACCCACCTAGCACGTGCAAGGTCCTGGGTTCGATCTCAGCACCACATAAAAATAAGTAAATAAAATAAAATAAATAAATAACCCACAGAAACATTCCAAACATTTCAGGAAACTCTTTTCTTCTGGGGTGGCAGGAAAAAATAAAAGTGGGACTAACTTGAATTTAAATTACATGCAATTTCAATCTCTCTCTCTCTCTCTTTCTCTCTCTCTCTCTGTACTGGGGATTGACCCCAGGGCCTCATGCTTAGAAGGCAAGCACTCTACAAGCTGAGCTATTTACTCAGCCCCATTTTTGGGGGGTGGGAGACCAGGGTTTGAAGTCAGGGGCACTCTATCACTGAGCCACATCCCTATCCCTATTTTGTATTTTATTTAGAGACAGGGTTTCACTGAGTTGCTTAGTGCCTCACCATTGATGAGACTGGTTTTGAATTCATGATCTTTATGTCTCAGTCTTGTAAACAGCTGATATTACAGGAATGCATCACCATGCCTGGCAAACATCAATTTTTTTTTTAAGAGAGAGTGTTTGTGAGAGAGAGGGAGAGAGAGAGAATTTTTTAAATATTTTTTTTCATTTTTCGGCAGACACAATATCTTTGTTTGTATGTGGTGCTGAGGACTGAATCCGGGCCACACGCATGCCATGAGAGCATGCTACTGTTTGAGCCACATCCCCAGCCCCAACCAACATCAATCTTAAAGGCTAAAGTACACACAAATTAGATCAAAGTCCATGTCAATATCTTGGTATTATATATATAAAGTTGTTGATAGACCTTCTATTTTATTTACTTATATATGGAGCTGAGAATTGATTCCAGTGCCTCACATATACCAGATAAGTGAGCTCCACTAAGCCCCAGCCCCAGCCCCCTGGTACATTTTTATGGGGGATATTGGAGATTGAACTCAGGAACACTTGACTACTAAGACAAATCCCCAGGATTTTTTTTTTTTTTTTTTTTTTTAGAGATAGGATCTCACTGAGTTTTTTAGCACCTCGCTTCTGCTAAGGCTGGCTTTGAACTTTTGATAATTATTCCTCAGCCTCTTCAGCAACTGGGATTACAGGCTTGCACCAACACACCCAGCCCCTGATACATTTATAATACCTGTTTATGTTGATTTTAACCAGTAGGCTTAACTTTTTTTCTAATATATATTTGATTTGAATCCATAAACCAGAAATCAGTGAAATAGAATCTATTTTTTATCTCCAACACTGCTTTTGGTTATGACGTTGTCTGAGTTAAGATTCTCCATTGAAGAATTTATTATGTCTTGTGTTCTCATTCTGACCTCCCATAGGACATAGTTCTGAGTTTTAGAATATCTGAAACAAGGTTCCCAGAGATTCCAAATTTTTTGGAGTATTTATAAAATACCACTCTCTGAGTCTTGCCTTCCAGGGACCAGTTTGAATTTTAAGTGTGTAGCTTTTGAAGGGATGGACTAATTGGATGCTTTGCAGCAGGAAAACATTTTCTGATATACTTTCTATCTAAAAGATACTTTATTTGTTTTCTTTTATTAGATACTGTGAATAAAGGTACAATAAAAATAGATGTGTGGCAATATATTTAGTAAAAGGATTCCTAATTTTTTACATATATACCCAGAGTTATTATTACTAGATTGTATGGCATTTTTTTTTACCGAGAATTATTATTTATTTTTTTTATTTATTTAAATACTGGAGATTAACCCCAGGGCAATTTACCAGTGTGCTACATACCCAGTCTCCAACACTTTTATTTATTTATTTATTTTTGAGAGAGGATTTTACTGATTTTCTTAGGACCTTGCCAAGTTCTTGAGGCTGGACTTTAACTTGAGAATGAATCCCTAGTTTTCTACCTCTTATTCTCTTAAGCCACTGGGAGTACAGGTATGTACGATTTTGCACTGCTACCCCAAATTATTACTAGTGGATTATGTGGCATTTGTATTTTGGGCTTTTAAAGAACCTTAGCACTTTTATTAAAATATATTCATTAAATTTATATTGTCACCAACATTTTTACATATTTGTGTACCCTGGAATCCCTATTAATTATGAGATATTTGCTTGGTTTTGTATGGTTTGGTGCTGAGTATTGAACCCAGAGGTGCATACCACTGAGATACATCCACATTCTTTCTCATGTTATATTTTGAGACAGGCTCTCATTAAGTTGATTGTACCTTTGTTATGTTACTGAGGCTGTCTTTGTACTAACAATTTTCCTGTGTCATTTTCCATAGATTCTAGAATTTCAGGCATATGCCACCATACATGACAATTTTAGATTTTTATAATAGCCATTCCAACAGCACTGCATAGGCTGAATAAAATCTATTTGATTAATGCATTAAATCCCTGAGGCAAGTTTATATGAAGTAGCCAGTGTAGGAGTGTTGTGTAAAGATTAGCAAGGATTGTGGAATGTAATAGACATTATTATCTAAAGTGCATATATGGGGATGGGGATGTGGCTTATGTGGTAGTGCACTCGCCTGGCATGTGTGAGGCCGAGGTTCGATCCTCAGAACCACATACAAACAAAGATGTTGTGTCCGCCGAACACTAAAAAAGAAAAATATTAAATTTTTTTTCTCTCTCTCTTTAAAAAAGATAAAGTACATATATGAAGACAGGAATTGATATGAACATAGTTTATATACAAACAGAGGTATAAAAAATTGTTCTCTATGTCTAATAAGAATTGCGATGCATTCCACTATCTTGTATTTAAAAAATAAAACAAACAAAAAAAAACTCTTTATATGTTTTTCTGAGAATCAAACTCAGTGCTTTGCACATGCTAGTAGTCTACAACTCAGACACAACTCTAGCCCATGTACCCAGCTTTTTATACTCTCTTTGTAGTAATCAGAAACAACTTTAAAATTAAAATAGCATTTATATCACTTTTCCTAGTACAGTAATGTATTACCAACTAAAATTATTCTTAGTATTTTTAAAAAATAATCTAATGGATGACTGTTATTTTTTCCAGAGATTAATTTATCACTTCTTTAGGGCTTGGTGAAGGGTCTTTTTTTTCACAATATAGATGTCTTCTATTATCAAATGGGTCCATGCTAAGTGTGTTGAAAATAGTGATTCTAAAAGTTCACACAATCTACACATTTCCAAGACTATAGGGGAAAGGGAAAGACAATATTCACAGCCAAGAAACCATTTCCCATGGAAGTATAGTATCAGTGTCCAACCTGGAGTGTAATCCAAATCTTTCAGTAGTAAGGTTGTATAAGAACCACAATCATAGGTTTTTGAGATCCTCTAAAGTACACTGAATGGTTTTAAATCACTTATTCTTCTTCAAAATAAAATTTCTGCTACCTACTTAAAAAATAAAGCACTATGAATGAGAAAGGTGAATGAGACTTAAGTTCTATGGAAGTACTGAGGTTGACCTTTAATTATAGTTTATAAATAGTCAAATAAGAACGGCCTTAGAGTTGTCTCATCTTTTGCAAGACATGATATGGAATCCTTAGATGAACTGACATGAAATAATGAAAATGCATTTCAGGGAACTGATATCACAGAAATTTTCAGGGTAGAATCTTGGAAATGTGGGGAAAATATATTCGTATACATATGCATTTCTATAGAAAAAAATAAGTGATAAGTACATGAGTATGAGAGTAAATTCATTGTGCCTCATGCATTGTAGGTTGAAGGTAATGATAAAGTAGTAACTGAGGAGATCCAGAACTCTATAATTGTGGGAGACATTAATAGCAATTTAGAAAAAGAAAATATAGTCAAATCCCTTTAGATTTGCCTATGTCCTCTGTTCCTCTTATGAATTTGATTCTGTCAAATGAGATTATGTGGGTATGGTTCTCTCTGAATATATGTTTTCTTTTGTTTTTAGGATTATGTCAGGTAGGTCATGTCTTAAACTCACTTTGGGGGCCCTTTTACCTCCTGTTTTGGACTGCAGAGCAGAGACTCACCTCACTCATTCTGTGCAATGAATTGACTTTTGTCAATCTTTGCAAACAATGGTTGGAAGAACAAGCATATTGGAGGGTCTTTCATATCCTATAATATGGTTGTCAGACCCTGTGGGTTAAAGAGTATTTACTTGCTATATTAGAAACATCTTCCCTATGAGAAGGGCTTTGTTGGAGAACAGCTCCAACAGGGGGTCTGGTGAGGAGTCAGTGAAAGAGGGGGTGGAGAAACAACACAGACACCAAAGTGCAGGTGTTGATCCCAATCTTTACTTGTGAAGTTGATCATATATACTTTTCATTTTGGCAGGCTCACAGTACTTTGTGGTTACAAAACAGGAATCATTGTTCAAAGAAACAAAATATTGCATAACTACAATTAGAATAGAAGAATGTATCTTGGCTTATGCATAAGCAAGCATTTGTACTTTCAGTACGAGTTTTGTTTTGAGCTGTTTCTGCTTAGTTAACTTTTAATAATAGTTAGAAATGTCCCAAACTATTGGCCTATACTTTGACTATTCTTTCTTGACTTACTGACTGGAACCGGTGCCATGGTTTCGGCAAGTGGTTGACTTGTTATTAATTTTAATCAAACAAGAGAAAGAATACAAACCATTGTGTACAGGAACAAGAACAAGTTGCCCAGTACTAAGCACTAATCTGTCTTCTTAACATTAATTTTTCTTCTCTAGATTTTAATTTAATTTCTCAAAAACTTCCTTGACAGGAATACAGGGAGTTTTTTTTTTTTTTTTTTTTTTTTTTTTTTTTTTTCAGACATTAACAATTTACACTCCACAGCTGAATCATTGCATTTAGAGCAAACAGATCCATTCTTTAGAAGTAGTTGCATTAATTGGGAAAGTCATGTTTTTTCCTTCATACTTAATGGCCATATGAGAAGTTGCAACTATACTTATTAAAGGAATACAAAAACAAATCAGCCCATTCCCAGAAACATACTGCGCTCCTCCAGAGGATGGACGCCTTGGACCATCCACCTCAGTAGGGCCTTGCCATTGCCTGAGTCAGGGGAGGGGCACAGCAGGGCTTATCTCTATTTTTTTTTTGTTGTTGTTTTGGAAGCCCCATAAAAACAGAAGAGAAGCATGTATGGTTACAAACAAAGGAATGCCAGAAGCCTTTAGATCGGAGAAAATACAAAAAAAAGAAAATCTTCTCATAGAGCTTTTAGAGGTAAAAAGTTTATTTCTGTTTTGTGCAAGAAAACTAAAATTTCTCTTTGGCCTGACAATATTTTGATGTTTTAAACTTGCTTGCAATTTCTACCTGTGTTTTGAATTCACCTATGCCTGGCTATCCCTTACCAGATAACAACCCTCTCTAAAACCTTACTGGTGCCTCATAAATTCTGGCTCCCACTGACCAAATAACAACTCTCTCTAAATCTCAGTGGCAGCTCATACATTCTAATGTCTGGAGCTGAATTTATTTTCTACCTTGAAATGTTAGCCATGTAGATCCTTAACCTGCTATTTGCCTTTGTACTATGATTGTGAAAATCTTGTTACCTGTACGTACCTTAGACACCCACCTCCTTTGTAACTTTTTGTGCTGAAAAAACTTTTTCTGAAGATCGGGGGGGATGATCTCTATCATAGAATCTTGTAAGAGACAGTCCTGGCCAGCTTTTGAGCACACAGTACAATCTTGATTTAATTTGATTTAAAATTTGAGTTGGTGGTCTTTTCTTTGTGTTTTGGTTTAACATTAACCCTTTTTTAAACTTCACTGTAAATAAAACCAAAGAACACAACAAAACTCCTGTAAATGAGCCAGGTGCATACAAATAGTCATTCTTTTACTGAAAGCACAGTATTCATTATAGAAATGATATAAGCTTAAAAATTAAAAGATATCTCAAATATCAAGGGAGTTTAGGATTTAGAAATTTTTTCTTTCAGTATATAGGTATTAAAATAGGACAAAAGAGAAAATGTGAAGCATAAATATATTAAATGATATGTGAAAACATCACCAAAATATTTATTACAAAAAATCTTATCTACAGAAATGGTTCAAAAAAGCAGTCTTTTTGTCAGGAATATACATTTGGACAGGAATGGAAGTTTTGGTTCTGTTTTTAAGTAATTTTACTCCTAGTGAATAATCTTTACACTATTTCTGCATTTTACTGGTTAGAATTAATTATAATTCATATATCTGCAAAAAAAGGTACTGAATGCAGAAAAAATATTATTGCTCATGTTTAAATCACCTACATTATCTGATCTTTCCCTTTTTAAACCAAAAATCTGCATAAAACCATCTCTTAATAAATATCTCTATCTATCTATATTAGCAGCAACTGAGTTATAAATTTTGCTATGATAACTTGTCTCTTCATATACTTAAAGACTATGAATTTGCTGCTTAGCACTTAGGTATAATTATCTATAATGTTCTCTAGTTATTTATGTCTCTATGGCAAGTTTTATACCAAGCTCTTAGTATGTGCTTTAATTACTCTGTATACCATGTAGGATTTATGTCTTATTTGTGACACTTTGTTCCCAGTACTGTGTCTAAAGGGAAATATGTACAAAATGATTATCCAGGAAAAAAAAAATCTATCTAATATTATATTTTATTTTATATTTATTCATATGTTTATGTATACATATTTTTATTATTTAGAAACACACATTGGTATGAAACTACTGTGATACTTATGTATTTTAGCTTGAATTGGTTGTGAGAAACAAACTAAAAAGACTTTTCTCTGTGTTGGTTGGTGATTTCTGCAGCCTTAGGAACCTAGTGAATAATAGCAGAAATAAATAAGTAACTATCTAGTTTGAGGCAGAACCACCAAACTAGATGATGTTTTGCTTCTGCTTTCTATCTTCATTATTAGAAATATACTTTTAAATTTACATGGAAAACTTTTGGAATTCTGTTCTGTTAGTTCTTTTAAAAAAAATCAATGAAAGTGAAAAATAATGCAGGAAAGATAAATAATTAATTTCAAACAATTCATTACTTAAAATAAATTTTTTTAAATCACCAAAAATTCTGAAATGTTAGAAAAGTTAAAAGCTTTGGAAATATTCTAAGGCAATTTCTAATTTGCTCAGAAGAGTAGACTATATCTCCAACTCATTCTTTTCTAGAATTGGACTGTGTGCAAATATGAAAAAAAATTGCTAAGATGCCCTACATGGCTTATAAGTTTTAAAATCCTGACAGGAGCTCAAATCTGCCATTTTTCTACTTTACAAAATACAAAATCTTAAATTTGTATACCTAACAAACATTTGCAGAAGTGTAATTCAAAGTGACCTAAAAAAATGAAAAAAAAATATTGAAGGACTGACACACTGAACATGAGGGAATTATAATATTTAATCCCTTGTATTAAATGTCTTTTAATCATTGTCAAAATTTTCCATGTTTATATTATCAATATATTAATCAAAATATTTATGCATTTAATAACAAATATCTAATTTCTTATTTTATTCAGTCTTTTAAAAAAATTAGTAGTAATTAATATTAATAACTTAATTCTCATACTTGTTAAAGTATGCAACACATATTTTAAAAGCTATGGCCATATCAAGTAAAAAATCCAGCCTAATTTCCTTTTAAGATTTGGAGCCATCTCATCATAAAGGCATGAAAAGTTAATTTCTGCTTCATTATAAATTACTATGATTTGTAAACTTGCTTGAAATTCCTACCAGTGCCTTGAACTCACCCATGTCTGGTTTTCCCGGATGAGATAACAACTCTCCCTGAAACTTTAGTGATGACTCATAAATTCTGGCTTTCCCTGACCAAATAACAACTCACTCTGAAAATTTAGTGGTGCATCATAAATTCTGATGTTGTGATCTAAATTTGCTCCCTAAGTGCTAAACCATTTAGACCATTAACCTACTACATGTCTTTGTATTATGCTTGTGAAAATACTGTTGTTCGTGTAAGTTCTCAAGTCACCCCTCTTTTGTAACATTTTGTGCTATAAACCTACAGTCCTAGAGAACTGGAGTGCTGAATTCTTTTCCCATGGGTTTCAGGAGAGATTGTTATGCTCAAAAGCAGGAACCCCAAAAGACCACCATAGACCAAGATCAATGTAAGAACCAAAGAGATTTTTATTGCAAGCTAGGTCAGTCCTCCACACACACAGCAACTGGTGGCTTAGAGGACCTGAGCCCAGGGTTTTCAGCAGTTTTATAACTCTTTGGGGAAGGTAGGTACCCCACATACATTATAGCATCTCTTAGCAAATCATCACACACCTTGGGAAAATCATAAAAAAACTCTAAAACATGATTAGCACATTCACTGGTGGGAACAAGTTTGGTAAGGATGATTGGTTAGTACAAAATGGGGATTCATTTGAACAGATTGGCTTAGGCCATGAGGGGACTATATTCTGCACTATATGGTTTCCCAAAATTTTATCAACCACCATAAACTACTACTGGAAGTGTCATTTGGAATCCCAGGAATTTTCCCTGTCTCATGCTGATTGGTGGATGCTAGGGGGTTGCTATGGATCCCCACCTAGCCTGACTGAGTCAGGGACACAAGGCACAGCAGATCTTTCCTGTTATTAAACAACTCAGCAGGGTGGGTATGAGCCTAGGAGTGCTTGGGTGTGTCTTTCCAAGGACAAGAGTCATGCCCCCTTCTTTGGACAGTCTTTGCTATGAGGTAGAGGCTGGTTTCTCATTTTTACCTTATGTTTTTTATGTTCTTTTTAGCTGTAGCTGGACACAATACCTTTATTTCACTTATTTATTTTTATGTAGTACTGAGGATTGAATGCAGGATCTTGCGCATGGGAGGTGAGCACAATGCTGCCTGCTCAGCCACAATCCCAACCCCTTTTGTGTTGTTTTTATTGGGCACTTTTTCTTTAGGGGTTTTCTTCCCAGTTCAAAGTGCAACCTGTCACCTAAAAATAACAGAGATCAAAAAATAAATATATAAAATTTGATAATTATTGTCATTATTTTATATTAAATCCTGAATAATATACAAGCATATATAACCCATAAACTCAAATTACTTTATATATAAGTTTAAATAAAAATGTTCTGTTGGTTGGGTTAGTTCCCACTTATGGGAAACAACCTTGCCTTAAAATCACAGCAGCCTGAGACTCTGGGTGGGGTACAATACTCAGATTAAAAAACAAAAACAAAAACAAAAACAAAACAGCACTCAAAGACCTGAGATTCTAGCCTTTATTCATGCCTGGATTGGATAATATTCCCTGTCACTCAAAAAATTGTTCACTTCTCTCAGATTCAATGTTCATGATCTGAAGCCTTTTCCAATCAAGAGCATTTTGTGGGAATTGTCCAATCGTGTGTCATCAGGGAGGGTGGGCTTTTCACTTCTTATCTCCTGAGTCCTCCATTTTTGCCATCTGTAGTCTCACACTTCAGAGTCACATGTTCTGCTTTGCAGAAACTGAGGATCCCAAGTAGCCCTACTTCTGAGAACCAGGAAATGGTGAGTGTGCATTGGCCTAGCAAAGGAGGCTGGTGGAGAAAGACTATTGGAACCACAAGACTGGCTGTGTTGAAAACAGGAGCTAGCAGATTGCGACTCTGGGCAGTCTCTGGAGTCTGCAGGCTTAACTCCTCCACTGGGCCACTATTTCTTCAGTCCTACTGGCCAACCAGATGGGGAACATGTCAGTGGCAGATTCTCTTTGCTGCCTTCCTTATACTCAAAGGGAATCCTCAGAATCTGCATAAAATACTATGTAGCAGGTGTGTTCCTGCATCCCAGTGTCTTACCAGATGCTGGAGATTGACAGGTGGAATAATTATCAAAATCAAATCTCCAATGTCCATTTTCCTGCAGAAGAAGGCCTGTCATTTTGAGGTACCTAATTTCCTTTTGAGCTAGCTAATTTTCATTTTGACATTCTTTTTTTTTTTTTAATTTGTTCATTATTATTATTTTGTTAAAGTTAGGTGAACTCAGGGATACTGTAGTACTTAGCCATATCCTTGGTAGTGAAGCCAGATTTATAGATAGGTGGTTAGTGTAGTTAGGCAAATTGGGTCTAATATCCAGTAAAATCAAGTAAGGAAATAAATCTAAAAGGCTTATAAGAAACTGAAAAGCAAAAAAGTAACTATTTCTAAAAATAAATATGTTCATTAGTTGCTATCTCCACAACATTTCATTAGGTAAACAACAAATTATGTATGAATATTTCTAAGATTGGCCAAATTTTATTCCATATGATTTTATATTAAATTCCAAAGTCCACATAATAGAATTCATGATTCACTGCCAAAAATATTACAGAAAAAAAAATTTAAGGAGTGGATGTTTAGTAAATATGTCATTTAACAATTTTATTACCATATGATTTTAAAGAAATTTATTCATTTTCTGGCAGCCATAGTGTAGAGAAATTTCTTATTTATTTTTATTTTTCCTGTAGTAATTAATGAAGATAAGCCCTAGAATCCACTTTAAATAATCTACCCTTACAATTATACAAGAAACCTATAATAAATGATGAGTTTAAAAAAATTCAATTTTAAAAAATAATTTAAACGTTTTTATTTATTTGAAATCAATCTCTTGCTGCATTTTTGGATCCTTTTCTCATCTTTTAAGCCAAAATTATATAAAAGACAGAAGTTTGAACTTCATATTTTTATATGAGATATGTTTATTAACTTTTCTGCTAAGGTTTACTTTAGCTATTCTTGGTCGCTTTTATTTTTCCAGATAAATTTCATTGTTGCTTTTTTTATTTCTATGAGGAATGCCATTAGGATTTTGATCAGAATTACAGTAAATCTGTATAGTGCTTTGGTAGTACTGTCATTTTGATAATATTAATTGTACCTATTGATGAGCAAAGTAGATCTTTCCATTTTTTAAGGTCTTTTTTGATTTTTTTTTCTTTAGGTTTCTGTAGTTTTTCTTGTTTAGACTCTTCACCTCTTTCATTAAGTTGATTCCCAAGTATCCTTTTTTTGAAGTTATTGTAAATGGGGTAGTTTTCTTCATTTCTTTCTCAGAAGATTTTTCACTGATATACAGAAATGCCTTTGATTTATGGATGTTGATTTTATATCCTGCTACTTTGCTAAATTTATTTACGAGATCTAGAAGTTTTCTGGTGGAGCTATTTGAATCTTCTAGGTATATAATCATGTCTGGCATTTGCAGGTAAATGGATAGCATTGAAGAAGATAATGCTAAGTGATGTTAGCCAATTCAAAGAAAAATGCCAAATATAAGGAGGCTGACTCACAATGGGGTAGCATGAGAGAAATAGATGGATTCTCAATAAAGAAGAGGGGTGGGAGGAAAAGAAAGGGGACACAGGATTTGCAAGAATGGTGGAAGGTGATAGAGACCATAATCAAAAGTACATATACGAAGACACAAATTTGTATCACCATACTTTATATACAACCAGAGATATGAAAACTTGTGTTCTATACAAGAAATAAGAATTGTAATGCTTCTGTTGTCATTTATTTAAAAAAAATATAGAAATATGAAAAAAAATTTGTTCATAAATTATATACACTAAATATGTTCATGATATATATCCTCATATATGTTTATATATAGATATAGGGAAATGCAAGTCTCTTTCCTGAATTTTTAGAAATCAATTAATTTATTAATTTCTTCTAACTTGCTAATAGAGCACAATACATTTCACTTCATAGTACACAAATGGAGCACAAACTTTTATTTCTCTTGTTGTACAGAAAGTATAGATACAAAACCCATGTAACTCTACTTTGGGTACAACAAGATTTTCATCTCATTCCGCCATCTATACCATCTCCCATCACCTCCCTCCCCTTTGTCTTATTCAAAGTTTCTTCATTTCTTCCATGCTACCTCCCACTTCCCTCATTTTGGTTGTGGATCACTATCCACTTAGCAGAGAAAACCTTAGGTCTTTGGTTTAGGAGGATTGGCTTACTTGCCTTAACATGATATTCTCCAACTCTATCCATTTACTTCCCAATTCCATAATTTTATTCTCTATTAATGCTCAGTATTATTCCACTGTGTAAATAGACCATATTTTCTTTATCCATTCATCTATTGAAGAACATATAGATTGGTTCTATAGTTTACCTGTTGTGAATTGTTTTGCTATGAATGAACATTGATGTGGATATGCCTCTGTATTATGCGGTTTTTAGCTCTGGTTGGTCTAAACTGAGGAGTTGGGTAGCTGGGTAAATTTTGATTTCTTTCCAAGTTTTCTAAGGAATCTCCTTATTTTTTTCCAGATTGGTGTCACAAATTTAGGGTCCTACCAACATTGTTACAGTGGGGCTTTTTTCTCACATCCTCACCAACATATATTTTTGCTTGTATTTTTAATAACTGCCATTCTGATTGGAGTAAGATTAAATTTTGGAGTAGTTTTGATTTGCAATTCTTTAATAGCTAGAGATGTTGAACATGTTTTCATTGATTTATTGATTGTTTATCTTCTAAAAAGTGTGTCTCTTCAGTTCCTTAGTCCATTTCATTTAATGATTGGGAAATTTGTTTTTTGGTATTAAGTTTTTTAAGTTATTTATATATCCTGGAAATTAGGTTTCTACTTGTTGTGCATGTGGTAAAAATTTGCTCCTATCTCTGGTATCACTTTTCGCCTCACCTTTTTTTTTTTTTTTTTTTTTTTGCTGAGAAGAATCTTTTCAGTTTGAATTCATCCCACCTAGTGACTCTTGTTTCTATTTCTTGTGCTTTAGTAGTATTCTTAAAGAAGCAAAATTTTAAATCCCCTACCTGGGATTACATGTGTATGACATCATGATAGCAACACAATTCATCTTCATTTCAAGCTCACTTTCTTAAGGGGATTTCATCCTAGAAATAAAAAGAAAATGTTATAGACAGGCCATTGGGTCTAAGATCATGTCATAAAAATAAGAATATTCCATTAGTCAATTTAAATAATAGACTAAAATCTTTGGATCTGGGGATATATATATATATATTACAAACATACACACACCATACACTTTCTGGTGAAATCTCCTTGCCCTGACTCAGGGCAGTTTCTCTCTAGTTTTTTATATCTCAGGAGAAATATTGGTAAAAAAATAAATGTATCATTCACCTGTAGAATAAAAAGAAGTGATCATGTCCTTCATCTTCTTGAACTCAGGACAAGCATAACTCTCAAATATGGTTCTGTGAACTGAGATTTTCTGGAGTCTTGACATAGTTTTGAGGGTGCTCTTCCAAAAATACATATACTTTATTAGTAATATTTTAAATACACAATAGTTATTTTCACATAGTGGAAATTATGGGTTATACTATAAAATTCAATTTTACTATTTTTATATGAATTCTAAAAAAAATTATCTTTCCACATCATATAATTTTAATGTTCAATCTGTTTTCATACAAGAGAAGTTAACTGAATTTTTACGGGATTGTCACTGTATTATTTTCATCCATAAATAATATATTTACATATATAATCTACACATTCAAAAGGCCTCATATGCAAGTTTAAATGTAAATGCTTTTCTGGGTTGGCTGGATTTTACTTCTCCAAGGATACGTTGCCATAAATTCAATGCAGCCTGAGGATCTGGAATTCAATACCCAGATCCTCAAAATAAATAAATAAATAAATAAATAAATAAATAAGTGTTCAGACAAGACCCTACAATTGTGACATCATTTATTTCTGGATTTGAGTTTATCTCCTGACTCTCAAAAAACTCACTAGGTTCAGATTGAGCATATGAAGACATAAGTTATGTCCAATCAGGACCCCTTATATAAGCATTGTCCAATCTACACATATTCAGTAAAGAGAAGCAAGTTTTGACCATCTGGTGTCAAGTCTGCCAGAGTGGGTATCCACTTCTAGGCTTCATCACTTATGTTCAGTGAACCTGATTTTTTTTCTCTTGTATAGGTACTTTGTAATTTATAGAGAGGACATGTGGTTCCTAGAAATAGAGTAAATGATGAGTGTGCAGTGAAATCCTGAGACTGGATGGTGAGTCTGGTTGAAACTGGCTGCACTGACTATGGTGGGAACTGGCAATGGTTTGCTAGAATCCCTGGTGTAATCTTTGGTTTCTGCATTCCTGTGTCTTCTTTTGAGAAAGGTCAGCCATGAATTTTCACTGGCCAGTCAACTGGATCATATATTAACAGTAGACACTGGAAGTCCTATAGTATCCTATAGAATATATTCAGCCCCTATCTTAAATTCTATGTGAGAACATTTGCGGCAATATTTCCGAATCTTCTCAGATTGTGTTGTGGATTCTGGAGTGAGGAGATCATCATAATTACAAATCCATGTGTTTTTTCCTCCAGAAGCAGGGTGAGATACTCTATAGGTATCTCAGGTTTTTTTTTTTTTCCTCCTTAATTCATTCTCCTTCTTTTTGGAGATTGTGGTATTGTGGATTTAGCCAGAGGTACTGTACCACTTTGCTACATACCTGGTACTTTTAAACTTTTTTTTAATCTTCAGACAGTTGCTGAATGTGATTTTAAATTTATGCCCTTGTATTGTGAGTTGCATTTATATATAAAATTTTGGCTTTCTGTTCAATGACAACTTCCCCCTTTTCCAGTATTATCAGTTACATTTTTGCAGTATTATCAGTTATTTTACCCATATTATATTTGAAATGAACATGGTATACCAAAACTGGATGAAACTTTAAACTATTTTTTTCTCTCTGGGTGCAATTATACATGCATGTTAATTCCAGAGACAAAAGTGGGCTAAGTCAGTAAGATTGCAATTTCAAGGTAAACATCAGGAACTTAGGTAGACTAATTAGACAATTAGAAAAACCTGTCTCATACTTTTAAAACATTGCTGGGTATGTAGCCCAGAATTAACATGCTGCTCTTTCAAATCCCCAGTACCGTAGAAAAAAATCAAAAGCAAAAATTTTTGTTGTTGTTTATAAGCATTTTACATAATTGAAAAGTAAAGAAGAATCACTTGATCTTGGAAAAATCATGTGTTTCTATTCTTCCTTTGTGTCTCTAAAGGCAGACAACCTGTCAGAGTGTCTTTATGCTCATTTGTGAAATGTGTATGAGAGCATTCTCATTGGATACTCTGGTATTTTCCTGGAACTGTGTTTCAGAACTATGTAATATGAGGATGCCACAGCTGGCACATCTAATGCCTCTCATAAGTCCAGACAAGTACTCGGGGATTTCCTTGTTCAAGAGCAGTATAAATGTAGAGAGCTTAGTTTCTCAAAGCAATAACTTATAGAACTCTCAACTTCCATTTTATTAAAAATGTCTTCACTAATTTTATAGTATAGCACAGTGTTTCTTTCTTCCATATTCATATAATTGGAGTACTACTTATGATTCCACTTTTTGAGAGTAGCCATTCTAACAGCTGTGTTCATGCAGAAGATCTTATAGTTGGATGGTGAACTAAAATTCTGATGCAAGCTTTTTATATTCCAGGGTGCCTTATGCTCACTGGAAAAAAAAAATTGATAGGCACCTATTTTAGAAATAAAGAGGCATCTGTGTTTGTAACCATTTTTCTTCACTAATATTCGAGATTTTAGCCCATTACAATGTTTGCACACCAATGTGAAAACACTTCTTTTTGTTCTAGGGAGATTTGCACCTGCACAGTTACCAGTGCTTTCAATGCTTTGAGGTTTCAGATGTAGTCCATTGAATGGAAAAAGTTAATATTGGGACAAATTACTTACAGAAAGAATGGGTTAGGTCTGATGTTATTAGTAAAGTGAGCTGGGTGATAGAGCTCAAGAAGTGCTAAACTGCCACTTTGGCTTTCAGTGGTGGTCTGTATTTCTCTGTTAATATTTTGGTACTGTCTAGATAAAAGTTCAACTGTCAGCAACAGCTATTTGCATTTTTAGAAAATGTTGGCAAATCCCTCTAAGGGATTAAGGGGTTCCCTTAAGATTTAACACCTCTTTCACTCTGGTCTAATGGAATAAAGCCAATGGATCTTGCATGGCCATAGAAAACCACTTATTTTTTTTTCCTTCCTGGACTAAATACTCATGTATATCTTATTCCTTCCTCTGTGTATACAGATAAATTAGCATTTAAACTAAAGCCAATTTAGAGTTAAATAATGTATTTCAAACCCAAATCAATCTTCCTTTATTTATATTAACAGTGGATTTGGGCATTTTGTTCCAGTAATTTTGCATATTGCTCAAATTAGGAAAATCTTCAAGTGCATTCTACTTATGTATTTTTTTTTAAAAGAGAGAGAGAGAGTTTTTAATATTTATTTATTTTTTAGTTTTCAGCAGACACAACATCTTTGTATGTGGTGCTGAGGATCGAACCCAGGCTGCACGCATGCCAGGCAAGCTCGCTACCACTTGAGCCACATCCACAGCCCCTCTACTTATGTCTTGCTCGATATTTTTTTTTTCAGTTTTCCAATTTGTGTGCCTCTAATTCCTTTACGGTTTTTAGATGGACTCAAAACAGGAGTATGTATTTATTTGGTGTATCCATAAATGGAGGGAGGCTTATATTCTGCTTTTATTTATTTTTATTTTAGTTTTTAAAATTATCTCTCTTTATATCTGCTGTTTGGTGGATGCTTGTGTATAATTTCAGTGTCACACACATTCTGCATACAAGTTGCTTTTGTAATCTATGCCTTTTATTCTAACATCTACCTTGAGGTTGGATTGTAGCATTCACTCACATTAAATATTTTATTGATATGTTTTGATTTATACACTTATAATAATTATCAGTAAAAAGATATTTGCATACATATGAATTGCCCTAAGTAGTTTTCTGTATTGTGATTTCTTTATCTTAAAATTACTACACTGTTGTAATATTTTAACATGCATTAGTGTCAGGTAATGATCACTAGTACATTTGCTCTTATATATGAGAGAGTTATTGTCTAATTTTATATACATTCAACTTTCCAAGAAAATTTTAGAAGTTTTTGCTTTGATTTATTCTTTAACAAAAAGTAAAGAATGGTTAAATTATGACCAGTTTTTGTTAAAGGGTACCTTGAGAAAAGTGATCATTTGTATAAAAGTTTTATCCTTTGTAAATATGTTGAATATTTGAGTCTTTTATGTTCTTTTCTGTATTTTTATTTTCTCAAATACTGTATATTCTTTTGTAAACATACTTTCATATGAAATGCAACATTCATGTGACATCAGCATAAAATATATATGGTATTTTATTGTATTTGTCAAACTGGATAATACATCAACAAATATTCTAGCTCCTAGAATTTACATTTTACAAAATTTAATAATTATTTCTTCTTCTTTAGCCATGCCCCTTGGTTTCAACTCTGGAAGAATGTGGCTGTATTCTCATGTACAGTTGTTGTAATTTTAGTCTATGATTACTGTGTGGGTGTATCATATACATATGATTTACAAAACAGTTTCTACAAATGGATAATAAAAGCTTAAATTATTATTTTCCTTTTTTTGTGAATGCATTTATTCCACATATTCATCAATATTATTTAATTCATCTATATGATGTGATTTTATTCAATGTTATCTAATTTCTAAAGATTTTGAGTTTTTATGATTATTGAACACTTAGATATATCCTTTTTAATGTGACTCTTCAATAGTTTTTTGTTTTTCTTTTGCAATCTGTTGTATTTGTTCTTCTTATAAGCATTTAATTATATGTGAGGAAATTAGGGTTTTTTTCCCTTGTCAGTTTTGCAGCTTTTAATGTAATCATTTGATGAATACATTTCTTGAATTAATATTTTGTAATTCATAAGTTTAAATCTATTATATTATATAATTTTGAAAAAAAAACTATTTTTTTTTCTTTTATGATATTAGGAATTCAACCAAAGTGTCTTAATGCTGAACATATTCTCAGCTCTGTTTTAAATTTTATTTCCAGATGGGGTTTTCTCAATTACTTCAGTTGGCCTTAAATTTTGAACTTCATGCCTTAGACTCCAGAATAGTAGATATTTCATGTGTGCACCACCATACGAACCCTATCTTTTGTATATAAACTTTTGAGCTTTGTACTTTCTTATATATTTCAAGCTTCCCTTGAAAGCTTCAGGGATGTCTCCCTTCTCTGATGACCCTCCTCTTCATAGCAAATGCACTGATTGGCTTTCTGTTCTCCAGTGGTCTCATTAATCTCCCTGATCGGGAGGTTATGTGGCCTAGAGTTGCAAAGCTCTTTAGAGAAGTCCCCTGTTCCCTGGATTCAGACTGACTCAGAGGGCAAGAGCCAAATATTGGTTTTCTTAGCCCTTTTAATTTAACTTTAATTTTAAAACTTAATCTTAAACATCCAGCAAATAAATTTCAACAGCCTTATATTAAGAATACTGGGCATTAATGTCTATCTCTCTATCCTGTAGGTGATAACTCATTATCTTAAATCAATTTAGGTTGTGTGTTTTTAAATCAGTACCTCTGCAAAACATTAACAGGCAATCTTTAGACCATTTATTAAAAAAAAAAAAAACACACACACACACAAAATAAAATTATCAAGAGTAAAAACATATTTAGTTCATTTAATAGCAACCTTGAATTTTGGCAGAGTTATACATTATAATCCCCTGTTTGAGATCCTAGTAATCTTGACAAAAAACAGCTTTTGGACACAACTTTTAATGTACTGAAATCTGGCCTACTTATTCCATAGTCATTTTTAAATGTTGTGAGATGGGACACAGAGCCTTATCTCAGGTAAGGTGGGGCTCTTCATAAATCTTAAGTACTGTAGTTCTGAAAATGATCTTTGCTTTTTAAACATCATTTTCGAAAGCCTACATAAATTGTTGCTCAATTTCACATGAATATTAGCTACCACAATATAATATCATATCTAAAACATGAATTAAAGAAAGACTGAAAGCTTTTGACCTTTTAGGTAGAAAAGTAGCAAAGTACTTTTTTGTTTTACAATATCAACCTTTACACAGATTAGGTTCTCATTAACTTAAAAATACATTTAAATTGTATCTCAGTGTAAAAAGTAACATAGAACTTTACATATCTTATTGATAATAAGTCCAGTTATAGAACATGAATGGTATAAAGAAATCTCCAACATGTTTTTCTTTTAAGCCTAAAATTACCATACAACTTTAGAACACCAGCTTGATATAATGCTCTTTTAAAGCTTCCACTTTACAGATTTGTATACCTGGAAGATATGAACACATTAATAGTACCACAATTACATTGATGGTTTTATATTAACCAAGTTCAGCTTTTAATAAATAACATATTACAATATTGAAAAATAACAGTTGTTGTTTAACCATAGTTGTATAATTTTTAACTTCTTTAAGATTACTTGCTCAAAAAACTTACATATATAACCAACTTACACAGACCTTCTTTATCACTTATTTAAACCCTCTTAATTACTTAATCACATAGACTCTCTTATCCAGAAACACATTTTCCCTCTATTAATTCCATATCTAAAACTTTTTAATTTCTCTTTTCCATCTGTTAACCTACTTTTCTGTTCACATGTTCATACAATCCTTGAAAATTTCTGAATTTAGGCAGATTATTTTATAGGCATCAACATTTATTAGTTTTTTTTATCACCTACGAAACTTATGAGCTTAATTTTAAAGACATCTTTACTTTCATCTGTTTACCCAATTTAAATTGAACCATTTAAATCACATGAATCAAAGACATTTGGATCCATTCTTTAAATTTTATGAGGCTCCTCATATATTTGCCAATTGTCATATCACTGCATGATATATGGACATACACACATACAGACATTCAACACATAACACAAATGTAACACATAACACAATAGTAAAGGCCTTGTAGCTTTTCTCAGGTGAAATCTCCATTGCAATGTTTAAAAAAACTCGACAGTTTATCAAAACTAGAAATGATCAGAAAAATGTTAACCTAGGTCTGTAGCATCAAAATCATGAGCTCAAAAAAAAAAAAAAAAAATACAGAATCGAAGAAAGCAAGAGTCCTAGAAAAAATGACTGGCCAGTAATTAGAAATACCATACAATTTACTTTTTGGTTTAATCTTGTTTGAGTTCAGGTAAAAGACACCTTTACTTGTTTTTTTTTTTTCCCCCTTGGGCCTCAGATCAGTCTCCTATTGAGCTCCCAGGCTTCTTCTATTTGCATTTCAACTTAAGTCCTGGCTTACCCTGGAAGGAACTGGGAAAACTGGAATTCTGAGCAGAAAGCTCAGACCTAAGGCATTTTAACCATAAGTAACAATTTTCAGGTTTGGATGCTGAAAATTATAATACAAGTTTAAGATACAATTCACAAAATTTTATATTTTTGTATCTTTCTAAACTAGAAAAACTTGCCCACAAAAAACTGAAAATAGGATCTTACTTAATAATATAAAAGCTACCATCAGAAGAAATCCCCTCAGGATCATTAAGCCACTTCCTTTGTTCTGAAGTTCCTAAAGTATTATTAAGTTACATTAAATCACCTGAAAAAATTCCAAAAGAGAACCACACACTACCATGTATATCCAAAATTAAGCTTTAAAATTTTCCAAGACTGTTGCTATTCAATGTCATTCAATAAGCCAGACTAACATCCCAATCCAACACTTTCCTTTCCTAAATCTACACACTGAGGGTAACAGATACCAAATCATAATTTACTATCCTTGCCCAAATTAATGCACTGGTACACTTAGTGAAATCTTCCCAGTCTACCCAGTTCAAAAATTGATGAAACAACAAATGATTGGGAGTTACTTGCCATCTTGGAAGTAGAGTTCCTTAATTCCTTAATTCCTTAATTTTCCATCCTAAGTATTTAAGTTCTCTAGCATGAACTATCTGAAATCATAAACTACACAATTACCTAAGCCCAACTTTTAACTGCAAGATTGTGCAATGATTCAAAAACCCATTCAGATACCAGATTGTTAGAATAAAAAATCATCTTTTAGACAACCATTCAGCAAAGATCATCCCCAAGAAACAATCTATAATAACCTTTAAAACAGACCAAATAAGAGAAAAATCTCCTCTGATTTCTAACTCCCATTATGACTCCTACATTAGTGGCACCATAGATTTCCCCATGAGTGTACCAGATGTTCTCACATAGGGGCAACCAGAAGTGTAAAATCAAGGATCTAGGTGTGGTGACTTACTGCATTCTGTGTCCCCTTCTTTTTAAGTAGACAGAGATAGAGCAATCCTTACAGTGCAGGGAAGAAATGAGGGAGGTTCCCCAAAGCGAAAGGGGCTTCGGCAGCTGCTGGGAGTCCCTCAGTCCCTCCTTTCACTTACAGGATTAGTCTCTTTTGGTTAGGTCTGATCCCAGGCACACTGGCATATCTCCTAACTTTCCAGTCGTCAGCTTTCAAAAACTCAATCCTCTGCTTGCAGTTGTTTCAAGTGCTAAGCTTCCCCAAGAAGGCAGAGTAGGGACTCCTCTAAAGTCCCCTCTGGGGTCCAAAATTTTTGACTAAAAGTTCAGTTCCTGTCCTCAAAGCCAGTTAATGTCAATTTAATAATGTGAACAGGGTTTGAGACAAAGAAAAAGGGAGATATCAAAGTTCTTAGACCTCCAGCAGGCATTTCCCTCTGCAGTGGGTGCACTCAAGCCCACTATGGGAAGAAAAGAAAACATTCCTTTTATAATCTTGCTTAACAAAGGGGAGTAAAGTTTATCAAAGTTCTTTAAAACACAGCTAAAAGGGATGTAAAAGTTGAAAACAGAAAAGCTGGCAGTTCTATTGACTTGTGGTCCCTTAGAGGAGAAGCATACTAGGGACATTCTTAGGCTAAAATTTAGCTAAAGTTACCTCCACACATCTAAGGCAGGTTGGAAATAGGGACTCTGCATCTGCCCAAAGTAAAACAATGCCATCACACTTAACAGAGACACAGACGAGAAGACACACAAAGACATAGATTCCCTTTTCAGATTGTCAAAAAAACGAAAGTGGGTTCTGGCCCAAAGCCAACTGGGGCCTTCCCTTCAGACAAATGGATTAGGGGAGCATTTCCCTCAGATTGGGTCTGACGATCCCAGATTGGGAGATTAGTTCTCTTTCCAGGGTGTTGGGGTGGAGACAGACAGGACAATAGAAACAAACACACATAACACAAAATTCGCAGCTCGGCCACAGAATTTGCAGCACGTCGTGGATTGCTACCCAGAAACTAAAGGCACAGGCAGACCTTGGATCTGTCAGCTACAAAATACTTTATCAAATACTTCACAAAATATTTTACTACAGGCAATCCACTCAGAACCCAGAAAGGGGCGGGGATGTCACCTATAAACCCTGTCAGCTGCCCTTTGGTGGGTCCACCTGGAACATTTGCCTACCACACAACACAGAACTAGAACCTGCAGGCAACCAGAGTACAGAAACTAACAGATCAGCAATGCCTTTTCTTACTGGCTGGGTTTTTATCACCTCTCCATCATGGTGTCTAGGTAGGCTTATTACGGTGATCCCGGATGAGCCCCCATATGTTATGCTCGAATTTGGGACCCCCAAAAGACCACCAGAGACCAAGATCGATGTAAATAGCAAAGAGGTGTTTATTGCGAGCTATCTCAGTCCTCCAAGCGCACACACAGCAACTGGTGATGCTGAGAGGCCCCGAGCCCAGGGTTTGCAGCAGTTTTATACATTCTTTGGAGAAGGCAGAGACCTCAATACATCATAGCATCTCTTCACAAATCATCATACACCGTGGATATCAAATAACAACTCTAAAACATGATTAGTGCATTCACTGGCGGGAACAAGTTGGGGAGAGGTGACTGGTTACTACAAGAGCGGGATTCATTTGAACTGATTGGTTTAAGCCAAGAGGGGTGTACATGCTGAACTACATGGTTTCCCAACATGTTATAAACCACCATAAACTACTGGGAGGGTCCTCTGGCATCCCAGGTACTTCCCTGTCTCCTGCTGACTCAGGTAGGTGCCTTTCTATAAGCCCAACTGCATAAGCAGATTCTGAAGGAGAGTCAGCTGCTCACCAGCAGTAGGTGTGTGTCCTCATGCCTTGCCTTCCACTGTGGCAGTCTGAAAGCACGAAGGGGTTGGGAAATGACTTTGCTGACCGTCCTAGGTAGGACGCTCTCTGGAGAGGAGGTTTGAGGAATAGCCCTTCCATTCCTGAAGCCCAAGGATCCCTGAGATCATTAGCCATGATGAGATTCCTCTGGGCCCTGTCAAGAGGCTTTACAAGGATCCTAGTGAAAGGTTCTTGTGAACATGGCTAGGGGAAAAACAGTTACTTCCCACGTGAGAACAAGCTGGTGTGCAGCTCAGTGGTAGAGTGACCCTGAGTTCAATCCCCAGTATTGCAAAACAAAACCCTCTCCTCAAACCCCAAATAAACATGAGATCAAGCAGACAATGCAGACAATGCTTGGCATTTAGGAAGTGGTAGGTGTCCCACATTGGCTGGCCCACTCCACACTGGTCGCTGGTCAATATAAAGGTTTGGGGAAGGAGGTAGCTCTTTCTGTCTGACCTTAAGACTGCCAGGACAGCCAGACCTGCTAGCAGCCATACTGTCATTCTTAATTTGGAGGGGCTTAGGTCTAGTTTGAGGGGGTAGAAGGTACCTAGGACATTTGACTTGAAGCTCTGTCTCTGTAAGATTGAGACACTCTCCCACCTCCATCCCTTAAACGGCCTTCTGCCCCGGTAGAAAGACCACCATTCAGAATGTTCAGAGAAGGAAATCTGGACTGGGGTGCAGCTCAGCGATAGAACACTTGCTTATCAAGGGATGGAGGTGGGAGAGTGAGCCACAAATCTGCCTGACATGTCGAGTGTCTTTTGTTCCTGATGACACCTCTGAGCATCCCCTTCTCAACTTTCAGATGTCCTGAAGGGGGCCAACAGAATCCCAGCACCCCTGAGGATCAGACGGAGCCACAGATCAGCAGGGCCTGCAGCCTTCTCTCCTGGAGGCTCAGCATAGCCTCCTGGCCCCTTCACTCTTGCCAGGAGCTTTGACCTCCTTCCTACTAAGGTGCCCCTTCCTTCTGTCAACCACTATTCCAAGGAAAACAGTGCATAAAAGGAAGGCAGAGCCAGGCACATCTGTAATCTCAGAGGCTGAGGATGGAGGATTGCAAGTTCAAGGCCATTGCTGAACTTTCAAGGGAACAGGGTATCTGCCCCCATCCCATTGACACCTGATACAATTGTCTGTGGTTCTAAGATACCATCTTTATCTCCACCTCTAGCTTAACCTCCACATCTATCTAGCGGTTTATATATCCATCCATCTAAATCGATACATCAATGCTATGCTTCAGGCAAAGTGTAGAAGCTGGAATTAACTAGTTGTAGAGGAAAAATTTTCTAATTTTGGAGGGAGATTCACCTGGATCTGAATCCTGGCTTTATCCCTTAAGGGCTGTGTGACTTTGGATTAGGGACATAATCAGCCTTCCTGAGACTCAGTTTTATTACATGTAAAATGGAATTCATAACAGCACTGTGGGTATCAGCTTATTTGTTTAGGAAGAGCTCTCTGTAGGGCATTGGGTGGGGCACTGGGAGAAAAGTGTGGGGAGGAAGAGGTTGTCCTTCCCCTTACCCAGGGGATGCTGCCTATCAATTTACCCACTTAAGACCCAGGCGAGGTTTCTGTGAAACACTGGGCGGGGGAGTCCTGTTCGCTTTTTGAGAAAGGCTTGGGGTCTCAGGAGTACTCAGTGTGCCCTCAGTGGGCCACTGTGGGGAACCTGAGCCAGGAGGCGCACTGGGTGTGGCGAGTGCACAGGGCGTGACCTGCCAGTGCAGGGCAGGGCTGTGGCTCTGGTCCCTCCCCATGCTCACAGGCCACCCCCCACCCCAACCCTCAGGTCACACCCTGGCTGGGCTCCAGCTTGCAGTTCTGGGAGGTCACTGGTGGCGCCTTGGGCAGTAGGTTAGCCTGTGAGCGGAAAGGTGGGGGGCATGGATCCCTCGATGGATGCGATGGACAAAGCCTCCCAATTCCTCAGGACCAGCCTGCATCTCAGGCATAGCGATGAGGACCCAAGCGCTGAGCACTGAGGCTGAACCAGATGAACCATCCCACCAGGATGGGAGGTGGTGAGTTTTCCACCTGGGGCCCTTTCACTTAAAAACAATTAAACTGCAAAAAATTGTTTTCAACATTTTCCTGCCTCTTTTTGCAAGGGAAGGAGCGCCCTTGCCTTCTCCCATCTGATCAGTTTGGCCCCTGAGTCCAGAAAGTTTCTGACCGCCCCCCACCACATCTTATTCCCTCCAGGAGAACAGAGATCTAGAATGTGCCATGAGGCAGTGTATCTAGTAAATCCACTGTGTCCCTTGGCTTGCCCCCTCCCCCACTGGAAGTTCCACCAGGCAGGAGACCATTTTGCTTTGCCCAGCTGCATCCCCCCAGCACCTGGCCCAGGGCGTGTTCTAGGAGAGGTCAGTAAACATTCCTTAGATGAAGAACACAAACTTTACCTTTACAGGGAGTAAGAGGTGATTTTTAAAAAAATCACTGTTCTATGTCCTTTACCTATTGGCTCCTATGCTTCTCACAGGTGCCCTACAAGGTGGGTACAAGCATGTCCTCATTTTCAAAGATAAGGGAACTGAGGCACAGAAAAATGAACTTAACTTACTGGAAGGCAGAAAAGATGAGAAAGGAATGACATCCACTCTCATTCCGCAAACTCAGGATGCCAGGGCTCCTCTTTGGACCCCTCTTCTGACATTTCCTTGGTACCTGATGTTGGACTTGAGAATGTTGACTTCAAAGATCAGCTCTGCCATTTGTTGATACTGTGACCTTCTGCAACTCTTCCCCAGACATCAGTTTCCCCATGGGCCCTGGTGAGGGGGTGTCTGATCTTTCCTTCTCTGCCCACAAGCCCTTTAGGAATCCTTTCCTTGGCTGAATGGCAGCTTTGCTCCTAGGGGCAGGAGAAGGTTTGGGGTGCAAACAGAGACTACCCAAATCCTCCCCTCACTCCTGCTGTGGCTTTGGCTCTTGGCAGGGGCTCTAGGACCTCTCCCAGTGGGTGCTGAAGGCCAGAGCTGCCTTTGTCTGCCCAAGGAGGCCAGCCAGCCCCTGCCCAGGCCTGGGAGATGTTTTTTTTTTCCCTGTGTGTTGCAGCTGGGACCATTTATAATAGGAAAAAAAGAGAATGACCAGGTGCTGGTAGCAGGCCTTTCCCAGGCCCCTGAGGCCCAGCCCCCAGGTAGCAGGCCTTTCCCAGGCCCCTGAGGCCCAGTGCCCAGTTCTTTGTAATGCATGTCAAAGTGGCCAGCTCACTAGGCCATGAAAGCAGGCTTGCGGTTTTTCTGCTTGTCTGCCTGAGACATATGTGTTCCACAGGAACGCCAGGAACGTCTTGACCTTTTTCTGCTCTGGTGGACTCCCTGATAAGAGAAGTTTCAGTGTCTAACAATGGCAGATGTCGTAGCCGAATTTCTCCCCTCTCCCTCCCTTTTCTGAGTAATTTTCCACTCCTGCTGCTTGGGGGATATAAGGGGAGGATGTTAGTAATAAAGAGAGACTCCTGGATGAAGAACCTTGGTGTCCTGTGTATTTCTTAACCTCATCGTCCCTCGCCGGACTCGGTTCCAGTTAGCCGGACGCGGCAACCAGGCCAGCCTGCTGGAAAATAAATAGACTTAAAAAGAAAAAGGCTAGGCCTGTTCTTCTTCTGTGGAGGCTTTGATTAAGCAAAAAGTTTTAGTTCCTTTCTGAAAGGCATTTGAGCTTTTGAAGTCCCCTGTGGGAGCTTCCTTTGGCCCCTGGGAAGCCAGGCCCTGGCATGTCCCAATGTGCATGGCCAGGATGGGGCCAGGCAACTCAGAGAAGGCAGCAGCAGTCCCTGGGAAATGTAGCACCAGGCTGGGTCCATTGGGGCCTTGGGCTCCACTCACTCTGCTCCTCTCTCAGTGGGGCCCAAGCCCCATAACCTCCCTTTAGTGGCCTCTTGCCTGAATTTCCTCTGCTCCCTCTGGCTTTAAACACTGGCTGGGTGCCATTTGGGCCAGAGGGTGGGAATGGATTGCTTCTTCATTCAGAGAACCAGAGAGATTTTGCAAACAGGGAGACTGAGGCAGAGAGGGCTTACCCCAGGCCATTCAGGAAACCTAAACACACTGAGTTGTCATTGTCCTGTAAATGTGAATAGCAGCTACCATTTCTTAAGCATATATAATATGGAAAGATGCAGTTGATTAATCCAGGAATTCACCTGGCAGAGGAAACCCAGTGATCTGTGTCTCAAGGACACTGCCTGGCTAGCTCTCTTCTAGTCTTATTTAGTTCCAGTCCATGCAAATGAGCCTCTTCTTTGTGTGGCCACCCATCACTAGGGTCTCAGCTACATTTATTACTGATGAAGGAGCATTGTCAAAATATATCTAATAGCTGGGCATGGTGGTGCACACCTGCCCAACTACTCAGGAGGCTGAGGCAGGAGGATTGCAAGTTCAAGCCCAGTTTCAGCAACTTAGTTGAGAATCTGTTTCCAAAAAAAAAGGGGGCTGAAGATGTGGCTCAGTGATAGAGTGCCCCTTGGTACCACAAAATTAAAAAGGCTGGGGATGTAGCTCACTGGTAAAGCACTATAATTACCAGTACTGCAAAAAAAAAAAGAAAAGAAAAAAAAAATTAACAACAAGCACCTACCAGGTGCAAAGTGTCGTGCGCTAGTCTAGATATGTTCCAGCTTTAGCTCCCTCTCTGCTCTCCACACAGCAATGAGCCTGTTCACTGTGGTGCTACCCTTCTAGGGCAACCCCCCCCCATGACTTACTTCCTCCAACAAGGCAACTAAGCCCTACCTCCTATAGTGTCCACTACCTCCTCATGGTTTGTTCAAATATGTAGATTGATTCACTGATAAAGACAGAGCCCTCATGATCCAATCACTCCCCCAAGCCCTGCCTCTAAACATGGCTGCTCTGGAGACCAAGCCTTCAAGATAAGAGCCTCTGGGAAAAGTTTCAGGTACAAAGTGCAAAAGCTGGTAAACAGCACAGCTGGGATTCGAATGCAGTCCTGCCTGTTTCTTTATTCGATATGAGCCTGTGTGCTATGTGGTGGCCCTCTCTGTCCAATACCCACCTCTGACCTTGGGGCATTGCCCTGATAGCTACTCCAGTCACCCCTCATTCACTGGGCAGGGAGTAGGCACCATGACGAGATGGGGGTATATATCAAAATCTAGGCCTCTGTCCCGAAAGAGCTTTTGGTTTACTTGGGTGGGCCAAACTTTCTACCCCTGTTTCACTTGTCCACGAGAGAGCCTTTATGTAACAGTGGTTGAGTGCACTGTATATGGACCCCTCCTCTATATGCCAGCCAGGATGCTGGTCTTTCTATTGATGACATCACTGCATTCTGAGCATCCATAGGGCACAGGGGATGTAAAGGGAGCAGTAGACTCAGAGTGGATGAAAGAATTTCCCTCCTCTCTGCTGGTGAGTATTGGGTCCCCCAAAGCATTCCATGTGTTCAGCTGAGGCAGGGACCACACATGCAGACACCTCCCTAATATTTTTTTCTGGGCCTGTGTACTTAGGAGATTCCTTCTATGACAGTAGGATTGGAGGTGCAGGAAAGGGCTATGTACACAGGAAAAAAGAAGTACCCATGCTGGGTGTAGGGGTACACACCAGTAATCCCAGATACATGGGAGGCTTAGGCAGGAGGACTGCAAATTTGAGGCCAGTCTGGGCAATTTAGGGAGATGCTACTTCAGAATAAAAGGAAACAAACAAAAGTTTTAATTTTTCTCAAAATGATCTGAGCCAGTTTGGTGCTTCTTGGTAGATTCAGATAACAGTGTTATAAGAGAGGTTAGAGTCAGGTGTGGTCTCCTGCTGCCCCACAACCTCTGTAGCAGGTGATAGTGAAGGCAAATTTTAGACCAAATTTGCTACATGAATTGACAGTCATCACACAGAAATTCAGCAGCAAAGTGGGGTCTTTTATTTTGGTGTGTGTGTGTGTGTGTTGGGAATTGAACTCAGGGGCTCTCAACCACTTAGCCACATCCCCAGCCCTATTTTGTATTTTATTTACAGACAGGGTCTCACTGAGTTACTTAGTGCCTTGCCATTGCTGAGGCTGGCTTTTTGAACTCACGATCCTCTTGCCTCAGCCTCCTGAGCTGCTGGGATTACAGGCATGTGCCTCTGCACCTGGCAAAAGTGGGGTCATTTTAAAGATAAAACAGGGCCTATAAAGTGGTTTCAACAGCTCAATGAAGTCCCAGCTCCATGTTTCAGGCTATCTGCCCCCTCCCCAGGGTGAGGAGCCCATCACATTCCTAGGCAGGCTTTGGTGTCCTCAGAATTTCTACTCATGGCTGGACACAGGATGGCCTGGGAATGGAGCTGTGTGTGTAGGGAGAGTGCAGTTACCCCAGCCTCACCTGCATGCAAGGTAGAGAGCATTCTAGACTCAGTTTGTTAAACCATACCTCAAAGGCCTTGGACATCACCAATGAGAGCCCATTTTAAAATCTACCCCATTTTTGTTTGTTTGTTTTCTAATGTGATAATTAAATTTATTGGTGGCTGAATGATCTACTCAAGACGAAAGGACATGTGACTAGTCCTGGAATGTGTCCACTGCCTGCTGGGGCTTTCTACCTGTGCACTCTGAGTCAAAGCTTATAAATCCAGGCCTCATATCACATTTATTATATTGAATTTTTTTTAAAAAAAATTGTTTTAAAATTAAAGAAAAGACTGCTGGGTGCAGGGGTACATGCTGGTAATCCCAGCTACATGGGAGGCTGAGGCAGGAAGATTGCAAGTTTGAGGCCAGTCAGGGCAATTTGGGAGATGTTATTTCAGAATAAAAGATAAAATGATGGGGGCAATGTAGCTGAGTGTAGCGTGCCCCGGGGTCTGATCCCTAGTACTGGGGGAAAAAATGAAAGCCAGTAACCAACATTGTAACAGAGAACAAAGCCGCAAGTGAACCAGAGTCCAGCATCCGCAGGCTCCAGTGCACAGCAGCCCACCAAGGGCAGCTGAAGGTGGTTCGGGTGGAGGCTCCTGGGGCCAGGGCCAGGAGTTTCAACCTTTCTGAGGGTGTGAGTCCACCAGGGACTCTCCCAATGAGTTGGTTTCTTTGCTGCCTGTGGGTGTTCCCTGCAAAGACTGCTGATGATTGAAGAACTAAATAATTATAATAATGATGATAAAATAGAGATGGCTTTCCCAGCTGAACAGAAACTGGAGAAGACAAGGAGGTTCCCACACCCGACTTATTGTTTTTGGCACCAGGCTCCTGCAGCCCCAGGGAGGCAGATGTCTGGGTCTGCTGCTGGCCTCTTTGAGTTGTGGTCAGGTGGGGGGGGGGCAATGGGGAACTTCTGGGGAATTTCAGAAGCATCTGAAGGGATTTTCCTCCCCCAAAATTGCAGGCTGAGAACTAGAAGCAAAGAAGGGGATGCACTCTTCTCTTGCCTTACCCTCTTGTGAATGCCTAGAAACTTCAAGAACAGCTGGGTGTTGTGGCACATACCTGTTATCTCAGTGACTGTGGAGGCAGAGGCAGGATGATTGCATGTTTGAGGCCAGCCCAGGCAATTTAGTGAGATCCTGTCTTAAAATAAAAGAAAAGGTGCTGGGGATGCAGCTCAGTAGCAAAGTGCTTACATGATGTAGGGAGAGGCCCCGGGTTCAACCCCTATGACCACAAAAAATGAAAAGAAGGAGAAGCCAAAACTTCAAGATGAGGAGGCTGAGCAGGTGGATTGCAACTTTGAAGCCAGCCTCAGGAACATAGGGAGGCCCTGTTTCAAAATTAAAAACAAAAAGAACTGGGAAGGTAGCTCAGTAGTAAAATGCCACTTATTTCAAACCCCAGTACCAGAAGAAAAACCCCCATCAACAACAACAATACAACCTCAAGACCAGGTTCCTGGGGAAGAAACCCTCAATCTGCCCAGACACTGGCATACTGGGAAAGAAGCAGCCAGACCCATCCTGGTGGTGGGCTGCATGTGTTGCATCTGGCTATCTGACAGATTCAAGGAGAGTACATGGCCACTGCTTCCTTACTGCCCCCTTGACAGGATGCCCAGGGAAACATGGATTCCACAGATAGATGTATCATTAAATGCAACAAAAAAGCACAATGCTGAGGCTCTGGGTTCAATCTCAAGCACAAGTGCACAGAAAGCATACTGTCTCCTTGGTGGGCCTAAAGCAGTAATCTTCTACAAAGCAAACACAAGTCTGTCTCAAGAGAACATGAGATGGGGGAGTGTCTGAATGAAAGGAGGGAAGTTACAGTTATGTGGTTGGCTCTCTCTAAAATGGCGTTGACCTTTGCGGTGGTGAAGGTGACAGATGGGAAACAAAGAGAGGAAAGTAAGGCCCAGTAACAGCTGTCTTGTGGCCTCTTTCTAGGCCAGACAGGCAGTGCTTACTGACATGAAATTCTCAGGACAATCTCATGAGATCTGTGCTATCAATACTCCCATTTTGCAGATGAGAAATTATAAACACAGACTGCCCTTTTCTTGAGGTTCTCCAGTGAGGCAGTGAGGAAGATGGATTGGAAAGGGGATGGAATTGGTTATAATGTCTCCTTTGGTTCTTTGCGGGAGCTGTAACAACTTTTCACTGCAACCACCCAGCTTCCTCTCACCTCAGGCCCTTTGCACATACTATGCATTCTATCCTTTTCCTTGACTTCTTCCTTCTCTTCCTTCAGCATGTTAGCCAAACCACTTTTGACCGTTATTTTTCTGGCTTCATTTTTGCTATCTTTTTTTCTTCTCAGAATTTGTTCAAAACTGTTTAAATCATTAATTATTCTCATGATCTTCTATTAAAAGTTAGTCTTAGGGCTAACTTTTAATACCACTAAGCCACACCCCCCAGGGTGTGGGGTTGTAGCCATAGAATGCCTGACTAGCATGTGTGAAGCCTTGGGTTTTATCCTCAGAACCACATAAAAATAAATAAATAAAATAAAGGTAACTACATCTAAAAAAAATATTTTTTAAAAAAGTTAGCCTTAGCTGGGTGCGATGGCACATGCCTCTAATCCCAGCAGCTAGGGAGGCTGAGGCAGGAGGATTGCAAGTTCAAAGCCAGCCTCAGCAAAAGAGAGGCACTAAGCGACTCAGTGGGACCCTGTCTCTAAATGAAATACAAAACAGGGCTGGGGATGTGGCTCAGTGGTGGAGAGCCCCTGAGTTTAACCCCTGATATCCATCCCCCCAACAAAATCCTCAAAAAAAAAAAAAAAAAGGCTTTTTCATCACCTTAGCAAACAAGCCCCAGCAGGGAAGAGTTGTAATCCTTCTGCATTGTTGTACCCTCAATCTTGGCACACAGAAGGCACACAATCAATAAATAAATGTTGAATAAACAAGTGAACCAAGGAAGTTAGAAATCTTCCTCCCCAAAATGACTGATTCTCAGGGGCTGATGCAAGTTCTCTTCACAGAGAGTGAGACTTTCAAGTAATTTACCAGCAAGCAAAAGCTGAAAATTTCAGATTGCATATATACAACTGACAGTTGTCATTTAAGGTAAGTGTGCATGTGTGTGTGCACATACAAGTAGAAATATGTAGGGGAGAAGGTGGTCACTGGGTCACTTAATGAAAGCATCTTTTTTTAACTGGTATTAGGACTTGAATCCAAAGATGCTCTACCACTGAGCTCCATCCCTAGTCTTTGTGTTTTATTTTGAGACAGTATCTCCCTAAATTGCCCAGGCTGGTCTTGAATTTATGCCACTTCTGTCTCAGCTGCCCTGATAACTGGGATTACAGGCATGTGCCACTGTGCTTGGCTTGCAAAGCATCTCTTAAAAGACCCTGGGAACTCTTCAGGGTCTAATTTAGAGGCCACAAAGGGAACTCTAACATAGGATTTTGCTGGGGGTGGGGAGTGGATACCAGGGATTGAACTCAGGGGCACTCAACCACTGTGTCACATCCCCAGCTTTATTTTGTATTTTATTTAGAGTCAGGGTCTCACTGAGTAGCTTAGCACCTTGCTTTTGCTGAGGCTGATTTTGAACTCCCAATCCTGTTGCCTCCACCTCCTGAGCCACTGGGATTACAGATGTGTGCCCCTTTGCAGGGCTATACGGTTTTACAGGTTTGTTTTTGTTGCTGACTGGACTCTTGCATTCACCAGATTGCTCTGGATGATACACTTGCCTCTTCTTGGAAATTCAGAGCAGCAGCCTCACTTGCTCCTTGTTCAGAGACACATTCTCAAGATGCATCATTTGGGAGAATGGCAGTTCTTTGGCTTCCCCTCCTCCAGCCACATGACGAATGAGGGAAAATGCCTATTTATGTGAGCAAGTCTTCTTTGTTTTCAAAATCATCAACTTGTAATCTTTCTTGCATTTATGATGTTGGTTTCTTACAGTTTACTCTGGGTTTCCCAACCACTTCTGTGAGCAGGGCAGAAGATGTTGCCTCCTCTAAATCTTGATCCACCTAAAGCAGATGAAATTGAGGTCAGAAAATGACTTTAAAGTGTTATAATTGCCATGTGCGGTGGCACAGACTTGTAATCCTAGCAGACCTGTAATCCTAGCAGCTCAGGAGGCTGGGGCAAGAGGATCACAAGTTCAAAGCCAGCCTCAGCAAAAGCAAGGCACTAAGCAACTAAGTGAGACCCTGTCTCTAAAGAAAATATAAAATAAGGCTGGAGATATGGCTCAGTGGTAGAGTGCCCCTGGGTTCAATCTCCAGTACAAAAAAAGTTATTGTTTCTATTATTATTATTATTATTATTATTATTATTATTATTATTATTATCATCATTGTGGATTGAACCCAGGAGCATTCTACAACCAAGCTACATATATAGTCTTTTTCATTTTTTAATTTTTTGAGATAGGGCCTTGATAGATTGCACAGGCTGGCCTCAAACTTGAGATCTTCTTGCCTCAGCCTCCTCAGTTGCTGGAATAACAGGCATGCATCTTGTGCCAAAGGGACCTTTTAACAAGGGAGGGGCCCTAAACCCTGGATTCCCTGCTGGAGGTAGGCAGGTGCTGTAAAATACATCACCTGAAAACGACTTTCTGGTACAGAGTCACCAGATTGGTGAGAAGTAAGGCCCAGGCTTCAACAAATGTCCCTTGAGATCCTTCAGGTATGAACCCGAGCTCAACAGGGCTAGGGTAGTAAGAGGGATAGTACTGGTTTTTTGCAGCTCTGAGATTTTCCATATAACAACATTTTTCTAGAAGGAGTTTAAAATGAAACAAGCTTTAGAGGAAACAGGAGAAAGGAGGCAGGAGGAGGTCCAGCTCCCTCCACCCTGGTGCACCCTGACTGTAGCTGACAGAGACACAGCTGCCAGGTCTGGAGTGGGGGCGGGGTGAGGGTCTAGTCGAAAACATGCTTCAGAGCAGTGTGCGCAACTCATCCAAAAAAAAAAAAAAATGTGTGCTGCTCCAGGACCCTCATCCTTGAGGCTTAGTTCCAAAGATCTTTGGTCATCCCTGCCACCCCCGCCCCCCACCATCCCAGTATCCCAGCCGCCCCGCCCAGTCCATTCTGTTACCTCCACCTCTGGCCTCTGAGCCTCCCGCAGTTCCCTTAGGACAGAGAAAGGGCAGAGGCACTGGTGCCCCTTCCCGCCAGATGACCCCCTCCTTTCGTCCAACACAACCCATCCCCACCTCGCTCCTTTTGTGTGCCACCTCTCTCCTGGATGCGTATGATTTTCAGTTTCCACCCCCCACCCCCACCCCCCGCCCTGAGAGCAAGGGCTGGCCCTCTCTCCGTGGGTCTAGATCCCAGGCGCCAGTGGGGGTGTGAGGGGGCCGGCTGGTTTGGCCCCGCCTTCCTGGCTCTTTCCCAGTCGCCTAGCAAACTCTGCCCTCGCCTGGGCCCTTGGCACTATTCAGACTAACCCTGGCCATCCCTGGCTGCAGGAGGTGGCTCCTTGGAAATGTTGGACATTCTCGGACTGACGACCTGGGCAGGGCGGTGGCTGAGGGTGGCAACCCTATTCCGGAGAAGGGGAGGACCTCGGGGGTCTAGGTCTTAATTAGTGGATGACCTGGCCTTAGCCTGTCCGGGTATCCTCATGCTCGGTCTCTGCTGTCGGTGTATTTGCCTGGACATTGCATTTCTCCTGTCACCCCACTGTACCTCAGGTAGGCCTTGGGCGCATGCCCAGGGCCCCCCTGCCTAAGGCCTTTCTCCGCATCCACTGGCTTGCTCTCCTTAGCAGCAGGGGTGCGGGGTGGCATCTACCTCAGCAATCAGACCAGCATCAGGTTGGTGAGCAGGGCCCTCAGGACTGCAGAAGCTAGTTGAGGGGGGTGCAGGCAGGCTGGCCAGCAGGCGGAACCGCGGGGTGCGGGCACCCTGCTTGGGGTGGCGCCGCTTCTGGGCTGGCCCAGCGCTGCTCTCAGAAGCAGCGGATTTTTCCGTGAAAGGTTGCCCTGGGTAACTCCTCTCTGAGGGGACACAGCACTCCCCTCTCCAAGTGGCAACTTATCCATCTGCTAGATTGATAACCTCCAGCCCTGCTCCGCGCACCCGCTCAGCTCCCCTGGCTCAAGGTGCGCAGGCCCAAGGTGGCGCCACTTGCCAGGGAGGGGAAGATGTGGGGGCCTCTCCCCTACTCGGGACCTGGAAGCCTGCAGCTGGCGGGGGTGGTGGACGCTTCAAAGTAAGCCCTCGGCTTCTGCATTGCAACTGGCAGGGCCCCCAGCGTGCCCCGGGCCTCCCCCCAACACCCCCGCCCCGATTGGCCTGGGCTGCTCTCCCCCCCGCCCCCCCCCCCCAGAGTGGCCGCCCCGGACCTGTGGTCCGCAGCCACCTACCCGACTGCAAAAAAAGTTTCCAGGAGGCAGGCGGAAAAGGGGGAGGAGGGCTACCCAGAGCGGCGATGGGCGGCTGGGGGCTCTGGCTGCGGAGGGCGACAGAGCGCCAGGAGCCCGGGAAAAGTGCAGGCAGAAGCAGGGGAAGCCGCGCTCCGGGAAAGGTGAATGTGGGAGGCCCGGGGGAGGCGGGAGGGAAGGAGAGAGGGAGGAAGGACTGGCGAGCAGGTGGGCAGCTGGGGAACCGCGCGAGCGAGCAGAGAGGAGGAGGAGGAAGAGGAGTGGGAGGAGGAAGCCAGGAGCAGGAGGCAGAGTCCTTGGAGGGGGCACGCTGTGGACATCCTACCGGCCGGGACCCTCTCCTGGCCTGGAGTCACCTCTAGCCGGGGACCGGGCCTGGGGTCGCCTACAAAGGGCCCTGGTCGCTCCCTCCTTGCAGGCCCCAGGCCCCGTGGCCAATCATGGGGTCCCGGCCGACTTGGCGGGGATTGCGAATCTAGGTGGCAGCGAAAGGAAGGAAGAGGCGGCTAGGACGGGCGCCCGGGAGGGTGGCTGCTTCCAGGCGGCTTTTGCTGGCCCCGGGCCTCGCTGGCTTTCTCCAGCCCCCTCCTTGTCGCCCAGGGATGTGGAGAGCCCAGGGAGCTCGCTTCAGGAGCAGGGTCTGGGCCCCCGGCCATCCGGCGGCCCCTCCCACCCTGCGCCCCTTCCCCCCCCCCCCCAGCCCAGACCACGCTCCCTGCTGCCTAGCACTTCCTACCTGCTCCAGGGAGGCCAACCCAGCAGGGAGCCTCTGCCAGGAGTTCATTGTCTATGCCAAGTGAGGGGGGGTGGGGGGGACGTAGGTCCCCAGGGAGCTCTGCGGCAGTCAGGAGCACCTCTCCACGCAGTGTGCCAGGTACCCCACCCCTGGCACACTCACCTTCCACACCCCGGCCAGCTTTCTGCATGGAGTCCCCAGGATGTGCATGTTTGTGATGAGATATGGATGTATAGGTACGCACATGCACAGCACACGCAGGCACTCCTTCTCCTTGCTTTGCTTTCTATTTACACTATATCCCCAGCTCCAGGGGCCCCTGGAGAGCAGAGGCCCTGGGGAAAGGCAGTGGGCAGGCTGAGCCCCTCCCCTGCCCTTTTCCCCTAACAGGCCGCCCTCTCCTGGCCTGGCCTGCTGCTTTGTCCCAATTCCAGCCCCTCAGATGGGTGCTTAGCCGCCTGGAGACACTGAGGGATGACTGAGGAACAGGATGAGAGTGGCTATATGCCTCTGGAGCCTTAAAGTCCTGAGGCCCTTGTCCTCTCCCAACCCCCTTGATGACCTCTGGCTGCAGCCCAGTTCTACTCTGAAAAGTTCATTTCCCGAAGGCCTGCACTAGAAGGCGCTGGGGCCCCTCTCTCTTCCTGCCAGCCTTGCTCTTGGCTGGAGTGGTTGAGACTGAATCTGGCAACACAGGTGATACACTAGCCACCTCCCTCCTCCTAAAGTCCCAGGAAAGCCAGTGGCAGCCGGCCTGAAGAGATGGTCCCTGTCAACTTAGAAGAAAACCAACTCAATTAAACTTTCAGCAGTGGGACTGCACCTCTATTATGCTTTGGGAGAAGTTGGTCTTCTGCTCCTTGTTCTGTATCACAATTCGGAATAGCCTATTCTGTCCCACAGAGGTGGGGGTACCAAGGGTTTTCTGATCAAGGGAAGGAAACCAGAAGAGAGACTCCCAGAACAGTAGAGGGAAAAAGGGTCGATGTTTGTCCTTTTGCTGAATAGAAGGGCACCCACAGCTTTAAGTAATATTTGATTTATTTTCTCTTTTCCTGGCTCATTGCTCACTCCTTCTAGAGCCACTTAAGAAGAAGATATTGGAATTGGAACTACTGGGTGCAAAAAGAGTTTTCTTTAAATCAGGCAGTTGATTTTGGGTTAAACTTGCAGACTTTTTTTTGGTAAAGATGCAAAGCTTGCTTACCTATAACCTGGTAATGTGTCTTCAGATCTCCTTATTTTAGAAGGCAAGCCACAGAAAGGAAAGGTAGAACAGTTTGCAGTGAACAGATGGGTGGGTGTTTCAGAGTTGCCTGAACTGAATTCTAAAACCACTCTGTGCATCTCAGAGAAAGACTCAAGAATTGTTCTTTAGCCTTTCATGAAATGAGCCTTGAAATGATTTTAAATGAATCTACTTGTACATGTGTGTATAGGTAGCTGACAATTCAAGCAAATTGAGGAAGGAAGATAGCTAGGTGGGAGAAGACTAGTGAAGGCATTTTGAGAAGTGTTGTACATACCAGTCACACAATCTTTCTGCAGAACCTTGACATCAGAAGCCCCCTGATTCTTCCCATGGAGCTTTACATTTTCTAAAAGCAGCCACAACCTTTGTCTCTCAACATTTTGCCTTTTATTCAGTTTACTGGAATGCATAGGGTAGAGATGTGGCCACTTATCAAGGGAGGAATTAAGAGAGTATATAATTTGAATAGGTAAGAGTTACAGCAGGTGAGAGATTTATTGCTTTTCAAGAACTGCCCCCCTTCTTGAAAGCAATATTCAAAAGTGTGTGCTTAAGTGTGGACAGCTCCGTACCAAGTGTTTGAAATGGCAAGGTCTTCACCTTTAAAGATGCTTGAAGGTGCTTCTTAAGGAACAGTGGTGCCTTTTACATTTTATTTTATTTTGTTTTGCCTCCACTGCTGTGTGTCAGGGCTAAGGTGGTGGCATTGTGGACTTCCCCAGATCCGTACATTCTGCAGTGGAAGTCGCTTGACTGTAATTCATAATTGATCTTGGAAATATGAAAGCCCGTAGCAGAAAGGAAAGACAGAAATTTAACAATTTTGAATGGATGCTCAGAGAGTGTGATTTGAAAGCATAGGCATTGCTGCTTTGAAAGTCAAACAGGCCTCGGGGGGGCTCACTTCCCACTTCGGGGACACAGCCTCCCTCTGGAGTGGGGGGGTCATTTGTCCCCCCAGGATGTTTGTCCTTCTTTGGAAAACTCAGATTTACTGGAGGGAGTATGCACAACAAATAGAGAAGGGGGCTGGGGTGGTAGGGCAGGGAGTGAGAAGCCTCATTGGTTTTCCAAAGCCTTGTGATTTTGTTACAAAAAGAAAAGAAAAAGAAAGAAAGAAAAAAAAAAACTAACAAATCCATGCATGTTACAATAGTCGAATTTTCTGACTTATTTTTCTACACACCTTTCCCCTTTTTTGAATCCTGGTGGTGCTGCATGGTAGTTGCAATGATTTGTTCCCTTTGATAATTTTGGCCTCATTCATCAGGCTGTTCCCATCTCGCTCACTGATGTTATTTCGGCTGATAATATCAGATGGTTTGGTAACGATTACCTCGCAGTTCCCTCTGTCCCTCAATGTTAAGGAACCCTGTCTCCCTTTACCCTATGGCTGGCTGCTGCTGGCTTCCTCAGATCCACGCAACAACTTCTCTCATTTCTATGGAAAAGGAATATGTCTTTTTTTCCCAGCCTTTTAAAAACTTTTGAATAATTTGTACTGCTGTCAGTTTTTCTCCATCTAGCAACTGCCTGTTAATTACAGTTCTTAATATTAATTAGCACTCAGGTTTTGTCTACATACCCCCTGAGTGGGGGTGACCTCCTTTGGGTGTTAAGACCATCATCTTGGACCTTTTGGAAGGCTGGTGGCTGGATACATCAATGGTTCAGAAAGTGTGTAGATTATAAACTCTCTTGAACATTAGTTCCCCATTACTTCCTGCTCCGGGACCCGCAGTTTTCCTTAAGTGTCACTAACTTATGGCATGCAGGCATCTTAACTGTTTTGAGGTAACCTAGTGGTGGATGGCTAGGTTTCCTGATGGCCCCATCCATTTTGCTCAGTGGGTGGGTGGCTTTAGGTGCTTGCTTTTCCTGATCCCTGGCTGAAGTGAAGTCCAGACTTGTCTATGCATGGTACACTAATGTTTGCAAAGAGTATTATCTTTATGTCTTGAAGATTTTTGTATAGATATCAGAGTTGCTTCCTATGTGAGTGAGTGTCTAGGGTAATTAAAACAGAAGAGTACCTTGGAAACTCTTAGTGCTTGGTTATAATAGGTAACCCCAATAGGTGTGGTTGGGCCAATTTGTCAATTTCTGCAAATTCCTTTTGGCTTGCAAGGGCATTTTGTGTGTAGATATATTAGTCTGTATTCAGAGTAGTTTTGCACCCAAAATGGACTAGTGAAGCCTGGGTTGGTTATATATCCCATATGAAGTTTTCAGCACTGGCTGTCAGTTTCCTTAGCCTGCTGTGGGTACCAGGCAGGGTGAAGTGAGTGGGGGAGATGAAGTTGGAAACTTTTGATTCATAGTTTACCTGCCAGGATGGGGTGGCAGCCAGTGACTGGGGTAAATATTTTACTGCTTTCAAGGATCACCAATTAGCTGATTTCTCTGCATGGCTGTCTTTAAGGAGAGCTCTGTTTTACCTATCTTTTTGTACAAAGGTTTGATTTTTAATGTCTTGTGAAAAGGATTCTCTTTTTCTTGATTGATGTCAGGAATAAAAGCATGATGGTAATATCCCTTTGAAAGCTATTGTATTGTCAGCCCTGGCTGACAGCGGGAGGGCCTCCCAGCATTATAGATTAGTGCTGTGAAAACACTGACATTTTCTTTGTAATGTGGCTGTTGTTCTACTTGCAAAGTCAATTACACAATGTTGGAGCTCAGTTACCCAGTTGACTTTGGAAGTAGCAATGTCTTTCATTGTCTTCTTAAAGATATAATTTCATATTGTTATTGCTGTTTTGTTTTCTCCCTTTCCTTTTGAACCTGCCTCCCTCCCTGGTTACCTCCCCTTCCATGTGCTAACAGCACCCCCCTTGCCCCCCCAGAGTCTGAACATGTGAGCAAGGCAAATACTCTGGTTTCAATTGTGACCATCCAAATTCAAAGACCGCTACATTATTATCTCTGAATTTTTCTGCTCATTCACATCTCAGTGGCTTCTTATTGATATAATGACTACAGCAGCCAAGATACATAAAAATCCATCCAACGTGATTATAGCCTTGATAATCTCTTATCAAGTGAGTTGTTCTCTGGATTGGGGGTCACTAAGGTTGGCAAATTCAGAGCTTGCTTTTTAATTGTTTTTCCTCCTCCCACTTCCTAGAGCCTGCAATTCAAGCTGAACCCGGTTCCCTGGTAGATGGGCCCCTGGCAAACAGTTTTTTTTTTTTTTTTTTTTTTAATTATTATAGCAGATGTAGCATTCAGCTAGAGCCATTGAGTTTGGGATTTAGGATCTTGGATGACCTTTTATCACGGGTGGAAGGGGTCTCATAGGAGAAGCTCATGGTTCTTTTTCTTAGTCCAGAGAGGTGATTCAGGTCTGCCTGCCGCTAAGAGAGAGCAGGAGCCTAGCCCCATCAGGGCCAGTGGGACTGGGGTGCCAGGGAAAAGGACAGGAACTTTCTAGTGATCTGGTGACCATTCACAGGATTAGAACACTTGCCCTCTCTTTGGTGGTGCCATTCTTCTGGAGATTAAGCCTGGTGTGAGCTCCCCTAGTGGCCCCCGTAAGCCAGATCTCGAGTGGCTCCCACACTTGCCTGCCAGGGCCCAGGCAGCATTGGCTCACCCAGCCCAGTGCACTTGGGGCAGGTTCGTCTGTGATGAGGAGAAGGGAGGAGCAGCTGTTACAGGATGGCCACCTGGCTTCCTTGATTTGTGGTGTCCTTGAAGCCCCATATTGGGCCAGTAGGTTTGGGTTCTGTTTCAGCATGCGGTCTCCTCCTCCTCTGCCTCCTCCAAAGTGCTGGGAAACTTTTTCCTCCCCTGATTTCCCTGTAATTGAGAATTGCCCTTTCGTTACCTGGGCATGAAATATTTTGTGCAGTGTGGTCATTCCCTGTCCTGCTGTGAGGTTTATCTCTTCTGTTGATCCTAATTAAATAAAACATACTGTTCACCTAACTCCGGTTGCACCAAATTTTACCTGCCTGAAGGCAGAGTGATGGCCATCTGGGCCTGGTCAGGGAGCAGGGCAATCCTGGAGATAGCGGGGGGGGGGGGGCGCGTGATGGTGTGTCAGGCGAGGAGCTGTGCCCCCCTGGCCTGGGTGCAGTGAGACTATGGAGCACCTGCAGCATACAGTGTGTTTCTGCTTCCTGAACAAGAGGTTTGGTTTTTGTCCTTAGCCCCCATGGGGCTGTAGGTTTGAATTTGGTTAGACAGGAGACAATCACCAGCTCCAGGGACTTTCCAGGGAGAATACAAGGGAGGAGAGCAGGCTGGCAGCCTGGTGGCAGGAAGATGGAAAAAAGGGGCAGTTTTCCATCACCTGAGGGGTAGGCTGCAGAGAGCACTGGGTTCTCTGGGGATCCACGAGCAGTACACCTATTCTTGGTGTCCCAAGAGAGCGTCTGCAGATGCCCTGTGCCCCCCAGAGGGACAGTGGTCAGCCAGGGCCCTGGGCATTGTACATTGGGAAGATTCAGGCCTTTACTGTTGTTGCCTTTGAATCCCTCAGAATGCTGAAAACCACGGAAAAGGGACCATGGAGTTCCTTCATTCACGTGTGTGTGTGTGTGTGTGTGTGTGTGTGTGTGCCTGGACCTGCATACTGCTGTTCTCAGGGAGCTCTCTCTCTCTCTCTCTCTCTCTGTGCCAAATCTGTGCATCTTTAATTTCACACATCCATCTGCCATCTGGCTCCCACAATTTAGGTGCGTGGCTACTCGTTCCACCTGTTGGGGCCACAGAGAACTACTCAGGTTCCCAGTCCCCAGAGCAATCCTGTGGAGAGCTGGTCGGGCTGGTCCTGCCTTCCTCATGGGAGAGCACATTGCCTGGCACAGGGCAGACTGGGGTGGCCTCCGGGACCTCATGCTCCATCACAGATGAGGACCCAAGCTGGGATTCTGGACTCCTGTGTTTAAAAATAAAAGGACTTCTAAACTGAATGAGTGAAGGTGTAAACTGTTGAGGGAATGAACCGGTGAGCAAGTGAGTAAGTGAATGAATGACCAGATCATGGCTAATGAATTCCTAAGAGAAATAAGAGAGTGGGTGAGCTCCCAGGCAGGACTTGGCTCCCATGGGTGTTACTCTCTCTGGTCTCTCCTGCCCTCCTGGTCTCCCTCCACCTTTTTTCCTGCTCACGAGGTGAGGCTGCCAGCCCTCGTGCCCCCGGAGCTGGGGGTGGCTTGTGCCATCCTCTTTCTCCTCAGGTGCTCCATACAGTGAGACGGTAGTTGCTGCTCATGGGGGACCTGTGCCATTTGTGGTGCTAGGCTTGAAAAATAGTCTTTTAAAAATGATAAAAGCAATATGAGATTTTTATATTAATTTGAAATAAAACAGAATATTTGACTCAATAAATTCTCATCCTGCTGCTTATGGTCATCCTGCCACAGAGATTCAGGTTTCACAGGGAAACCAGCTGCCCAGAGGAGAAAACCAAGGCCCACTCTGAGCTGGCAGAGTGGTGCATGCTTGTGATCCCAGCAAGTGATCTCAGGAGTCTGAGGCGGGAGGATTGCAAATTTGAGTCCAGCCTTGACATTTTAGTGATTCCTTTAACAATTTAGCCAGATCCTATCTAAAAATAAAAATAATAAAAAGGGCTGGGGATGTAGCTAGGTGGAAAAGCACCTCTGCATTCAATAATTCCCAGTTCTGTAAAAACAAAGGGAAAAACCCTATCTCCACGGTGAGGCTCAAAATGCTTTATTTTTCTTGTGGGGGATGAGTATGGGTTGGAGGCAATGTGTTCCATGATCTGGGGCAAGATAGTGTCCTCTTTCAGTCTTAGTTTCCCTATCTATGAAATGGGATGGAACCAGTTGGATAAGCTGCATATTTTACGTGGTATAGGATTTTAATTCCTGGAACACAAGAAGCGACAAACACACAAAACTTGGGTTTTAAAATAATGCAGGCCTGTAATCTCAGCGACTCAGGAGGCTGAGGTGGGAGGATCGCAAGTTCAAAGCCAGCCTCAGCAAAGGCGAGGCATTAAACAATTCAGTGAGGCCCTGTCTCTAAATAAAATATAAAATGTTGCTGGGGATGTGACTCAGAGGTTGAGTGCCCCTGAGTTTAATCTCCAGTACAAAAAAAAGGTTTATTTTCCAAGCACTGGGTCCACAGTGGATACATCTGAGTTGGCTACTCTAGGGCATCTGCTGCAGGGCAGATGGGTCTTTTCTAGCCCTTTATAAGGTTTAGGGTGAGCAACAAATTGGGAGAGGCTTGAGGCTTGATGGTGATGTTTCCAGGTGTGTGAGAGGGAGAGTTGGTGGTGATGGGCATCTCTGGTCCCAGCTGGGGGTGTCCCAGGCTCTTTGGCTCCAGGTGTTCTGCAAAGCATTGCTGGTCTTGTGGGTGCTGCTGTAATTCAGTGGTGACCAGGCCAGACACACATCCATCCAGAGTCACCAGCCCTGATCCCTTGGGGGGACACATGGAGGGACAGTCAGGACCTGGCTCTTTGGGCACCATGGGGCTCTGTCTTCCTCTCGTCCTCTGTTCCTCCATGAGAGTCTCACAGCACCTTTCTAATTTACTTATCTCAGTTTCACAGATGCACAGACTGAGGCACAGAAGTCCCTTGCCCAAGGTCATACTGCTGGAAGTAGCAGAGCTGGGATTTGAGGGCAGGCCTTATCTAGGTCCAGAGCCTGAGTCAGTCACCATCACTTTTATTTATAACTACCACTGCGGCTGTGAGGACAGCAGAGGCCTGCCTCTGGTTTGGGTAAGAAAGCCATGAATAAAGGTGCCCAGGGGGAGCCCTCCTTCCCACCCATCTGTCCATCCATGGAGTTCTGCCTTTAGGGCTGTCCATGTTCCAATCTGGGGGAAAAATCTCGACATCTTAAAAAACAGTCACACTCCTTTCCCAGAGCACTAGCATCCTGGGTGCCCCCTTCCCCAGGGCCTTTTCAGTGGTGCCTTTACACTAGACCTGGGTGTGTACACCTGTATGTGTCAGTTTAAACACAGATGGTGCCTGCTACTCCCTGGCTACACTGACTCTCATTCCATATTTTCACGTAGCAGAGATTTCAGTTTTGGTTGCACAATTAGCATCATTGTAGGCATTCAAAAAATAATAATAATAACTTGACCTGGGCCCAGCGTCTGGAGTCTTTGAGGAGGGGTTCCAGGTCAGTGTTTCTTTGAAAACTTCCTGGGAAACTTGAATGTGCAGTCAGGGTTAAGGATTGTTGGTGAAGGAGTTAGCACCACGTGTGCATCACTCTTCTCCATATTACAGCCATAGGGGCTCTATGGAGAGGATGCACCAGAATTATTGATTGTTTTCATGGTGTTGGGGATCAGACCCAGGACCATCAGTACCCTAGGCAAGAAGTGGACCACTGAGCTACATTATCAGCCCTCTAGAACTTACAGTCCTCTAGCAGTGGACATACAGTTGCTTTCTAGTGTTTTGCTGTTAGTGACAGTGCTGCAGTGAGCATCCTCAGGTATCCATTTTTTTGTGTTCTTGTTTGAGTATTTCTTAGGCTGGACTCCTAGAAGTGGAATTGTTGGGTCTAAGGCTATCACTCAAAAAATTTGATACTTTTTTTTTTTTCTTGTACTAGGGATTGAACTCAGTGGGTACTTGGCCACTGAGCCACATCCCCAGCCCTATTTTGTATTGTATTTGGAGACAGGGCCTCATTGAGCTGCTTAGTGCCTTGAGTTGCTGAGACTGGCTTTGAACTTGTGATCCTCCTGTCTTAGTCTTCTGAGCTGCTGGGATTACAGGCTTACACCACTGTGCCCAGAAATTTGGTAGATCTTTCTGAGTCACCTTGTGCAAAGGCTGTGCTGGGGAACTCTTCAACAACAGGGCCCAGGTGCATGGCACATTCCTCTGAACCCTTGCCCACCTAGGAGGTTTTCTTTCTTCTCTTTGTTTCTGTCATCCCCCTTGCCCTTTTTTCTTTTTGCCTATCAGGCAAGCAAGACCATGCACATTGGTTTTCTTTGTACTTTGTTTATTATTATTAGCAAAGCTGACCACTTTGGTTTCATTTCTTCTCCAGGCAGCTGGGCTGCACTGGGTGCAGGGCAGGCTGCACCCAGTAGGCATCTCTTTCCTTTGGTGAGTCCTTCATTCCTTCCCCCACCTCCCTTTCATACATCCATTCTTCCATCTAAATCCAGAGCATCTTACGAGCTGAGCTTAGCCTGGACTCCCAGGAAGATGCCTGAGAATCAAGAGGAAGCCATGTGTTCAGGGAGCCCATAGACTGGAAGGGTAGGAGGCCTCAATCCCCAGACCCGACAGGGCAGTCCAGAATTGAGGTCCAGGCTTAGGGCTGGGGAGGGGGTGGGGGAGTTGGAGGAGATTCTTTTTGATAGGGGAAATAAGGCAAAGCATAGGGAATGGCATTTTCTTTGGATCCTGAAGTGTGAAATCAGACCACAAGGAGCAAATAACATCAGAAGAGCATCCTTGGGTACAGGTGCCTGCCTGTGTTGTTTAAAGGCAGAGTCTCATTTAATATTGGCACTACTTGTCACTTAGGTGGGGGCCTCAGGCTTTCTTTTTCATGAGCAACAATGGATCTTGGAGAATCCTCAGCTGAGCATTATTCTCATATGGATGGTCAGACTTGCCCAGAGAGATGAAAGTCAGGTGTCCAAGGTTATACAGTGACCTTGTGGCAGAACTGTGCCTAGGGGAAGTGGCAAGATGTGCTAGGGGAGCTTGCTGTGACCACTGACCCAGGCTAGGACCCACTTTGGAGACTGCCTGGAGACTCCTAAGCTTCTGGAGTGTGAGGGAATTCTGAGCTGATGGGTCTGGGCGCCCAACCCTGCTCCCGCACACCCTTGCTGTGTTCTTGCTGAGTCAGTTTATTTTCCTCCCTCCCAGGGGGAAGTGTGAGGATGGCTCCCTGGAGCCCAGTGCGGTGGTGCAGGCCTATAATCCCAGTGATTCAGGAGGCTGAAGCAGGAGGATCACAAGATCAAAGCCAGCCTCAGCAACTTATTAAGATCCAAAGCAACTCAACAAGACCCTGTGTCAGAATAAAAAATAAAAGGGCTAGGGATGTGGCTCAGTGGTTAAGCATCTCTGCGCTCAACCCATGGTTCAAAAAATAGAAATCCTAAGGGAGAGAGAGCTGTAAGCTGAGTAGCCATACAGAGGTGGTTTAGTTATTTCTTCTGGTGGGATCCCACAGCAGACTCTCCTAATCCCTCTTATCTACATCTATGCTCAAAATTCAGTGCTGGAGATAATGTGCAGGAAACAACAACAAACTTTTAATCTGTCACCTGCTGGGTGACACCTAGCCCTCTTGGTGATGCCAGATTGTGCATCCCTCCTCATGTCCATCCTCTCGCCCCACCAGAGGACTGCTGCCTTTCTCAGGAGCCTCCTGGGCCAGGCACAGTGAAAATAGCTATGTGGTAGGGCAGGCATATGCCCCAGAATGGGTTGCCCATGTGTCTGTGTGTGCACGAGTCCATGTGCCTGTGGGTATGTGTACTTGTATGTGAGTGTGTTTGTGCTGGTTTGCTCATGTGTGCTCACACATGCATCTGTACATGTGTTCATGAGTCAATGTGAATGAAAGTATGTGAATGGCCTTGTGTGTCTGCAGCTGGGAGGAAAGGACTTTTGTCATTGCTTGCCTGGTTCAGAATCTCAGTACAGGGGCTATGTTACTTTGGGTACAGTTTGTACCCAAAGTTTAGAACTCCTAGGTTTATAGGTTTGCACCCAGAAAGAATACACATGGGTTAATTTACTTCATATGCATTCATTCAAATAATTGGAGCATCTTCTGTGTGTGGAGCACTGTGCTAGACTCAGTCCTATCAAAACAAAGAAGCAAGTTCTTTCTTCTAAGAATCAGTTGACCATTTATAAAGCTGTGGTCATGAGGATGATTAAAAAGTGTTTTCTATGGCCAAATGCATTTGGCAAATGCTGGAATAAACAGTTTAAAAGTTTTTAAAACCTTTAGGGGGTGCTGGGGATGTGGCTCAAGTGGTAGCATGCTTGCCTGGCATGTGTGCGGCCCGGGTTCAATCCTCAGCACCACATACAAACAAAGATGTTGTGTCCGCCGAAAAACCGAGAAATAAATATTAAAAAAAATATATAAAAAAGAAATTTAATCTAATTAAAAAAACTTTTAGGGCTTCTCTGAGCCTTTAAAATGCTAATGTAGAACTCAGATATTTTTAGTAGTTTGTGATTTCCAAAATTATTAGATTACTCTTTGTGGAATCCTCTTATCTTGGACACAGTTTGGGTTTCAAGGCCTTTAGGGTTCCTATTGTTTACTTGCTGTTCATTGGTTCATTCATTCAGCCCAATTGTTTACTGAGCACCTATTATATGCCAGGTATGCTCAAGGTGCTGAAGCTCCACAGATGAGAAGAAAGAAGTGTATTCCAGTAAGATTGAGGGGCCCATCTACAAGTATATGGGTCCATTCATCCTGGAAAGCCAATTTTGTAATAGGCAGGGAATGGTGTGGGAGGTTTTCTGGTTAGGGCCATCCTGGAGGTTATACTTGAGCTCAAACGACAGGGGGGGTCATGAGGGGATTTGGGGACCCGAAAGTCTTTGCAGTTGATGTTTTGGAGGGGCTGGGAGGGGCTGGGAGGTTTGGGGAAGTCTGGAGAGAGGGCTCTCTGAATCTTGCCCTCACATTCTGGGAGCACCTGCTACTACGTCAGTACAATTTTGGTTTCCCTTGTGCAGTCCAGAAACCAGAGAGAGGCTTCCCCTGGTGTTGAGTCAGTTAAAAGGGATGGTTGCAGGCACGGGTGCTTCAGGGTTCCAATCTTGTCCTAGGAACCTCAGTGGCTTGGCTCGTTTCTCTGCCCCAGAACTATCTCCATGTAACTCTCACCATGAAAGGAGGAGGATGACTCCTCCCTGAGCCTGCCTGCTGTGCACACCACCTGGCCAAGCACCTTGCTTGTGTGCCCATGCCATGTCCCCAGCACCTGGCACTGGACTCACATTCCCCCTACCCCCCATCTGACAGATGGGGAAATGAGGCCAGGAGGCTCCACAGCCCGTTCCTGCAGAGGCCCGGCCCAGAATCCAACCCTTTTCCAAGCCAGGCTGTGACCCCAGGCTTGTGGTGTGTGGGGGGTTGCTACTCGGTGTTGGGAACAACAGAGATTTCCAGGATGCGAGAGCTGACGCCACTTAAAGCCTCCTGGCGCCTGTCTGCAGAGGGGCCCAGTAGGGTTTGGGTCCTGAGAGAGGAGCAGGAAGAGTGGGGTGGGGGAGTGGGGTGGGAGGAGGGGGATGGAGAAGCGGCGGGGGAGAGGAAGGGGGCGAGGGTGGGAGAGGGCGCAGGGCTGGGGTGGGGTAGGCAGTTGGGTAGGAGTCACTCGAGGGGGGGAGGTGGCTATGGGACAGGGGCCTCTATGGCAGGGGAGGGGGCCTGGGGGCTCTTCCTGCCCCTCGGCTGGGGCGATCCTGGCCAGCACTTGGGAACTCAGCCCCTCCTGGGCCCTTGTCTGCCTGGCTCGCGGGGGCAGCCGGGGACCTCTTAGAGGTCTGGGTCCTGGGAATGTGTAGGGTCGCGCCCCCCGCCCCCCCCCCCCCCCAGGGAGGGCTCCATGGCTGTAGCGCAATAACTCAGGGCCATATTTGGGCACAAAGCTGCCATAGCAGGGGTCTGGCTGGGAAGGCGCAGGCTGTGGATGCCCCAGTGGGGCCGGCTTGTTCCGTGCAGCGGGCCGCCGGCTCCTAGGAGTTTGGTGTCCCCAGGACTGCAGAGTCCCAGGCCTCGAGCTGAGGGGGGCCGCCGCGAGGTCTCACCCTCAGCTGGGCGCCAGTTGTGGGTGGGTTGATGCCCCTGCTGGCCAGATGTGCGCCTTGGGGGAGCCCTGGGATCCCTGAGCACTGATTGGCCCTCAGATTTGGGACGGGTTTAAAGGAGGCAGGGACTGCAGCCTGGACCATCCGAATGTATGGCAATAAAAATAAATGCACTTTCCAGGTACTAGGGACTGTTCTGCGCACTCACATCATTCATTCGTTACCATGCACTTTACAGTATCTATGAGTAAGGCCATGATTATCCCCGTTTTACAGATGAGGAAACTGAGGCACAGCTAGGACCAGAAAGGATCCGATTATAGGCCTCTCTGACTCCAGAACCATGTCGTCCCTGTAGGGTGTCCAGGCGTGCATGGATGGGCTGGGCATCTGGGCTTGGAGGCTGTTCTGAGTGTATTTGCTCATGTCCAAGAAATTAAAGATAGGTTATCAGGCAAATCATAGTCATCATTCTGGTTTTGCCATTTCAAATTCATGCATAGGCTCCTTCCTCAGAGTATCCTCTGAGGGATGTTCTGAGTCCAGGCCAGGCCTTTTGCTGTTGTGGGGTCTCTCTACCTTGGGGGAGCAGAGAGTCGGTGGGGTGGGGTATGTGGCAGTGAGACCCCAGTAAAGAGTAAACAGTTTCCCCAAGAGGCAATTTCTTGCTGAGAGACTGCTCTGCTTATCTGACTTAGACAGAGTCCTCGGGGAGGACATTTCAGAGGAGGTGACATGACAGCTGGTGCAGGATGAAGAGAGGTGGCGGCTGAGGATGATGTGTAGTCCCCTCCGGCTCTGAGTGCCTTCCCCAGAGTTGCAAATGAGGAAGGAGAAGAGGAGGCTGTGGCCCCTGCCTGTAATGACCTGAAAGGATGAAATCTGGGGAATCTTGGGAACATATGTCTGGAAGGGCATGGGTGAGTGCTGACTGGCTCTTGGCTCTCCCGAGAGGATTGGAGCCCAGTTGAAGAAGAGCCAGGGCAGGACAGTGGTAGAGACTTCCTGGCATGGGTAGCATTGTGGGGTGGCCCTCGTTGCATGCACATAGGGTCTGTCTGAAGAGTCCCCAGGGCAGGCTAACTGGACCTCGAGCTTTGACCCTCAAGGTCCCCAGAGGTTCTCATTGGTACCTCCGAGTACCAGGGAGTAGGTTGTAGGATCCTTTCTTGTTTGTCTAATGAGGAAAGGAGGGCCACAGAGGCCAGCAGCCTTGTCCTGCTGTACCTGCTGTGTTCCCCCTGAGGACCCAGCTGTGGCCAGCCCCACCCTACCCCCTACTCTGGGCCTGGCAAGCTGCTGAGGTTCAAGTGGAGGAGAAGCAGCTTGGACTAGTCAGAGGTGGGAGGATGAGGCCAGGTCCTGGGACATTTGAGTGGGTTCTGGGCTGGGCTTTACCTGCTTCTTGGTTTCTTGGCTACTGCAACATAGCAGTGTCCATTGCTGGGCCCAGCTGGGCCAGCAACTCTGTTCTGCCATGTGGGAGGCGCTTACCTGTTTTAGGGACTTGCGGTGGACAGTCCTGTCTTTTATTCTGTCCCTCAGGCCTCAGGAGCTCCACTAGCTCAACTTGGAAACTTGAATGTGCTTGTTGGGGGTGTGTGGCCTTGCTGAGGGACTCAAATAGGGGCCCTGCCCTCTGGGCCTCTTTCTGTCTCCACCCAAACTGCCCTCTGGCCCCGGGCCTGGCCTGTAAGTCTGCATCATCTTCACTGTGACATTTATGCAGAACTGGTGGGTGTGTGCCCCCTCTCAAGCCTGCTTTCTCAAGCTGCCCTTCGTCGGGCACCCATGCTGACTGAGGGGCTCTGAGCTCCAGCCCTTCCCCCTCCTGAAGTCTAGCTCCTCGGCCACTGAACCATCTGCATTCTCTGCCCTCTGCCCGCTCCTTTGCTGGCTTCCTGGAACCCAGGGACCCTGGAGGCTTCTGGACCTATCGAGTTGCCTGGGTGTTGTTTCTTTTTTTTGGGGGGGCCATGCTGGGTGGAGGAGTGGGGAGCTGGGAGACAGGCCGATGATTGGATCAGGGCCAGCCAGGGTGGAGGCTGACCACCAGCACGTGTTTCCTTAGATCAAACTGTGATCCCCAGTCCCTTCCTCTGGGGGTCTGGGGCCTGGCTTCCCCACCAGCTGGGGAGCAGCCCTCTTTGGCATTTCCTGTCTGCCTCCCCTTCCTTTTGCACCCAGGCTCCCCAGGGCTTCCTCTGGGGGTGACAAGAGCCTACTCTAACCTTTCTTCCTGCTGACAGGACCTGACTTGGCCTGCCATGACTGTTGTCCCACTGAGCCTGGGGTTTGGCTGAACCTCGTCTCAAAACATTTCTCAGAACCCACCTTCTGGATGGGCAGCGGGGTTCCAGCTGGGCCCCCCTCCATGTCTGAGCCAGAGAGCCACGGTCTGAGATGCTCCTCAGAGACTCCTGGGCTGGGGCCAGTAGTGCCTGTGGGCTCTGAAAGAGGCTGAAGGGTTAGGGATGAGAAGAGAGGCAAGCACTGGCCTTCTGGGGCAGGAGCCAGGACTGAGGCCTCTCTGGACTTAATTCTGAGGTGATTTTGAGAACCTCCAAAGCCACAGCACCTCGCTGCTCTCCCTGCCCCCCAGGCCCACCCATGGGTTTGCCTTTCCAGGCATCCTCCCTTTGGCCCCTCCCTCTGGGTGCCTTCTGGAGCTCCTTGGGCCCCTCCCCCAGCCCTTCTGGGCCCCCTCCTTCCTCCTTGACCCACTTTAGTCCCATGTTGCTGGGGGAGGGGAGTGCACAGCTGGTGGCTCTGATTCTGGCTGCCTCCCCCAACATTCCTTGGGGTGAGCTCTGGATGGAGCCAGCAGGCTGAGCTGGGCTGGCCCCAGGGACTGGCAAACTGCATACTCCTAGTGGCAGCCTCCCTGCTCCCTCCACGGACAGACAGTTCTGGACAGCTGACCCTGCCCAGACCCTGGGGAGGCCCTACCAGGATCTGGCTCGGGTTCCCACCAGCCCCAGGGAGCAGTGGCTTCAGAGGTTCCTCCTACCTTCTTGCCAAGCACCATTCCCAGAGGGGAGGGGCGCAGGGCTAGGTCCAAGCCTCCACCCATCCTTCCCCTAAGTCACTGCTGGACAGCCCGAAGCTCCAGTCAAGTCCTGTGTCTGCTGTTCATCTGTGTGACTTGGGGAGCTCCGCCATCCCTCTCTGGGCCTCATCTGTGCATTTAGGGAATGGAGCAGATAACTGACGTTTACCAAGCCTCACTGTGTTCCAGGGACTAGGCTAACTGCTGTACATTGATGACCTCATAGTCCCGTGGGAATGCCATGAGCACACTTTCCTATTCGGAACGTGAGGCAACTGAGGCACAGGAAGGGTAAGGAACATGCTTTTGAGGTCACTCATACATGGAGTCCTGGGCAGCCTGATGGGTGACTTGTCTTCACTCTGCCATTCTCTAATTGATCCTGGCACTGGGGCTATTAACTCTTCAGGGACTAGGACAGGGCCCTCTGAGAACTTGAGATGGGAGCTTCTCCTTGGGGGGGCGGGCATTCATTTTGTCCTGCTCAGGTGCCCTGCCACTCTGTCACATGACAGACTGTGGGAAGCTGAGTCCCCAGATATCCCAGCTGGAGACACCCCCTCCCCCATCCTAAGTCCTAGTCCTGGGGTTCAGGGACCTGACTCCAGCCTGACTATGCCCTCGAAGGAACATCACCCCCAGCACAGGGGGGGTCCCCCTCCCAGCATGCCAACTACAGGGCCAGGAGCGGGTAGGAGTTGCCTGTTAGGACCCCAGCAACACTCCCTCCCGTTTCCCAGCCAATGAGTAATGCAAAAAATAGGGTGGTGGGCCCTAAAGGGCTGTTTGAATTTCATAATCTGCACTCCCCTCATCTCCACATTTGCCTTGAAATGGGTCCTGCCTCTTAGAACCTTTTTATGTCACCTGATTGTCTTGCTGAATAAAAGAGGGGGTGGGAGGTGGGAGGGGGGCTCTGGGAGCGAAGTCAAGAAATCTTTTCTTATTTGCCTAATTTCCTCACTCAAATGTGTCTTGTGATTAAATATTGCTTCATTCTATCCTGTGTGCTTAGGTCAGAGGCCAGGTTTCTTTTCTGAACAGGGAATTGAGAGTATCTGGTCTTTCCATCTTGAGATTTCTCACTCCATTCTGTCTCTTTCTATTTTTTATCTCCCACTCCTGGAAAAGCCATCGTCTTCCCTCTGGAACCTATCTCATCTAGAGAGAGCACATGGGTGGTGCCAAGTGTCAATCAAAGGCACTTACCCTTACAGTCCTCACTCACTTGGTCATGCTACCCTCCTTCGCCCAGGTAAAGCACTGAGCAGAGTGGGCAGTGGATATATAACAACAAGTCCTGTGTTCTTGGTCCTGGTCCTTCTGGCCTTGTCTGAGCCTGCACTCCATCACTGTGATCTCTCATGGCCTTTTACATGCCTGCCCTTGGGGGAGATTAAAATATTGCCTATCCTGAGCCTCCTAGCCATGGCCTCCTCTCCTTGTCTTCCTTTCCCAGGTTCATCTTGTAGTCACTCTTATTCAGGAACCTCCATGGCTCCTGTTACAGCAGGGTTAGGGATGGTTGGGATGAGTCCACTCTTCTAAAAGTAGAAAGAGAAGATATCAGGATGTTACTGTCTATGGAGGAAGAAAAATTTTAAATTGTCTTCTAAAACACAGATAAAATTTATAGAGCTTACTGTATGCCAGACACAGGGTTCAATGCTTTGTCTACCCATATCTCTCAGTCTTCCTGAAAATTCCATGAGGTGGGTCCTATTATTCCCATTTATTAATAAGGAATCAGCATAAAGAAGTAAACCTTGTTAAGCACATGTGGTCTGGGTGTGTACTACGGCCTTATCATTTTTCTTGCCCCTTTGTCTATGAGTTTATTGGCACCAAAACAAGCATGCTCAATGCAGAGTAGGTTTCCTGCTAAATTCCCCCAGAAGCCAATCAGGCCACGCATTGCAAACTAATGTCTCTCAGGCCCAAAATGCAGCCCCATGGCTCTTGGGCATACCTTGGTTTTACAAGGCTTCCAGTTATGTGGAGTCTCTCACTCATCCCCACAGCCTGTTCTTTGATCCCCAATACCACCATAGGATCCAGAACTGCATAAGTCCCACTATGAAGATGTGGAATGAGCAGGGGGGTTGTTGGGGCAATTAGCCAAGGCTGTGGGGTGTGTATGTGGCTGGACTGGAAAACAGACCCATTTTCTCACAGTTTATGAAAGCCTGCAAGAGTCACTCACAGGCTACAAAACACTGGAAAGTCACATTATTTTTTAAGCATAAATAGCCATTGGATATCTAAATCCTGAGCTTATACTGGAACAGTGAGGACTTCATCTTTTGTTTTTCTGCCCACATCTTTCCCAGGAGGTGATTTGAGGACAAAGTCCCGCTTTTAATAAACACAGAATGATGGAAGTTGGAATTGCAATGCCTATGTATATATAATTAGAGGAACCACCCTCATTCTTGTATTTTAGTCAATATTTAGATTCAATATATCTCAGAGCATTTGAGAGCCTTACAGTGACTTTTAAAATCAACTGGGACAATGTAACAGAATTAGCTCATTGGGACTTACATGCAAGGCAAATTTATAAATGTCTCAACCCTATCATACCACTTGATTTTGAGTATATTATCATTTCAATCCCTGGGTACATTGCAAACACTTTGGTCTTAACCAGATGTAGTTCAACTATGGTAACTATTGGTGGTTATGGAACAATACAACAAACCACAATGAGAAGTGACTATTGGACATATGTGAAGTCCGGCCTTTGGCCAATGGAATGGATGATTCAGAGTGCCAAGTTTAGGCACTCCTTCCCCATGATGTACAATGTGAATCAAGTGGGTGAATGGTGAGAATGGCCTTAGGCCTGAGCCTAAGCAACTCCATTTCAAAAATTCCAGTTTGAAACCTTCAGTCTCACCATGCACACCCACAGATCCCTCCAGTATGACCTCAGATAATTACTTCCCTTTACTCTGATGAAGAGAGTGAAGACTCTGGCAGGCTGTCCTCTCCTGATAAGAAGATAAAGTGAGAAGATAAGGGTGGAGACCACCAGACCAGATGTTTCTGACCCCAGGGTAAATGATGTCCTGGAGAAATCTGGTGGTAGCTAATAAGAATTGCAAGGGGGGTCATAAAGCCCCAAAATTTAGTGTAAAAATAGAGCTAATGAACAGGGATTCAGCCACCTGAAACAAGGATGCACTCCAGTTGGAAAGCCTGGTGAGGAACTGGACTGACATCTCATTACTTGCCATTATTCTCCTGATGAGATCCTCATAACTCTCAAAATCTATAACCTCATCTGGACGGTGAGAGCCTCAACTTCTTTCTATGACCCTCTCCTCAACAGGTCATCCACTCCATGCCAGGAAAAACCTGCCTTGGTTCTGGACCTGATTACTGTGAATCTTCTTCACATGATATCTCAGAATCAAATAAATTAAGGTGGACTTGTTCTCATCAAGGAGACAGTATTCTAAAAGCAAAAGCAAAATCATTAAAAAATATTTTCTGATTAGGTACTTGACAAGTACTCTTTCATAGCAACATATTTATATAAGCCATAAAAATAAGAAGAGCCCTGACCCAAAGTTTGGAGAATACATTCTGCATTTGGCTAGAGTAGGAGAAAAATCGCATTACCAGATTTCTGTACACAGATAAGGCTAAAGGACTACTGATTTTATGGCACTAATTCTGCCTTTTGTAATAAATGAGGTTTATACAGCTGTTCAGTATCAAAAAATATTTTCAAAGTTCCACAAGTACTGTGTGTGTGTGTGTGTGTGTGTGTGTGTGTGTGTGTGTGTGTGTGTGTGTTTATATAAGTGTAGTACTGGTGGTTAAATTGAAGGAATTTTATTCCTGAGCTATATCTTAATTTTTTTCTTTTTTTTTAGTTTTGAGACAGGATCTTACAAATATGATTTCTTGTGTGCCCAGAATTTTTAAGTACATATCAAGATCAAATATGCCTGACCCAAAGGCAAATCTTATCTCCTTTAGGAGCCATGATTCATCATTATTTTTAAATTCTGTTCAAAGTTAAGTAGTGACTTTTTTTAAAAGGGGGGTTACACACATATGGTGGCTCATGTCAGCAATCTTAATAATTTTGGTGACTTAATCAGGAGAATCACAATTTCTAATTCAGCCTAAATAATATGAGAGAGCCCTAAGGAACTAAGCAACACTGTCTGAAAACTGAAAATAAAATAAATTACAATTAAAAAGGGCTGGTGACACAGGGGTTTAGGAGAACTATCTTGGGTTAAGTACTCATTCTTCTCCCCTTAAAAAGAAAAGAATAAGAAAAAAAACCAAATTTTTTACATCTAGTGAACTTTTTATTAATTGGGGATAGTATGTTTGAGGAAAAAACTTCTGAAGCTTATAACAAGGATTTATAATAAACTTGGGAAATGGCTGAGGACTGAATTGAAAAATCAAGGACAAGAAATTTTTAAAATTTCTTATCAGGAGAAACCTAAAAACAGATATATTTCATTACAGTCATGATAAAAATGCAGCATTTTACGGAATCTGCAACAAAACCACTGTATTTGTATCACAAAAGTTTTATAAATGGAGAAAATGAAACATAAAACACTATGTAAAAAAGTGAGGGAGAGACAACATTAAGGCAATATATGTAATCTAAAATAAATAATACACTAAATATCCACTATATAAATATTATCTGGGAGCATGTCTATAAAACAACATAATACTCATTGCATAAAGCAGAGGATTTGTGATAGTCTCAAATTAAAGATAGTTGCACATCTGTGGCTGCTGTGTGGGGGCTCATATCAAAAAAAGCAATGTTTGGGGCTCAAGCAGTTGAAAGAAGATGTGAGGAACTCTTTTGTTTTTACTATGTGATTTATTTTTATTATTTATTTTTTTAGTCATACATGACATCGGAATGTATTTTGACATATAATATGTACATGGAATGTACACACATCAATCATATTGTCTATTGTATTCTTCTGCCCTTCCTATCCTCCCTACTCCTCCCCTCCTCTCCCATCCTTTCTCTTTATCCAATCTAATGTGACACACTGCCACAGTCTGTCTGGGCACAAATAACTGAGCCGCCCCAAAAGCCTTGGAGCTTCAAACAGCAACTCTTTATTCTTGAACTATCACCGGCACTCTACACACACTTCTCGGGAACACACTCCCTCCACCGGGCTCCTTGCTCCAATTTTCTCTGAATCCCTGCAAGAACTCAATGGGAACACCAAAGTAGTGGGTTTCCGAGGCAGCAGGATCCACCCAAATCCCTGAGCTGCCCTATTCCCAGCAGGATCCGCCTTAATCCCCCAAGCCGCCCTATTCACAGAGCAGGGTCACCTTTCAACCATTCCCTCTAGCAAAATGTCAGGCATTATTCCCACTTAACTGTGGCTTTCAACAACATGCTTTTTTTTCCTTTTTCTCATCACAACATCATATATGTATTCTGTATAACAATGAGGTCCTCCTTCCATCTTCCATGCAACTCCCTTTCGTACTCTTTTTCCCTCCTACCTCTCTTCCCTATTTAGTGGTAGTTTTCTTCTCATGCTCTTCCTCCCTATCCCATTTTGAGTCACCCCCCTTATATCAGAGAAGACATTCAGCATTTGTTTTTTTAGGACTGGCTAACTTCACTTATAATAATCTGCTCTAATACCATCTATTTGCCTGCAAATTCCATGATCTTGTTATTTTTGGGGGGTGAGTTATATTCCATTGTGTATAAATGCCCATTTTTTAATTCATTCATCTATTGAAGTGCATCTAGGTTGGCTACATATTCTAGCTATTGTGAATTGTGCTGCTATAAACATTGGTGTGGCTGTGTCCCTGTAGTATGCTCTTTTTAGTTCTTTTGGGTATAGTCTGACAAGGGAAATAGCTGGGTCAAATGGTGGTTCCATTTCCAGCCTTCCAAGATTCTCCATACTGCTTTCCAAATTGGCTGAACCAATTTGCAGTCCCACCAGCAATGTATGAGTGTACCTTACCCCACCATCCTTGCCAGTTTTATTGTTGTTTGACTTCATAATGGATGCCATTCTTATTGGAGTGAGATGGTATCTTAGAGTAGTTTTATTTTGCATTTCTCTGATTGCTAGAGATGGTGAGCATTTTTTCATGTATTTGTTAATTGATTGTATCATTTCTCTGATTGCTATTGATGGTGAGCATTTTTTCATGTATTTTTTGATTGATTGTATCTCCTCTTCTGAGAAGTTTCTGTTCAAGTCCTTGGCCCATTTTTTCCCAGGTAGTAGGCTCCCTATTCACCAGATGTGAGGAACTTTTGAGATGGTAGGCTTGCTTCTTCTGAAGGCAGCAATAGTCCATAACCAGCTTCTATTTTCTGTCCCTTAGCCCTCAAAGTTATTAATTAGAAATTTTTATGCAGGTCAGACAAAGAAGGCACATCAACATTTGACTGATGTAAGAGCATGCTCACAAACAAATGTTTTTGACCTTCAGTACATACATTGAATCTGAGTGTTTATGACCTTGGCTTCTTGCTAAAAACATAGCCCTCTGGAAGCTGTACTAACACACTTGGTCTTTTTGGTCTTTTTTTTTTGCCCTAAATGCCTCAGGGTATTGAGCATTTTACAACTTCTACTGTAAGGAGCAATGCTAACCTCTCCATTTTTAGGGTGCAACACAGAATGCTGTGTATCTCTAATTCTTACAGACAAAAAATAATAACCTTGCTCTCTTGACACCTGGGTAAATTATTTTTTTTTAAGTCCATCAGTTCTGCTTAACAGATAAAATAGGTTAAACTTGGATACCTGGGCTGGCCATGCCAGTTGTTCACTGGAGCCATTGGCTGCTGTTGTTTCATTTTATGCATCATCCAATGACTGGACTTGAAGACCTTTATCCTTCTTCTTCTCTACAGACTCAACATCACAATGGGGAAGGTTGATACATATTTTCAAAATACAGAGATCTTATTCTATTGGATGTATTTTGGATTCCTAGACCTCTTTATTATCTTGCAATTCCTCATTCTGGTAGTCTCTCATACACTTGCATCAGTTTTTGCTCTCAGACCTATTAACCATTCATCCCATGGCCAGAGCAGCTGCACATGACTCATTTGACTACTTCTCCAAATCATCTATGCCACTGCTGCCACTTTTTTCTTTATCCAGGGGCTGGGGCCTAGGCTTCAACACTTCATTGACACTTCAACTTGCAGGGTTCATGTTTGCCCACAGTGCAGCCAGAATCCTTATTTCTGCTTACAAGAAACTAATCCCATTATATCACAAATCTCCATAGGAGTCCACTGTAATAGGACTGAGGCAAGTAAGTATTGTATGCTTCTTGGTGTCCATAGGTGCCAACACTCCCCTAACAACCTCTATTAATCTATCAGGACTGAGATATCTCTCACCTGCAAATATCCTAAAGACTGTGCCAGTTGCTGTGTGGATGTTGAGACTCAGGATGTAAAATTTGAGTCTCTAGCAATTGAGAGATGTGAGGAAGAGTTGGCAGCGTAGTCATGCTTATGAAAACAAAACAAAACAAAACAAAACAAAACAATATCTCCTAGACAGCCCAGACCCTTCAGCCCTTAGATTCTTGCATCATTCCATATTGCCTTTTCATATATAGGCCAGAAAACAAAGGTGAATAGTCAATATTTTACATAATGAACACATGCTCAAAAGAAAATATTTATGACAATGAATGAATGAATACACTAAATCAGGGTATTTATTACTACAATAAATAATAATAATAATAATAATAATAATAATAATAATAATAATAACCTGTTGGAAGCATCAACAACAGAGTAGCTATAGCCATGTTTAGCCTTTCCAATGATCCACCCTTTTAGGATTCATCTTCAAAAAAATCTACACACTGGAAGTCTTCTGCAATGATCTCTTAGCAAGGAAGTAAGAGCTCTGCATCCACAGGCCACAAAAAATACACTGTATTATGATATGTCTAGAACACAATCTTCCTGCCTAGGATTACTGAAAGCAGTCTCCAGATGGTATCCTGACAAGCTCATCATTCTTTCAACTTATCATTGATCAACTGCTGTGTGGCTGAAACTAAAGATGTAATATGTTTTGAAGTAATACTGATATTATTTTGATGATCCAAATTATACATACAACTGAATATGGCAGAAATGCATTCCTGTGGGCTGGAGATGTGGCTCAGCGGTAGCGCGCTCGCCTGGCATGCGTGCGGCCCGGGTTCGATCCTCAGCACCACATACCAACAAAGATGTTGTGTCCGCCGAGAACTAAAAAATAAATGTTAAAAATTCTCTCTCTCTCTCCTCTCTCACTCTCTCTTTAAAAAAAAAAAGAAAAAAGAAATGCATTCCTGTGCTGCTGTTAACAAACCAAGTGCCATGTGATTTTGCAACACAACTTTTTGTATTTGATAATTTTCTTTATTAACTAGAGATAGAGCCTGCTTTGTATGATTTAAGATTTGACTGTGTACTCTGTATCTTATTCACCAAGTGTACATAAATAAATAACAAAGAAAATACCTCATCCTCGTGAGTTTAAAATTTTATTTATCATATAGTCTTCTCTTTAGCTATAACCACACCTTAATTTTCTATAGGCTGTAAGGTTTGAACCTAGTATCCTAATAATGCCAGCAGAAAAACCAGAAGTTCAAATATATTGTGTAACATTTTCAAATTAAATCAAAGTTTAGTCAGTAAAAAATTGTCTGGATAGAATGGAGATCAACAGACTGTTGACTATAATAGATAATGTTACCTTCAATATACATTGAAATATTGGTTTCAATATTTAAACCTTAGGAAATAAGCCAGAATTAACAAAGGGGTGATTATAACAGCTGTTTCTCTCCTTACCATTTCAATTTTGCCTGTTCATGAACCTGAAAACAAGAGCCAATATTTTAATGCATGTCTGTGACTGAAGAGGCTGAGGAAAAAAGATTTAAAGTTCAAGGCTAGACTCAACAACTCAGTGGGGCCTTAAGCATATTAGTGAGAACTTGGCTTCACTTAAAAAAAAAAAAAATGGGCTGGAGATGTGATTTGTGATAAAGTGCCCTGAGTCTAGTCCTTGGTACAAAAAAAAAAAAAAAAAAATCCTGCTTTTTTGTGCCACCATCTAACTTCTAAGACAATAATGAAAGATTGAAAATTCATGTAGTCTAGAGGATGTGTGTTGTGGCTTTGTGTTCACATATAGTTTATCCTGAATATCCAGTAAAGTTGCTTAATATTTGTGAGACCTTTCAAATATTCTTTCACACTGAACAGCTATGTAAACCTCATCTATTACAAAAGTCAAAATGATACTGAGTGTCAACATATTAACAATTCTTTAGCCTTATCTCTACACATAAAGTTGACAATATGTTTTTACTCCTCTTGTAGCCAAAGTGCAGAGTATATTTCCCAAACGTTGGATCTGAGCTCTTATTTTATGTGTGTGACTTATGTTAATCTGTGACTAGAAAGTGTATTAGTCAGGAAGCATTTTGAATACTTTGTTTTTGCTTTTACAACACTGTCACCTCTATGAGAATGAGCCCACCTTAATTTATTTGACTCTGAGATGAAGGATGCTTTTTTTTGGCAACCATATCTCCCTCTGAAGTTCAGTAACCTTATCAACTATCACCTAATTACATGCAGTAAAAAGATCCAATATGAAACCAGCCTTAATTGATGATAATACCACACATGAGACAATCATTTTTATATAGTTTCTTCTTATTCCATGATAGATAACTAATCCACTAACCATAGGCTGAATGTCAGGATTCAATCAAACGTGGAACTGAAGTTATGTGAAAAACACATTCTGCCTTATAGGTAGTGGTTAAATATTTATTAATTAAAATTTAAACTTTAATCTCTTGACAGGCTTTATTGAATTATATAGAAATGTATGTACACTTCTAAGCCTTTAATGTTTGATGATATTCTCACAGTACCCCATACCAAAGAAGAAAATTGAAATCACAACCCTGCATTAGGTTAAATACAAAACTGTAAAATAAGTTTTTCTTAAAATGTTTAGACTCTAGTATCTGGGTTTCTGATGATCTGATGACCTAGAGTCTTCTCTCCTGTGATACTAATTTCTTTTGGTTACACTATGATATCTAAAATGGAAATGGATCCGTGCCCAGAATCCTGTGAGAAACAATGTGCACTTTTGTACATTTCTGAGTTGTAGATGGCAACTTTCTCAAAGTGCAGAGTCTCTCCTGTTCTTTGGCCCTGAGAGAATGTTGTTTGGTAAGTTTATTTCATAACCTATGACACAGAACTAAGTTGTCTAGTTTTTTCATCTTGCTAAGGTCAGGGTATTCATAGATCTCAAACATGAAATATAGCTGTGGTGAACATAGATGTCTCTGAGAGGTCATGAGTGAAGTTTAGGATGAAGCTTGAAAAAATACATTTATTTATTAGTTAATTTATATTGTCAAAAATAATAATATTTTGGATATAGTGGTTTAACTTATTGCAGTTGATTTAAGCTGTCCTTCTTAATTTTTAATAGAAATTTTAAAATTGTACGCATGTGTTATATTGTTTTTCCATCTGGGAAAATATTACTGCCTTAGGACATTGCTTAGATGTTTAAAATACAATTTGCTTTCTCATGAGACCAGACAGCAGTAAAGTTAAATAAAATTTTAAAGTAATGGTGATGAAATTTTTATTCATAAAAATATGTTGGGTGTGTGAGACACCTTGCCTCTTGGTTTTATTTTCCCCATTGGGTTTATTTCCACTGAAATCAAGTTTTCATCACATGAGAAGAACATCACATAATCTTTTACCTTTCCTCCTTTCACTAACGTCATTATGTTTCTGTACAGTTTAAGAGTGGTGAGGATAATACAAATGATGAGAAGAAATGAGATGTCATTGCAAGTCCTCATTAGCCTCTGGAGCTCAAGAGCATTTTTGATTGAGTTGGCTGAACATTTGTTCTATTATTTATACTAAATTTTGTTCATTTGCTCTATTATTTATACTAAATTTTGAGGCTTTTTTTTTACCTCCTTTTCAATCCCTATTAGTTACCACCAGATTTTTCCATGACATCATTTACTCTAGGGCCAGAAACATCTGGTCTGGTGGTCTGCACACTAGACTTCTCATCCTTCCCTCTTACTAGGTGAGTACAACTTTCCAGAGCCCTCACTCTGTTTCTCAGGTTGAGGGGAAGTTATTTGTTTATGTCTGAGGGCAATACTGCAGGGCTTCTTTAGGCATGCCTGGTGAGACTGAAGATTTGAAACTGATGTTTTTAAAATGGAGTTGTTTAGGCCAGGCCTAAGGCCATCCTAACAATAGTGTAGTGAATCTGTTCAAAAGGTTTTTGTTTTGTTTTATTTTGTTTGTTTATTTCTTTCTTTAATATATTTGTCCTCAATTGAGTTTTCTTCTTCTTCTTTTTTTTTTTTTTTAAATATTAGACCAGGATGCAAAAAAAAAAAAAAAAATACCACTGAATCCAATTAAAATCAAATTAAAGCAAGCTTATTATTTTGACTGGCTGGGCTGCCTCTCCCACCCAAAACCACAGGAACAAGACAGCAGCAGCAGCTTTCCTGCAGCCCAGCTTTATATCTCAGAAAGTTACACAAAGGGGGGTTACAGATAACAGAACTCTAATGAGCATAACACTAATGGTAGTTTAAATTTTTGCTGGCCCTGACATCAGAATTTATGAAGGTCATTAGAGCTTCAGAGAAGGTCATTTTCTGTCTATGGAAGGCCAAGATATGTGAAACATTCCAAGCAGTTTCAGAATTTGCAGTAATTTATAGTAAAGTTGAAATTATTTTTTCATGGCTTTGTGGCGAGATGGCCCACAATTTTGAGAAAAGATCAGATTGGGTTTATCATTCCCCCTTTTTTTATGTGTCCCTTTCATATCTTTGATAGGGTAGGGGAAGAGCACTGAGGGAATTTTAATCCCTCAGGTAACAGTCTCCAACTTTTTAGAACTCATCCAAAACTGGTCTCCCTGATTTGAGTTGACTTAATTAATTACTTATATTGACAGTCTATTTATTTTTGGCTCCATTGTTGTAAGAAGAGAGATGTCATTCATTTTGGCTTCTTCTGAGCTGAGAGGGGGTGACAAGAGTGAGCACGGCATGAGGGACATGAGTTTACTTTTAGAAGTCAGTTCAGTTTGAAGTCTGGTTGGGGAAGAACAGGTTGTAAAGTCATGTGGGGGTGGGTGCTTCTATGAGAGAAACAAAAACCCAGAGTACTGAATAATTGTTGCAGCAGTTGGAACATGTCATCTGATCTTGTAAAATTCTTTTACTAGTATGTCTTCTGTGTCTAATAGAGAAACCTTTAATTCTGTTACACAGGGCTGGATAATCATACTAGCAAACACCAAGCCTACCTGTGTAAGTTAGGAATATCTGTAGGCCTTAAACTAAAATATTCTGTCTCTAGCAGCTTCTCTTGATAGTCTCTTTTATAGTTATCAGGCATTTCTCTCTGAGAATCCTTCTTTGTAGCCTCCAGTCTTACTTATTTTGGGAGGCTAACATAAAGTATATAACTTAAATGATAATAATAATAATAATAATAATAATAATAATTATTATTATTATTATTATTATTATTTAAAATGCCCAGGAATGTCTGTGTTTTGAATTTAATGTCTTTGCTAAGTGTTTAAGATGAAGCAGCCAAACTAACTATTATTTCTATCTATTGTTAACAGTCAGTTGAGTTTTTGTGGGAGTCATTCCTGGGGAAACTTGAGAGCAGTTTCTTAGTTCTGCTAGTGCCATTTGCGATAGGATGGGTCCAGATTTTTCTTGACCATGTGGCTTCCCTTGGAAGCATCAGGGATGTCTCCTTTCTCTGATGACCCTCCACTTCATAGTAAATTCACTGATTGGCTTTCTGTTCTCCATTCTTCTAATTAATCTCCCTGATCAGGAGGTTATTTGGCCCAGAGTTGTAAAGCTCTTTAGAGAAGTCCCCTGTTCCCTGGATTCAGACTGACTCAGAGGGCAAGAGCCAAATATTGGTTTTCTTGGACCTTTTCATTTAACTTTAATTTTAAAACTTAATCTTAAACATCCATCAAATAAATTTTAACAGCCTTATATTAAGAGTACTGGGCTTTTGGGCTGGGGATGTGGCTCAAGCGGTAGCACGCTCGCCTGGCATGCGTGCGGCCCGGGTTCGATCCTCAGCACCACATACCAACAAAGATGTTGTGTCCGCCGAGAACTAAAAAATAAATATTAAAAATTCTAAAAAAAAAAAAAAAAGAGTACTGGGCTTTCATGTCTATAATTTTATAATTATTTATCTTTTTTATTAATTGGGGCCTGTATTATCCTATCTGTCTTGTAGGTGATGGCTTATTATCTTAAATTAACCCAGGTTGTGTCCTTAAAGCAATACCTCTGCAAAACACTAACAGGGAATCTTTAGATCATGTACAAGGAAATTACAAATAAAATTAACAAGAGTAAAAACATATATAGTTTGTGTAATAGCTATCTTGAATTTTGTCTGAGTTACACATTACATCCCCTGTTTGAGATCCTAGTAATTTTGACAGGAAAAAAAAAAAAAAAAAAAAAAAAAACTTTTGAACATAACTTTAAATGAACTAAAATCTGGCCTACTGCTTTCGTAGTCATTCTCACATGTGGTAAGATGGGACACAGAGCCTTATCTCAGGTAAGGCAGGGCTCTTTATAAATCGTAAGTGTTCTAGTTCTAAAGCTGAGCTTTGCCTTTTAAATATCATTTTACAAAGTTCACATAAATTTTTTGAGATCACATGAACATTAGCTAACAACGTATGATATCACATTTAAAACATGAATTAAAGAAAGGCTGAAAAATTTTAACATTTTGTGGAAAGGTAGCAATATAATTTGTGCTTTACAGTGTTATCCTTTATATAGATTAGGCTCTCATCAACTTAAAATACATTTAAATTGTTCCCCAATGTAAAAAGTAATATCAAACTTTACATATCTTATTGAAAACAGGTAAATAAATCATATATATATATATATATATTAAAATTTTAAAATTAGCATACAACTTTAGAACACCAGCTTGATATAATACTTTTTAAAGCTTCTACTTTATAGACTTGTATACCTGGAAGATATGAGCACATTAATAGAATCACAATTACATTGTTGTTTCTATATTAACCAAGTTTAGCTTTTAAAAAAATGACAGTATAATGCTCTAAAATAACAGTTCTTAATTAACCAGTTGTTTAATTTTTATGTTTGCTTGCTCTAGCAAAAAAAAAAATAAAACTTAATAAACACAATGTTATGGGTAAACTTATGTTTTAATAATTTTTTTTTTATTTTTAATACATGACTGATTATAAAAACCTTAGTAAATCAATCACCTATCAAACAAAAGTACTCCTGAATGAGTAATCCCATATCAAATTACTTTACTTATCAAAATATTAGACAAATGTATTGAAGAGTGTTAACCATTTTTTTTCTTGTTAAAAGAAAACTCCTAGAACCAAGACACATTAGATATTTTATCAACATTAATATTTTATTAATTTTTTGAACAGCTAAAATATTTGTAAGCTTAAATTTAAAGACATTTATTTTTATCTGTTTATCCAATTTAAATTGAACCATTTAAATCACATGAATTAAAAACTTTTGGATCCATTTTTAAAATTTGTTTTTATGAGCGCTCCTTATATATTTTAATTTGTATATCATATATATAATATACAGACATATGTACATATAGACATACAACACATAACACAAGTGTGCACACATAACACAATCGTAAAGGCCTTGTAGCTTTTTGCAGGTGAAATCTCCATTGCAATGTTTAAAACCTCCACAATTGATTAAAGGTAGAACTGATCATAAAAACATTAACCTAGGTCTGTAGGATCAAAATCATGAGCTCAAAAAAATATAGAATCTAAGAAAAAAAACAAGAGTCCTAGAAAAAATGACTGGTCAGTAATTAGTAAATACCATACAATTTACTTTTTTTCCCCCTTAAGCCTCAGGTCAGTCTCCTACTGAGCTTGCAGGCTTCTTTCATTTGCATTTCAACATAAGTCCTGGCTGAGGTCTGGAAGAAGCAGGGAAAGACTGTGATTCTGAGCAGACACTTCAGGCCTAAGGCATTTTAATCATAAGTCATAATTTTCAGGTTCGGATGTTGAGAATTATGATACAAGTTTAAGATACAATTCACAAAATTTTATATCTTTACATCTTGTTTTGTCAACAGATACCATACTATGATTTACTATCCTTGTCCAAATTAATGCACTGGTACACATAGTGACATTTTCCCAGGCTACCCAATTAAAAAATTGGTGAGGAAAACTGAATGATTGGGAAGTTACTTGCCAATTTGGAAGTAGAGTTCTTTAGTTTTCCATCCTAAGTATTTAAGTTCTCTGGCATGAATTATCTGAATTCATAAACTAAACAATTACCTAAACCCAACTTTTAACTGCAAGATTGTGCAATGCTTCAAAAACCCATTCAGATACCAGATTGTTACAATAAAACATCATCTTTTAGACATACATTCAGCCAAGATCATTCCCAAGTAACAATTTATAATATCAACACATTATTGCACATGTCTTAAAGGGCCAGAAACAAAGACAGCAGACAGATAGAAAGGAGCTCCAGACTATGGCTGACAGACAGAAACCTTTAAAACAGAGCAGAGAAGAGAAAAATCTCTTATACCAGTGGTACCATAGATGTCCCCAAAAGTGGACCATGTGTTTTTACAGAGGGGCAACCTGAAATGTAAAATCAAGTGTCTCAGTGGCAACTTTACTGCATTTAGTGTCCCCTTTTTCTTTTTATATATTTTTTTAAGTAGACAGAGGTGGCATAATCCTTACAGCACAGGGAAGGAAGGCAGGAATTCCTCGAATCAACAGAGCTTCAGCAGCTACTGGGAGTCCCTCAGTCCCTCCTTTTACTTAGAGGATTAGCTCCTCTGGTTTGGTTCCACCCCAGGCATGCTCCATATTTCCTAACATTTCAGTAGTCAGCTCTCAAAAAGTTCCTCAGGCTTTAGAGTTCCCTGTGAGGTGTCAAAATTTGTAACTGAAAGTTCCATTCCTGACCTTGAAGCCAATAAATGCCAATTTAATAATAAGGACAGGGTTTTGAGAAAAATAAAAAGGGAGGTTTATTGCTTTACTAACAAAGGAGAATCACAGGGGACTCTGCCCCATAGGTTGTGACTATCTTGATCTGGAGGGAAAAGGGGTTTTAAAGAAGGTTCACTTGTTAATCTGGGAGATACTCAGTTCTTAGATCCCCAGCAGGCATTGCCCTCTGCAGTGGAGGTGCTCCAGGCAGCCAGCTGGAGGCTTCTCTTGTCCTGCTTAACAAAGGGGGGTAAAGTTCATCGCAATTCTTTAAAACACAGTCTAAAGGGGTGTCAGGCTTACTTGCTTTATTACCCATTTTCATATCCAATGTCCCTAAGTTTTTACCGCAGAAGTCACACAACAAAAGGCACAAAAATAACATAGAACACAGAACAAAACACAAGAAAACAGAAACCCGGCTCTGAAACAGAAAAACAGAGGATCAATGCAACATCTTGCTAAAGCTCAAGGGTAGGAGTGCGTGCGTGCCCTTCGGCATCTCTCTACCCTTCCAGAACAATTTTCTACAGAACAGAACAGAGGACGGAACAATTTCTCTCCTGGACAGGAGTATATGTGAGCCTCGCCAGGCCACCTCTCTATCTTCAGAAGAGATCTCCCTTAACTGGATTCCAGAAGTCATAAAGGCATCACTTACCTATGAAGGCCTCCTCCTTCAGGTGCTTGCTAATAGTTTTAGTGCCACAGTTCACTGCAGTTCTCCAGCGTCTGAGGCTCACTCCAAGGCCTTGGAACATCTCACGGTGTGTGCCCCCTAAAGTGGCTCTCCAGCACAGAGACCTGGAGTGAAGGCCGGCTTCAGAATTTCCAGCAATCTGGTCTTGTGGTCTAGTCTGGCAGGGTCATCCCACTCAGGAACTCCAAAATGTTAGACCAGGATGCAAGAAAAGACCACTGACTCCAATTAAAATCAAATTAAAGCAAGCTTATTATTTCGACCAGGCTGCCTCTCCCACACAAAACCACGAGAACAAGACAGCAGAAGCAGCTTAACTGCAGCCCAGCTTTATAGCCCAGAAAGTTACCCAAAGGGGGGTTACAGATAACAGAACTCTGATGAGCATAACACTAATGGTAGTTTACATTTTTGCTGGCCCTGACATCAGAATTTATGAAGGTCATTAGAGCCTCAGAGAGGGTTGTTTTTCTGTCCAGGGAAAGCCAAGATTTGTGAGATGTCACTAAAGTTTCAGAGAGGGCTGTTATCTGGTCAGAGAGCCAGGCATGGGTGAGTTCAAGGCACAAGCAGGCATGCCAAGTGGGTTCAGAATTTGCAGTAATTTATAGTAAAGCTGAAATTATCTTTTCATGGCTTTGTGGCAAGATGGCTACCAATTTTGAGAAAAAAATAGGTTGGGTCTATCATTAATACCAGGTATTTAACTCAAGGGCACAGAGACACAACCCCAGCCCATTTTTTTTTTTTTTTTTTGTATTTATTAGAGAGAAGGTTTCAGTTAGTTGCTTAGTGCCTTGCTTTTGTTGAGGGTGGCTTTGAACTCGTGATACCCATGTATAATTTTCCTGAGCCACAGGGGTTATGGTTTGTGCCACCAAGTTTGCTTTCAAGTGAGTTTTTAAATATGTAAGACAAGTTTATTAAAGTGACATTTAGAAGGATTCCTAATATTCAAGCAAACTCCTTTGTCCTGCTGTGACAGGAAATAAAAGTGGGACTGGACTTTAATTTAAATTACAAGCAAGTTCAATTGCAAAGGCTTAATTAGAACACAGATAATGAGAAGGTCACAGGCCATAGCACTATTGTACTTTTTTAAAATAATTATTTGTTAGTTGTAGAATTATTATTATTATTATTATTATTATTATTATTATCATTATTTTAATGTGGATCCAGTATCAAACACAATTCCTCACGCATACTAGCCAAGGACTCTACCACTGAGTCACAACCCTGGACCCTTACCTGTTTTTTTTTTTTTTTTTTTAATATTTACTTATATTTTATTTATTTTTATGTGGTGCTGAGAATTAAACTAAAGGCCTCTTATATGCTAGGGGAACACTGTCCCACTGAGCCACACCTTCAGCTCTTTCCTGGTACTTTTTATATACCTGTTTTATATAAATTTTAATTGGTAGCCTTAACCCTTTTCCAATATCTATTTGGATTAAATCAATAACCTATCAATCAGTGAAGCTGAGAGCCTACTTTTATCTCAAACTCTGATTTTACTTCCTTTTTCTTCCCCAGACTCAGACACCTTATCACAGTGTCTGAGTTAAGACTCCCCCTTGAGGATTTTACTGTGTCTTGTCCACCTTCCAAACCCAATATTTACCTATTCCTTAGTTTTAGAAAAGTCTTACACAATTTGCCCAGAGGTACCAAAATCTCTTGGAGTATTCAGAAAAATCAGTATCTGAGTCTTGCCTTTTAGGGAGCAGTTTGAATTCTAAGTATGTAGCCTTTAAGGCAAGTAGAAAAAAGAAACCTTTTCATCAATACCTTGTGTCTAAAATGCACTTCATTTCATTCCTTTTATTAGATACTGTGAATAAACCTACAATGAAAATGGAAATAAAAAAATTTCTTTAACAAAAATGTTCCAATTTTTTTAGATATATATCCAGAATTATAATTGTTTGTGTATAGGGATTTTTAATCAAGAATTTTTGTTTATTTTTATTTATTTGAGCACTTTACCACTCTGTTACATCCATTTTCTTTTAATGAGACAGTGTATCACTTAAGCCATTGCCAGGTTTCTGAGGCTGGTCTTGTACTTAAATTCCTCCTGTTTCATCCTCCAAAGCTACTGGGAGTACAGACATTCACAATAATACTCTGCTTCAAAATATTACTATTAGTGGATTATTTGGCATTTGTATTTTGAGCTTTTAAAAACCATGATACTTTTTTCAAAAGTATCTTTATTAATTTTACATTTCAACCAAAATTTTTATCTATACATATACACATATACTCTGGAGTCCCTAGTATCTTTCAGATATTTGTTTGGTTTTGTGTGGTTTGGTGCTAGGAATTAAAATCCGGGGGTGGTAACCATTGAGTTATCTCCCTAGTCCTCTTTTTTAGACAGGTAATGTATCACTAATATTTCACTAAGTTGCTTACAGCCTGGCTATGTTGTTAAGACTGTCTTTCAAATTACAATCCTCCTGACTGAGCCTCTTCAGCCACTAGTATATTTGCCACCACACCTAACTCTTCCAGATTATTATAATAACATTTTCAACAACACTGCTCAGGCTACAAAAAATCTCTTTGACTGATGCAATTTATCCCTGAGGAAAGTTTATATGAAGTAGCCAATGTAGGACTATTCTGTAAAGATTTGTTGGAATAAACAGGGATAATTGGTTTTTAACCTCCCTTCTGAATTACTGTTTGGTATCATAGTTTATAAAAGTGCTGGGGAAGGATGTAAATTCATTTGTTTGAAATCTACAGAGATTTACATAAGTTCAGTCACCTTTTGTTCCAGAGCTTAGAACTTCAAGACATAGTAACATAAAATATGTGAAACTTGAGACATTCAGTACACACACATACACACACACACACACCAAACAAAATCTTTTTCTAGGAGCAATTGGTAATTCTGGAATTATTACTAGTGTATCAGGGACATAGTAACGTAAACAATATGTTAAAGTTGAGACATTCAGTACACACATACATACACACAACTTTTTCTAGGAGCAATTGGTAGTTCTGGCTTATTACTAATATGTCAGTTTTGGGGCAGGATTCAGGAAGTGCTAAAATCTCACTCAAGCTAAGAGTAGATTACTGGATTCCTCCTTATTTCCCCTAAAATACAAGCTAGAGTGAACTTCATCTGTCAGCAACAGCAGTTGGGAAAATATCCTGGCAGATATTTTTTTTTTTTTTTGAGATAACTTGACAGCTTTGATATTTGGGTATTTCTGTGTCTTGATCACAGCTGATGAAACACTTGAAAAGGCTTTTGTGGCTCCTAGCTATCACCAATTTTTTTTTGTATTACTTCTCCTATATTTCCCTCCTTCCTTCCTTCCTTCCTTCCTTCCTTCCTTCCTTCCTTCCTTCCTTCCTTCCTTCCTTTCTTTCTTTCTTTCTTTCTTTCTTTCTTTCTTTCTTTCTTTCTTTCTTTCTTTTATTTCTTTTTTCTTTTATTGTGGTGCTAGAGATTGAATCCAGGGCCTTGTGTATAAAAAGCAAGCACTCTAAAAACTGAGCTACATCCTCAGCCCCTCTCTCAAATTTCTGTTTACTATAAGTGATGATGGTAATTGGGAATTTTGTCTCAAATGTAGTACATTGCTCAAGACAGGTCTAATATCCAGTGTATATAAATCTCTCTACTCATTATAATTTTGCCAAAGAGACACTCATAGCAGTTTTTTTTTCCTTAAATGTATCTATAGATGAAGAGAGAGTGTCTCATTTTAATATTCTGCTTTATTTTCTACATCATTCTCTCTTAACATTTGCCTTTTGTAGTGTTGTTAAGGTTGGAACTGACTACCTTGCACATTCTGCACACACACTCTTACAGTGAACTTTGCCACTAGGTCCCAATTCTAACTTTAGGTGGATAGATTCATTCATTCAATCTAATGTTATTTTTCATATGTTTTGTTTTACATATGCCTTTCTATTGCTCTTAACAATTCTATTCATATACATATGGTTTCAGATTTGATTCATGTTATGATTTATTCTTCTGTATTATTGCAATATAATTAAATGAATCACATAAAAATAACAATATTATTTGTTTTTTATTAAAGGTTTTGAGGTATTTTACATATTTTATTTCCAAGATGTTTTTTTTTTTTTTTTTTTTTTTTTTTGGTTTGGACTTTTCTTTTATTTGGTACTGGGAATTCAGCAGCTCAGGGGAACTTAGCCATTGAGCAACATTCCCAGACCTATTTTGTATGACATTTAGAGATGGTGTCTCACTGAGTTGCTTAGGGTCTCACTTTTGCTGATGCTGACTTTGAGCTCACAATACACCTGTCTCAGCCTCCCAACATGCTGGGATTACAATTGTGCACCACCACATCCAGCTCTCTTATTTTATTAAAAAAAATGCTAAAAATTTGATGGGAAAATATTATATATTAAATTGAGTTAACATAATTGTCTTTGTAATGATTAGTTTTATTTACAAACATGGTATTTTATGTGTTTTGTAATTTTTATTTAGTTTTTGATAAGTTCTACATATTTTCCTTGAAAGCCATTATACATATAATGTGTTTAACAGATGTAACTTCAGTATAATACTTTTATGTGGTATTTTGTACTCTAATTAAATCCAAAATCTTTCTGGGCTCTATTTATCAATTTTTCTCAAACTTTATTATTATTTTTTGAATGTACCTCCTCTTTCCTCCAAGGCCTCATATTTCCACTGTGTTGACAAATACAGCTCTAGCCTTATGCTATCATGTAACTGTACACTGTCATGGTACACACATACTATAATTTCTACAGGTTTATGATGCTTGGTGAGGAGTACTTCCTATATACATAAACAGTTTTCATGAAGAAATAACAGCAATTTCTACTCCATCTTTACTTCATGAGAATTTGTTTTGTGTCCTCATCAATACTCTGTATTCTTTTGGTTGTTGTTGTTTCTTACTGGAAATTTAAATCAGGGGCACACAGAGACTGGGTCACACATAGTTGCTTAGGGCTTTGCTAAGTTTCTGAGACTGGTTGTGAACTCAGGATTATCTTGCCTTAGCCTCCCAATCCAATGGGATTAGAGGTGTGTGCCATGGAAACTTGTTCTATTTTATTTTTATATTGAAATACATATATTATTTCTGAAAATAATTTATTCTTGATATTAAGAAAGCATAGAATATCATTTTTTCCCACAAATAACCCCCCTTTTTTTTTCTTTTGGAAAAGATGTCAGTAGTACCAGATGTATACTTTATTTTTTCTAAATGGAAAGTTTATTATTATTATTATTATTATTATTATTATTATTATTATTATTATTATAAAGCTATGTATTAGTTACAAAAGTTTATCTGTTCATATTATTATAAGGTATATACTCTTTTCTATAACTTGATAGCATACTTCAGTGTGTATCAAAATGACCTGTTGGGGGTTGGGAGGGGAGGGTTATTGGGGTTAGAAATGATGGTGGAGGGCTGGGATTCTGGCTTAGTGGTAGAGTGCTCACTTAGCATGGGTGGGACTTGAGTTCAATTCTCAGCACCACATAAAAATAAAGGCATTGTGTTGTGTCTCTCTACAAAAAAGATTCTCTCTCTCTCTCTCTCTCTCTCTCTCTCTCTCTCTCAAAAAAAAAAAAACTTTATTAGGGGGCTGGGGATGTGGCTCAAGCGGTAGCGCGCTTGCCTGGCATGCGTGCGGCCCGGGTTCAATCCTCAGCACCACATACAAACAAAGATGTTGTGTCCGCTGAGAACTAAAAAATAAAATATTAAAAAAAAATCTCTCTCTCTCTCTGCTCTCTCACTCTCTCTTTAAAAAAAAACTTTATTAAAAAAACGATAGTGGAATATGATGTATATTATTATATAAAGTACATGCATAAAGAAGTGAATTCGTGTAAATATACTTTGTATAAAACCAGAGAAATGAAAAATTGTGCTCTATATGTTTAATAAGAATTGTAATGAATTCTGCTGTTATATAATTAAAAAAATAATTAAAAAAGAAAAATAAATGATGGCATTATTTTCTAATTGGAAATACATACTACTCCTTTTAAAAATTGAAAAAAAAATAGTCTGTTGGTCAGTGATAAACTTTATAAAGTATAAAATGTATTCTGAATAATTGGTAATACATAAACCCAGATTTAGGTATTTCTAGTGTTTGAGCAAAATTTAAAAAAATACTGTAGAGTTCATTTCTTGCAACATACACTCATAATTATATGCAATGCATTTAAACATATACATATATACTACCATTATATATAATTAATAAATGATTACTACATCTCACATTAACCACATTTATTTCAAATTAATTTGTCTTTTGAAAGCACTAATATATGACACTCTTTGGATATATATACTTGGTGTGTCTTCAAATTTGTCACTTTATGTATTATGTTCTTTTCTTTACTCTTCTTTTTAGAGAATTTCTTTTTCCAAATTATTGAGATTAGTGAATTTTAGACACTTCAGTTTAACAGTACAGTCTGTAGATTTTCTTTTTAACCTCAGCTAAAATACATCCCACTTTTTATAGGCTTCCTGTTATGTAAATGACTTCTAAGTCCTCCATATATAACACCCTAACCTGACCTTACTCTGGACTATTGATATCTGAGTGGAGGGGTTCTCAAGTGATCCATGGAAAAGACAGAATTGGGATGGGTCAGGATGTGAGATTGGTGGATGCTGAGTATGTAGTAGTGAATATTCATGAAAAAGTATTGGTGGAGTATATAGGGGTAGAGAAAAAAAAGTGCTGTGAAGGAAAGAGGGAAATAATGAGAAGCTCAAGGGTTCAGATTTTAAAAAGTCTAGTTGTGGATTAATAGTAGCATGAGGGTAAAAGGTAGTTTCTTTGGAAGCAGAAATAAGGTAGAAGCAAGAGAAGAAGGTAACTCTGTTTAAAAGAAAGAGTCAGATGAATGGATTATGTGTTTATTACTTCCCATTTTGGAGTGGAATTCATAATTCACAGAGTATTTTTAAGTAGGTAGTATAAAACCATTTCCAAGTGGCTATAAAAATTGGTGTGGCCACCATCAACATTTGACAATTTCAGTCACATAAAATCTTTGTACTTTTCATCTGTTTTATTTATTTATTTATTTATTTATTTATTTATTTATTTATTCATTCATTCATTCCATTTTTTTCATTCACTTTTGCTTTACTGTTATTGTTTATATACAACTGGTGAGTATTCAATGATACACACACACACACAATGGTATATATATATATGTATAATGCTAAAATGTATAACTTTATATTCTAAAACATTAAAGTCAGCCAGCCTCAGCAACTTAGTGAGGCTGTAAGAAAATCAGCAAACGCTTTTTCTTTATAGAATATTTTATTAAAGGCTGAGAGTGTTTACTAGCAAAAAAAAAGAATATCTGATTTCAATTTGTAGTATGAAAGAGAGAGAGAGAGCGAATGAGAGAGAGAGCAAGAGAGAGAGAGAGAGAGAGAGAGAGAGAGAGAGAGATTGCAAAATTTAAAAAAATCAGTGACACTCTTAGTGTCAAGAATGTAAATAATTTAAAAATAATAGTGAGCTATTTGGAAGACACATCTAGGTAATTAACTGCTGCTTTGGAAAGTTAGTCTGCTCTCCAACATATAAAGTGAGAGATGAAGTCTTTATTAAGGTTTGTATAAGAAAAAAGGAGTTTTGACACAGCTTTTAGTTGACCCAGACTCAACTTTAGTGGGTGATTAGGGTTCTGCCAAGATGATAGATCCTTGAGTTATTTGGAATAATGTGATTTTTATCTAGTCTTCAAAAACAAAGATTAAGATCTAATATAAATCAGGCTTGGCCAAGGAAAAAAACATTTAAATGAAAAGTAAATATATGAATAAACGCATAAAAAATATTCTTAAGAAAAAGTTAAAATTCAGAATATTTATGCAATTATATAATCACCAGTAATATTAAAACAATGACAACTAAAGAAAAAGTGAATTAATAAAGGAACAAATAAATAATAGAATGAATTATTTAATTAATGACTAACTAACTAGTTCAAAAATGTAATGTGACTGGAATTGTCAAACTCAGCTTGTAGCCATGAAAAGTGTTAAGGTTCATGGAAATGGTATTTTACTGCTTACTGAGACATACCCTATGCACTATAAATTCCACGCCTAGGTAGGAAGAGTTGAACGCAGAGCCCATTCACCTGGATCTCTCAATTGGGAACTGTGCAATAAATTACCTTTTTATTTCTCCCCAAATTTTATTGCTGCTTCCAAGAACACTACTCCTCTCCATTCATACCATCATTGTAGACTTGTAGCATATGAACCTGTCTACTGCTCAAGTTTTTCTATTTTTCTCATTGCTCTTTTTCTCCCCATTTCCATATACTCCACCAATACTTTTTTGTAATGCAAAAATCTACATACTCTGTAATCTCCAGTCTTACATCTTACTATATCCATTTTCTGCCTTGTGCATGACCACTTTGAGATCCCCTCCATCAAAACATCAATAGTCCAAAGTGATCAGATTTGGGGGTAAAATATGCAGAATATTAGAGATCAGTTACACAACAAGAAAGCTATGAAAATTGGGATTCATTTAAGGGTGAAAATAAAAAGAAAATCTATAGACTTCTCTAGTTAAAATAAAGGATCCAAAATTTATGAGACTCAATAATTTGAATTATACGTGTGAGTCACTTTTTTGGGGAGAAGGGATATGGGGACATTGATAATGAGCTTAAAGTTCAAACTTTTTTTTTATGAGACAAAGAACAGAGAAGTTAAAAAAATAAATAAATTGTGACATCAATTTCATAAATAAAAATATAGACATATTTGTACACAAATTTCTTTAACCTTATAAACAGTTATAAATGTCAATGCACTTCCCTCTGGGATAGGTCCTAGTATTGGAAGAAAACTTTGCCTTAAAATAAATGCATTCACAGACCCTCAAATAATAGTAATAATAATAATAATAATAATAATAATAATAATAATAATAATAATAACAATAATAATAATAATTGATGTGGGGAGAATTTCAGGTTTGTGAAACATACCTGTAATATAAGTTACTTGAAAAGCCATCATAGAGAATTTTAGACACTGTCTGAAAACACATATGTATAAGTTATATTAAAAGTGTTTATGAGTTCTGTAGTGAGGGTGCACAAGTCCAATACACAGTCTTTATTTTTTCCTGAATATTTTTTGTTATAGAAGTGCACAATACCATTAGAAGTTTGTTTGTTTGTTGGCTTTTTAATGTGGTGCTATGTGTTCAATCCAGTACCTCATGCATGGTGGGAAGCACTCTACCACTGATCCATAACCCTAGTCCCCAAAGTCCTTTACTTTATTTATTTTATTTTTTTTTTGCCAGGAGAGTATGTGTATAGTGCAGGGGATTGAATCCATGGCCTTATATAAGCAAAACAAGCACTCTACTGATTAAGCTATATTCTCAGGCCTGATCTGTAGTCTTTTAACAATGACAATGGAACAGCCTTTCATTCAGACTTTCATTTTGTGCCCACTTGGCTCAGGTTGGAGGCAGTGCCTGAAGCCAATCAGTCTTTTAGGTGAGAACTGTCCAATCCTCATACAGCTGGTGATGAGGGAGCGGGCTTCCATAATCTTCAGTTCCCTTCCTGTCTGAAGCCCGCCATTTTTTCAATCTTTTTGTAGGCTTTCTGTCCTGGATCCAGAGCCCAGGTGTCTGTGTTATGCAGAATCTGAAAACAAATCACATGGAGAACACTGAGAACCCTGAAAGCCAGGAAATGATAAGTGTGCTTTGCTATCTTGAGACTGGGTAGGAAGGTGGCTTAAAGCTGACAGAAGTGGCAATGGTGGAAACTGACAGTCATCTCCATTGTCCTCTCCAGAGTCTTGTGGCCAGAGGATCACTGTTGGGCAGCTTAGCCTTCACTTGCCTCTGACTAGTCTAGTGAGGCTTAGATTGGCAGTTGAAAACCTGGGCATTTTGTTCCATCATTGTATGGTGTTTTCAGCTTTTTTCTAAAGCCCTTTGTGGGCTTCCATATGCCATGAGTCCAGCATATCTCCAGATTGCATAGTGAACACTAAGATAATTATCAGGAGAGAACCCAAAATGCATTTGTTGTACTTATGCATCAGAGAGGCTGTTGATTTTAGGGTTTGTTACTCATGGGAGTTTGTTTGTTTATTTTATTTATTTATTTATTTTGTGTGTGTTTGTGTGTTGTTTTCTTTTTGGTACCAGAAATTCAACCCAGAGGCATTTATCCACTGATTCACATTCCCACCCCTTTTTTATATTTTTATTTAGATACAGGGTCCCTTTTATTTTCTTACGGCCTAAGGAATTTGATGATGCTGGCTTTTAATTCATTCTCTTCATGAGTCCTGAGATTTTTGAATGTAGAGTAAGCAGTATCTCAAATCCAGAATAAAAATCTGAAATCCAGAACTTCAGTGTAGCTCTCCATAGGTCTCAGAATAAATCCCTAGTTTTCTAGCTCTCTGTTCACATATCCAGAACTAGAATTTTCTGTTCACAGTGAACAAGTATAAAATAGAATAGATATAATGACCATGTAATCAGGATAATGGGCCTCACTCAACCACACCTGGCAGCTAACTGAAAGATATGTTAATGAGCACCATTAAAGCCTATTTCAAATGTAGAAGACCTAAGACCTGGTAGCCCATTTGTGGGAACACTTTAACAAATTCCTTTGTCCAGGGGTGATTCCTGATTGAATTTGAAGAAAAAAGGATTGGTCACCAAAGGAATAAAAGTGAACCCATATGGTAGTCAGTATGCCTTTTCCAAAACCTATTCTAAATGCATTATGCTCCATGTCATGCCCAAAAACATTAGTAAACTTCTAAGATGGTACAAAAAAATGAGTTGTTTTTTTTTTTTTTTTTTTTTTTTGGTTTCATTCCTCTTACCACATGGTGGGAGTTCCAGTTCTTAGATTTTTTTTTTTCAAAATTTATGAGACAAACACCCAGATGCAATTGGAAAGCTGAGAAATTTTGGCTCATCTGAAAACTCCACTTTCAGCAGTTTTCAATCATTATTTTCTGATGTTTTATTTCAAATGGATGCATCATTTATGTATTTCTACAGGAACTGAAGGGTTTTTTTAAAAGATTTTAATTTATCATTCTGAGATTTTTACATGAGAAGAAAGCAGAATAAAATTAGGTGACATTAAAAAGAATGAATCTCTCCTAAATGAGGTTTATGTGTCCCAATTAAGAAATTTTAAAACTGTAATGAGTCATCAATTAAGGGTTTATTTATTTATTAATTAATTTGGTTTTTTACTTATTTATGGTCAGACTATTTTATTAAAAAAAAAAACCCACAGAAGGGGCTGGGGTTTTGGCTCAGTGAATAGAGCACTCACCTAGCACATGAAAGGTCCTGGGTTGGATCTTCAGCACCACATAAAAATAAGTAAATAAAAAATAATCCACAGAAACATTCCAAACATTTCAGGAAACTCTTTTCTTCTGGTGTGGCAGGAAAAAATAAAATTGCAAGTAACTTGAATTTAAATTACATGCAAGTTCAATCTCTCTCTCTCTCTCTCTCTCTCTCTCTCTCTCTCTCTCTCTCTCTCCCTCTCTCTCTCTCTTTCTCTCTCTGTCCTGGGGATTGACCCCAGGGCCTCATGCTTAGCAGGCAAGCACTCTACAAGTTGAGCTATTTACTCAGCCCCATTACTTTTTGGGGGGAGATCAGGGATTGAAGTTAGAGGCACTCTACCACTGAGCCACATTTCTACCCTTATTTTGTATTTTACTTAGAGACAGGGTTTCACTGAGTTGCTTAGTGCCTCACCATTGCTGAGACTGGTTTTGAATTCATGATCATTATGTCTCAGTCTTGGAAACAGCTGATATTACAGGCATGCACCACCATGTGTGGCCAACTTCAATCTTAAGGTACACAGCAAATTAATTAGATTAAAGTCCATTTCAATAACTTGGTACAACATTATATATATATATATATATATATATATATATATATATATATATATATATATATATATATATTTTTTTTTTTTTTCTTAGATGTTGATAGACCTATATTTTATTTGCTTATATGGGGAGCTGAGAATTGAACCTAGTGCCTCACATGTGTCAGACAAGTGTGCTACCACTGTGCCCCAGCCCCAGTCCCCTGGTACTTTTTTTTTATGGGGGATATTGGAGATTTAACTTTGGAATACTTGATTGCTAAGAACCATCCCCAGGGTTATTATTTTGTTTTTACTTTATTTATAGACAGGATATCAATGAGTTTCTTAGCACCTCACTTTTGCTAAGTATGGCTTTTAACTTTTGATATTTCTTCCTCAGCTTCTTCAGCAACTGGGATTACAGGCTTGCACCAACACACCCAGCCCCTGGTACATTTTTAATGTCTATTTTACATAGATTTTAACCAGTAGCCTTAACTTTTTTCTAATATATGTTTTACTTGAATTCATAACCCAGAAATCAGTGAAACAAAATCTATTTTTTGTCTCCAACACTGCTTTCTGTTATGACAGTGTCTGAGTTAAGATTTCCCATTGAAGAATTTATTGTGTGTTGTGTTCTCATTCTGACCTCCCATATGACCTAGTTCTGAGTTTTAGAATATCTGAAACAAGGTTCCCAGAGATTCCAATTTTTTGGAGTATTTAGAAAATACCACTATCTGAGTCTTTCCTTCTAGTGACCAGTTTGAATTTTAAGTGTGTAGCACCTGAAGGGATGGACTAATTGGATGCTTTGCAGGTGGAAGGCATTTTCTGATATACTTTCTATCTAAAAGGTACTCTATTTGTTTCCTTTTATTAGATACTGTGAATAAAGGTACAATAAAAAATAGATGTGTGGCAATATATGTAGCAAAAGGATTCCAAATTTTTTACATATATACTGAACGTTATTATTACTGGATTGTATGGCTTTTTTTTTTTTACCAACAATTATTATTTATTTATTTTATTTATTTAAATACTGGAGATTAACCCCAGGGCACTTTACCAGTGTGCTACATACCCAGTCTCCAACACTTTTATTTGTTTATTTATTTTTGAGAGAGGGTTTTACTGAGTTTCTTAGGACCTTGCCAAGTTCTTGAGGCTGGTCTTTAACTTGAGAATAAACCCCTAGTTTTCTACCTCTTTCCTCCTAAGCCACTGGGAGAACAGGAATATATAACATTGCACTCCTAAGCCAAATTATTACTAGTGGATTATGTGGCATTTTTATTTTGGGCTTTTAAAGAACCTTAACACTTTTATAAAAATATATTGATTAAATGTAATTGTCACCAACATTTTTATTTGGGTACCCTGAAATCCCTATTCATTATGAGATATTTGCTTGGTTTTGTATGGTTTGGTGCTGAGTATTGAACCCAGGGTTGCATACCACTGAGACACATCCACATTCCTTTTTATGTTATATTTTGAGACAGTCTCTCACTAAGTTGATTGTAACTTTGTTATGTTAATGAGGCTGTCTTTGAATTAACAATTCTCCTGCATCATTTTTCATAGATTCTAGAATTTCAGGCATATGCCACCATACAAGACAGTTTTAGATTTTTATAATAGCCATCCCAACAGCACTGAATAGGCTCAGTTCAAAGGAGAATCCTAAAGCAGGAATTTTACCCCAAACCAAACAGCCAGCATGGACCCTAAGAGAATGGCCTCCATGTAGCCCCTGCCTCTGCTTTACGTCCCTGGAAGCGGTGCCCAGCACCAAGAAGCAGAAATGAGCTGCCTTCTGCTCCCTGACCCAATTCTTGGCCCATGGGAAATGTAAATGGTGACAAGGGATGATTGTCCTAAGCTGCTAAGTGTGGGAAATTTGTAGGGAGCACTAAATACTAAAACAGGGGTGTCTTATATCCAGCCTAAGGTTTTGCTGCCCTGTGTGGTTGGCCTCAGTGTCACTGGACATGGATTTCTCATGCATATTTCTGGTTTCCTCCTTTTAAAACACATCCTTTTATGCCCCCTTCACTATCCTGTGATGAAATTCATAGATGATAAATACATAGATCAACAATTATATAGATAGATATCACACACACACACATATACATCATTTATATACAAGGCTGTAATATGGAGAAGTAGAAAAAAAATAATTCATAATAGAACAACAAAATAGAACACAGCACTATGTGATGGATTTTCTTGCAATGCAGAATATTATTCCTAAAAATTACTATTATGAGGTTTTTGCATAATAACAGGTCTTATGGGGAATGAGGTAAGTAGGAGAATGCTCAACACCTATATAATTTTTAAGTAATTTATTACATAATAAATGGCAAACTATTAAACTTCTGCTGTGGTTTAAAATATTTTAAATTCTTAGATGAGGAAATACACACACATATTGTATTTCCCTTGAAAAGTGCATGACTGTTGGGGGTGGAGTCATTTTGGAGAAGGGCTGGATGGAAGGGTTATTTCTCAGAGGATCCCCTGCCTCCATAGCAGAATGGGTCCTGGCCTGTTTGTGTCTTCTCACTGCTTGAAGTGGAAATTCAACTGTACAGAGTGAGACTTGTCATCTTCAATCCATTTCAAGAGATTTTTGTTTGCAGATAATGGTAATTTTATTTTATTGTTGTTTTCAAATTCATTCCTCCAATGTGCAATGTGGAATCCTGCTGGTGTCACCCTTTTGCAATATCATGTGACCTACATTGAAGGTTTTCCTTTGACATTCAGACTTGGATTCTTCTGCAGTGGATATATCTATCAAGAGCTTCCAACCTTCAAGAAACCAAACAGCACACTCATAAGGGTTCTCACTAAAGTGAGCTGGGCAGGAGGTGTACACCTGATTATTTGTACCTTCTTTAGTTAAGTTTGGACTTGAATCAAGAGAAGAAAATAAGTGTTCAAATGAAAATTTTTGTTTCTATATTTGACATTTTGAAATAACACACACACACACAATCATTTTTAGTCCAGGCTGATGACATGGGTGTTAGTTTATGACTCAAGTATCACAATTAGTTTTGTCATCAGGAATGTGATTTTCTGAAATAATGGACCACTTTTGGTGAAGGTCTAAGCAAAACAGAAAACAAGTTCCCCCTCTTACACAACAGATGTATTCTGGGAAATGTTGATGCATTTTTAAACACATGTAAAATATTTGTTGTATTTACATGTGAAGAATTGGGTTATAAGCTCAGGTCACTAGAGGCAGTTTTCTCCATCTATGTGAAAATTCAAATGGATATTCAAAATTCTTTTGAGATGAGAGAACTTATTTCGAAGGTGTAACTATGGCAACTTTGTTTTCTTCTTTACAAATGCCAAAGTTGTTAGGAACAATTGTTACAACAGCCACCCAAACCCCATGTTTTATTCTTCGATGGCTGACTCAAAATACAAATTGAATTCCTAACCTCATAACCTGGCATTTTAATAGTGAGAATACTGAGAAGGGCTGGGATTTGGAAGATTGAAATGAGGACATAGGAACAGATGAAAAGAAGCTAGGGACCTCAAATCCTTAAATTCTACTGCCATTTTCATTGACAATTGTGTAGGAAAGGTTAGCAAGGCCTGAAGACCATTCTCTTTAGAAAGGGATGCTGATGATGTTGGCCTTTGGTGGGCTTCTGGGAACTTGGATTTGAGGATGTTTCCCCTCATTCTGTAAATAACAAAGGTGTCTCATGCCACTTCCTAGCCTGTTCATGCAAACAAGTTGGTTTCTGCTGAGATGGGTTTTCCTTCTGAGTTTTGGTGTGTGCTAGACAGAGTATTTGACAGAGATACTGATAAAGACCCTGATAACAAGCCTCTGCTCCCCAGTAGATGATGTTTGGCATATGTTGTTAGAACTGTGAGCTGAAGGAGGTAGGTTCACCCTGTGTGACTCCATGGGGAAAGAATTCTTGGAAGCTTATATGTGGCTTCCTCTAGGCTCTGCCCCTATAACTTTTTCCGTTGTTGACTTTGCTTTATATCTGTTTGAAGCAAGCCATCAGCAGTGAGTGTAACTATATTCAGAACCCTGTGAATTGTCCAGGGCCATCAGTAAGTGAAAGTCCCCAAAATAACAGTAGATATGTCTTATTCCCTTCATCTGAGATTATTCCTTTTGTCTGAAGACAATCCCTCCTGAGATTGTAGCCCTGTAGGCACTGTTGATTCTCCTCAAGACACATAGACCTATAACTGGGCTCAAGTCCCAGCAGGTCCTAAAGGACGAGGTCCAAGACATGGTATACAATGTGTGCAGCTTCTTGTTGACACTAACAGGAACCTGGGAATATACGAATGGATCTTAAGGGCAAAGCATTAAGGTGAAAGCAACATAAAATTTGTTCAGTCTGAATTCATTTCTCTAGGCTCACTAATAGGGTGTGGACTAATTCTTTATTTGAGCTAAAGGACTTTAATATTTGGATGGTTGATTGAAACATGGATGTTAAATAACATTCAATAAAGTTACAGAAGAAAGAGGCTTCCTGAATCACCTTAGAGAAAGCTCAAACATTTTGGACTGATTGTTGGGATCCTGGACATTGAGGATACCCCTGGTGAGAGAAAAGAAGAAAGTATTGCAGAAAAATTAGTGAAATTGTGTTCCACAGTTATGTTTAAAGCAGAATTCATAAGCCACACACCTGGATATATATAGCTAAGGAAATTTCCAAGAAAGTGTTAAAGGCACAGCTTGATTTCTTCTATTTGTGGTATAATGTTATAGAAGAGAGAAGAATTATTGAAGTTCTCAGCCTTTCCAGATGATAAAAAAAAAGTGGCAATCAGAATTTGATGGTAGAAGTGTGGCATAGAGGATGTGGCTGTTTACCTCTTTGTTGAAACCCTGTAAAGCTTAAAAGTCTATGTAAACCACTCTCCAAGAGATTTAATTGTTACTCACAGATCAAGCAAGAGGACCTCTGGGAAGCTTGAGAACATTATCTTTCAGCCCTTTTGCAGAAGCCAAAGATAGAAGGGATTATGAGTAAAAGATTGTTGTGTGCAAACTGTTGTCTAATGGAGTGAAATCCAGTAGAAATGCACTTCAGACCCATAAGCCTCTTAAAAGAATTTATCAGCAGAAATACTGCCCTATCTTGTAATAAATGGAATATATATACTAATTCTTCCTTATCTGTGGTTTTGCTGTTTATGGTTTCAGTTACTAAAGGTAAACTGCAATCCCAAAATTGTAAATGAAATATATCAAAATAAGCAATTCATAAATTTTAAATCATGCACCATTCTCAATGGCATGATGAAATGTCTCACTCTGTCCTACAGGGTGATAAGCATCCCTTTGTTCAGAGGGTATATGCTGTACATGCTACCCATCCATTAGTCACTTGGTAACTATGTCTATTATTAGATAATATGACATGTGATCTAATCCTTATGTTCAAGTAATCCTTATTTTATTTTATAATGGCCATGAATGCAAGGGTAGTTCAAGTAAACCTTATTTTATTTTATAATGGACCTGAATGCAAAGGTAGCAATGCTGACCCTTCAGATATGCTAAATAAGAGTGGTGAATTGCCTCTTTTAAGTGAAAGAGTAAGATGTTTTAGAGATAACAAGGCACTGAGAGAGGCAGAGAGGCCATATTCAAATAACTTTCAGTGTAGTATACAGTTACACTTGTTCTAGATTTTATTAACTGGTGGTATTTATCTTCTATTGTGCCTAATTTATAAATTAACCTTTATCATAGACGTATGTTTCTAGGAGAAAACATAGTGTATATACAGGATTCTTTTCTATCTGGTTTTATTCTAATCAGAAAACTAAAAGATAAAATTATTCATCATCAAACCCATTATTCTTTTGTGAAAACTGAAGTGTGACTCTAAGATCTGAATCAAGAAACCATAAATTGAAGACGAAAGCCTAGAGCTACCCATATAGAGATTCTTAGGCCCTGAAACCTTCTTGACTTTGCCCAACTGGTTTTTGAAACTGATTTGGACAGGTGACTCCCTTTACCTTCCATCTCCCCCATATTTGGACTGGAATATCTGTAGCTTTTATAATCTTCACCACTGTGTTGAGAATATTGGAGGCATGCACTTCACCTCTAGTTTTGTAGGTTCACAGGTGGAGAGACACTGTGACCTAGGAGTTGTACTAATGGATTATACTCAGGAGCTTTAGTCACATTTGATTTTGATGATTAAGTAATGAGTTTTGGACTGTTTTTTTTTTTTTTTTTTTTTTTTTTTAAGAGAGAGTGAGAGAGGAGAGTGAGAGAGAGAGAATTTTTAATATTTATTTTTTAGTTCTCCGTGGACACAACATCTTTGTTGGTATGTGGTGCTGAGGATCGAACCCGGGCCGCACGCATGCCAGGCGAGCGCGCTACCGCTTGAGCCACATCCCCAGCCCCGAGTTTTGGACTGTTGAGAGGATAAACTTCAATGAGATTTTTAACTTTAATTTATGTGGTTCTAGGAAGAGACCATTGGAAACCCAGGGATAGGGTGGATATAATTGCAGGTTAAGGGGAACAAGTAGATATTAGTAACATTGAAGGCATATAACCTGCATAAGCCTAATCTAATCACACAGGCCTTTAAAGTAGACCTTTATTTGGTAATAAAAATATAGAAATATTTCAAATATGAGAATAAAATCAAGGTCATATTCCTGGCTTTGAAGATAGAGGAGATCAGAAGGCAAGGAATGTCAATTGTCTTTCAGGGTCCTGAGTTTTCCCTGACTGATAACTGATAAGGAAAGGATTAGGGACATCAGTTATGTAATAACAAGGAATAGAATTCTTCTACTGAATTGCATAAGTTCAGAAGTATCCTCTTACTTAAAGCTTCCATATAGGAGGCTTGTTCAGCCAAATTTTATTTTAACCTGTGAGACACCAAGTAGAGATCCCACCTGAATCTCCCTGAACTTCTGACTTACAGAACTGTGAGAGAGTAAATAGATGTTGTTTGAAGTCATTAAGTTGATGGCAGTATTTGTTATATGACAGTAGAAATGGAATATAGCCTGAAAGCCCAATGAGTAATTCTATTTACCATAAAAAAATTATTTTGTTCAACACTTACTATATTGAAGACACCATGAAAGAAACATAAAGTATATAACAAAAATAATAATGAGCAAATAATTTTGTAGTACTTCTATAAAGTGAGCTATAGTTTTGGAGTAGTTCTAAGCACTTTGATGACTTTATGTGAATTATCCCATTTAACCTCCCCATTTATGAAAGAGATTAGAAAAATAAAGATCAAAGAGAATGCATAAATTGTCCAAGGTTTATTTATTTAAAAAAGCAGATATTAAGCATACCCTTATATTTCCATGTTCTTTGCAACAGTGCCAATGTTGAAAATTTAGTTCTCTTGTTTACAACTTGCATTTACAACAAATACAAATGTCAAAGAATGTGCTTGTGTTTGGGTTCAGAAAGTGTAGTCCTCTTAACCTGCATCACCTCTGCTGCATTTATTGGACAAATCAGTCAGACTCTGGCCACCACATTGCAGGTGAACCCATGATTGGATACATTCTTGGGGCATATTTGGAAAATACAGTCTATTAAGCAGGCCAAGTGAGGAAAATTATTTTTTAATAGCAACAATATTCTCAAGTTGTGAGAGTTGAACACTCTCTGAGATAGATTGCAGAGGGACAATTCATAGGAGATCTGACTCTCAAGGCAGCCTCTGGGTCCAGTGCAATCAGTACATTGAGGGTTTCTTTAATAAATGTCACAGGTATTGTGTCTGTACGTGGCCCTTAGAAGACACAGAGCCCAAGAGATGACCAGACAGCATCCTTTATAGAAGGTTGCTGGGGTGCACATTGGAGCTTGTTTCTGTTATCTGCTGCTGAGTAATGAGCAAACTAAACACTTAATAGTTTAAAGCTCAAGCTTTTGTGGGTCTGGCCTTGGAAAGAATTAGGCTGGTGGGAGGGTTCATCTCTGCTCCCACCTGGTTGAGACTGGAAGATCCACTTTCAGGTTGGCTTCTCCTTCCCACATCTTGTGACTTGGCACTGCCCCTTGTGACTCAGTCTGTGTGTGTCACCCTCAATGGAGCCCAGACTACTCACAGCACCATGATGTCTTACTTAATTCATAGTTCCAAGCTTCCTAAAAACAGGGAGGAAGGTCTGCTATCTAGGTAAGAACTACACACAGAAGTGACATGCCATCTTCTCTGCTGCATCCTGTTGGAGAAAGCAGCCAGAGAGTCTGCCCATAATATTGCAGGTGAGCCCGTGGGATGGGTATATCCTTGGGGCCATCTTTGGAGAATATACTCTATTACACAGGCCAATGGAGAAAAATTATTTCTTCAGTACCAACAATATGTTTGGGTTCTGGGAGTTAGACATTCCCTGAAATAAGTTGCAGGAGGACAGTTCAGACATTGTGATCCTGAGGACCAGGCATCCTCCCACAGGTTTTACTACCTTGGGAGTCCACAGAGGAGCAGGCAGGTCATGGTGAAGTGTGTAGTCCTGGCCCACCCTGGGACTTCACATGTCTATCAGGATGCCCAGCATATCCTGAGCTAACAATCCAACCTTTCTTGCACTGGCCATAGGCCTGTCCCTGCCAGTCACTGTGCCATATGTGTCATCAGGCAAGCAAGTGAAGAATTCTGCACACCTTTCAGCTGGGGACATTTCCAGTGGCTATTTTTTGCAAAATCACAAAATAGTTAGTGGCTGTGGAGGTCTTTCAATGACTCAGTTTTCCACACTTGTCATCAAACTGCAGTACAATGAGTGAAAAATGTAAGTCGTTCATAAACAATTCTTCATGCATAAAAAAATAAAGGGCCGATGTCTGGTGCTGTTTCTTCTGCACAACTCATATCAGATGACATTAATTTCCATAAACCACCCAGATTGACGAGGCTGGTTGGAACACAGCATGACAAATATGCCATGGTCTTGAACAGCTGTTGAAATTCTTCTGCCCCTGACATAGGACACAGGAAAAGCCTCTGTATCAGGAGGTCGGGGACAGGTAAGAAAATGGCCAAACCATCACTTATCAAATCACTTTGCTAAATCAGAGTCCTTATTAGGTTGGTTGTGCCAGAAAAAAAGTGAATTCCATGGAAGTCGGTGAGCCCATTGCATAGGGAACTAACTTTCAATTTCAGAATAAAGCCAGAGGTTCTGGAAGGATATCTAAGAAGTGGGGGCTCCTCTGGCATCACAAACTGCTGGGTGTGCTCATGGGGATGTCAGGCATCCCTCTGCACGGTGGCACACAGGTAGCCAACTCAGACCATCGTGCTGGTATTGGTCAGGATTTAGGGCCACAAGCTGCCCAATAAGATGCCCCTACCAAAACTCTTCTTATTTCCTTCCATATTCATCTGTGGAGAAAAAAGAAGACAAGATGCGGAGGAAGCCAAGCCCAGATGCCTACTGCCACAGTGTGCCTTGCAGGAGAATCCTACCAGTAAGAGGCGAGCCAAGATTCTCCATCCTATCCACAGACAAGGGATCAGGATGGCTTCCCAAGATGGAGTATTTAGGCTGACGAGCTTCATTGAAAAGAAAAATTGGGCCTGTTAAAAAAATTTTATTGACCTGTTTAAAAAAATTATTTGTAGGTGGGCATACTGCCTTTTATTTGTTTTGTTTATTTTTAGTGGTGCTGAGGATTGAACCCAGTGTCTCACACATGCTAGTCTCTTCTGCTGAGCCACAACCCCAGTGCCTTAATTGACCTTTCCCCCCCTGTAATTCAATACATTTATGTTTAGATGTGTTCATTCTAGAAACTCTTTCCTTAAAATTAATAACGTGCCTACTTAATGATTTTTCCTATGAATTTTTCCTCCAGGTCATCCCAGTGCTAAATTGTTGTGCACAAATAGTAGCCTCTGAAAGGACACCATTGGTTTGGGCTGGACCTGCCAACCATGCCATGGTTCTTCATTCAGAACTTAGGCCCCTGTCTATCAGGCTTTGGGAGCACCTGGTCTATCCTTGGCCAATGAGACCTGTATTTGTTGCCACTAGTGTCACATCCTCCCAGGATTCTGTGTGCATGTGTGTTTGTGTATGGTGCATGTGGTATCTGTGTGTATATGAGTGTTTATTTATCTAAACATAAATATGTATATATCTGTGTGTGGTGTGTGTTGGTGTGGCATGAGTGTGGTTTATGTGGTTGAGTTGTTTTTGTGTGCATGGTGTTTGTGTGTGTCTCTGTGTATGTCTCTGTGTTGTATTTTTATGTATATGTGTTTGTGTGTCTATATGTGTGTGGTGTGTGTCTCTGTATATGTGCAGTGTGTGTGTATCATATGAAGGTCTTTGCATGTATCTGTGTGGGGCAGTATCTCTGTTAAACAGGTGTCTCTACTTGGGAGGCTGTGGAAGGAGGATATTGAGTTCAAGGTCATCCTATACACTTTTTGAGAGCCTGTCTCAAAACAACAACTATAAAAAATACAAAGGGATGGGGCTATAGCTCAGTGGGAGAATGTCCCAGTTTACATCCCTGATATTGGGGATAGGGAAAACACACAAGTGTCTTCCATTACTCTGATCTTATATTAATAACATTTCTCTTGATATGGAGAAAAAAATTTATCATTAATCACCTTGATCATCACCTTCACCTATCCATCCCTGACCACAGGACTGGATTCCTGGCTGATGCACCAGCAGTAGCTCACCCTTATGCAGTGGATCCAGGAGATAATACCCCCACCTCTGATTTAGAGCAGCCACCCCTGCTCTGCTCTAGATGTCACCATTATCACAGACACCAGAAAGCTGTGAATGCCATTCCTTCCACCCTTGAAGCCCACACAGGCAAATTTTTGCAAATGCCAGTTCCCCCCTTTATATTGAAACGTCTGTGTTTCTTGCACTGGTCAGACAGACCCCTGACTCTCTCAGCAGCAAGACTTTGCATGGGAAAGAATCTAGGAGATTCCAGCTCAGACTATGCTGGAAGTGGCAGCCACTTCAGCCCTGTAGGTGCTTGTTCAATGGAACCTGGACCCATGCTGAGACTACAGCTCCTCTTTTAGGCAGGGCCTGCCCCTGCCCTCCAGGAGAGCCAGTTCACAGCAGCCAGTTCACAGACTCTCCAAGTCTCCCAAGTGAGCCACAGCAGCCCTGCAATTTCACACACCAAGGAAAGTTTCACATATCAGTAGATACAACTGCAAAGGGCCCAGGGTGGCTTAAATCCCTGCAATGCCAGGTTCCCTCCATGGTTGACAGGAAGGGAATTCTTCCCAGGTCTTGGTCACTACTTCAGGACACTGAAGATTCTTGAAGAGGCTTTCTTGAAGCCAGAGTAGGCTTCAATAGGAAAGAAAATATTGTTTGGTTTCTGGGAATTAGACACTCTCTGAAATAAATAAACAATATTGGACTATTCTTCTTCCTTGCCTGAGAGTGACATTAGAATCTGAGTGTCACTTCCTCTTTCCCTATTCTCAGCTCTTGGAAAGCACCCAACTAAATCCTCAAAGGTCACAAGGTGCTCAAGAGATGCCCTCAGCAACCCCCTGGCAGCTCCTCCAACCACTGAGCAGACCAGCATGCAGAAGACATTCCAGTAAGTTGTATGGATTCCTGTGAATGGACAGAGCACGGCTAAGCTGCCTTGGACAGCTATAGCATTCCATGATGGTTTTTAAGCATGCTATAATAGCATTTGCATTTGCACAACATTTTACAGCTTATAAAGCCTATTCAGGTGTATTTTATATTTTAAATCTAGAAACAACCATCTTTCTGTGATAGCTGTTATTATGAAACCCTTGTTTTACAGAAGAAAAGTCATAGCTTAGAAAATGATTGCAAGTAGAGGAAAAGGAGGCCAACCAAGATTTTTTTTTTTTTTTTTTTTTGTAGAATACCACTGGTCCTCGGGCCTAGTTAGCAATTAGAATAAGTCAGAGCCTTGAATGCTGGCGCTCAGACCTTGTTCCTGAGACGCTAGCATAATTTTTTAGGTCAGGGTCCAGGAAGTGAGGCTTGCAGCCCTCCAGGCTCATATACCCATCATTTGTCAGGGCCCAAACTTTAGGGGCCTGGAGCCACATGGGGCCCTGTTTCATGCAATTGAGGGTCAGAGGCAAATCTGAGTTCTGATAGGATGGTTTCTGCCTTAGATTTTGGCCAAGTGCTGTTAAACTGGTGTTTCAAGTGCTAGGTCATTGAATGCTTGCCAGAGTAGCCTTTGAAGGTGAGCCAGAATTTTAAGCTGACTAAGTGATGAGTATCTTTTATTTGTCTCTACTGATAGAAAAACCAGCACTGTTGATTTTGCCATCAAATATGATCATCTTTACGTAGGTTCCAATATTCCATGTGTGAACAGGCAATTGGTAGTAGGGAAGTTCAGGGCCATTATCCGCCATATTAGCTCAGCACATTGGGGAACAGAGCTGGGACATTGTCCTTGTTCTTATCCCTCACTCCCATGTTGGCAGAGTTGAGCACACAGGGGTCTAAGGTGTCAGGTTAGACCTAAGCAGGGCATCAGGAGGCCATGATCAGCGTGAGATGATGCTCCAAAGAATCTCAGTGGATGGAGGAGTTCAGATTTTGCATGGGAAGTACTATAGGAGATTCCAGCTCAGATGCCATAACAGCAGAATTTCCATCCTTGGACAGCTTCCTGAATGTTCAACAAAGAGCAACACTAAACGTAGTTTTAGCCTGAAGTGACTTACTCATAAAAATGGGCCTGGAGATATGCTCATGTGTTTACAGGGCTGGGCCCAACATGTCATGTGCCCATCACATGTGACCTTCATGTCTCAAATCCAGGTGGTCAATATAGTGGGTGGTGGGCTTTGCTGACCTGAATGGTTAGCAGTGACTTAGCTCCACATTAATGCAATTTTTTTTTTCTACAAACATACATGCCACAAGTCTGTGTGTTCTCAAACTTACCTTTAATTATCTCTTAAAAGTCCCTGTGGCTGAGCTTGAGATGTAGCTCAGTGGTAAAACACTGCCTAGCATGCATTAGGACCTGAGTTCCAGCCCCAGAACTGACAATTAAAACTAAAAAGTGCCTGTGGATAATTTCAATACTAGACATAGGGAAGTTGGAGAGAAGAAATATGGCAGATAGTATTTATTACTTTTGGACACTTTATTCAAAAAAATGTAACTGTCTTGGGGCTGGAGTTGTGATTCGGTGGTTGAACACTTGCCTCGCACACAGGAGGCACTGGGTTCAATCCTCAGAACCAAATAAATATAAATAAATAAGATAAAGATATTGTGTCCATCTACAACCCAACTGAATTTTACATTTTTTAAAAATGTAACTGTCTTATTAGGTCCTCTTCATGCTAGGAGCCTATGCAAGCACCAGGCCCTGAGGATTATATTGTAGTAGCTCCCTGGGGAATCCATTATGCCAATGAACAGTATGAGGGAGAAAAACTGGGTGTTAGAAAGAGTGGGTTTTACAGGAGAAGTATTTAGAAGGAGAAGATGAAGAAAAAAGAGAATGGGAGGAACGAAGACATGATGAAATGATAGAGAAAAGGAAGAAGGGGAGGGAGCTGTAATTGGACATAGGTGGTGGTATAAACAGATGGAAGTGCCAAAAATGAAAGGAATCACCTCCTGGGGACATGCTCCATAGGCTGCAGCAGAGACACTGTTGTATCTGCAGACTGTGGTTGAAATACCTTACTTCTACTCAACTATGTGGTCATGTGAATATGTGACCCAGAAAGAGACAGCTGAGAGCCCCTCATCTGAACATCTGTAGCCATACTATAACCCACCCACAGTTGGAGTCTGTCATGGCATGATAGAGCTCCTGGGGATGAGCCTAAGTTGTCCCTGAGGTTCTACCCCGTTAGGTGCATTCGGATTCCCAGGATCCCCGTTCAGCCAGCAAGGAGTTCAACCACTTTGCAGCATCACATCATAGGTCAGGCTTCCTGAGGGAGGCTGGGAGTCCCGACAGAGTTGGGGTTGTCCAGATGTGTCCATGTGTGTACATATCACTCACCCAGGACAGTCCTTCTGGACCGTGTTGATTCCAGACCACTTATAAGGTTATCTGAGGCTTCCATTCAACTTTTTCAATCTGGTCCTGACAGAGTGGACCCAAGGGCCCTCCCTAATATATCCCTGCCAGATCCCTTCTCCCACAGTCTGCTTCCCAGAGGACCAGCCTGCCACAAGGGTCTCTCCAGCCATTTGGAGGTGAACCTAATGTAGAAGCACCTACTGTGTGTTGTGTCCTGTGTGTTTTGGTGCATGTGATGTGTGTGTTGCAGTAGGAATCTACTGCTCTGGGGTCAGGGGCATGAACACTAATTGACACTGATAGTTACAGCCCAGTGTCGCTAGGATGCTAACATTAGTCTGTGAAGGCTTCTGGTCCCTCCCCTCCTACTCCTTAATTTAAAAAAACAACAAACAAACAAAAAAGCCAAATCTCTGTCCCCAGTGAGCCCAAGTCAACAGGGAGCAGGGAGTGGGGTAGGGTAGCAGGGAACGTGTGTCATCAGGTGGAACCCGAACACCCAATGCAGTTCCTATTTCATGGCATTCATTTATATAAGTGAGGGTGGGGATATGGGTGGCCAGAGAAGGTTGTGGCCCACACCCTAGTCTTGGGGATAAACAGTGCGTTATAAACCAAAGGAATTTTGCCCTGCTGTTCCCACCTGCATGGCCCCTGCCTCCAGAGTGGCTGGCCAGCACCACAGCTTCTGCTGTTCCCTCCCTCTGCTCCCCTTGGCTCAGTGGAGTGAGGCTGGGAAAAGCTGACCTTAATAAGTGCCTGGCAGGGGTATTTTCTAGAGTTCCCTCTTCCTCCCATTCTTTAGCTACAAGTGTCCAGAGACATGTGCCCCAGTGTAATCTCCAAAATGACTATGGGCAAGGTCTCCAGTGGTTTCATGTAAAAAATAAAATGTATCTATGACCCAAGTTGGGTGAAGAGGAGACAAACATTACCAGGAGGTGGGAGAAGATGAGAAAGAGGAAAAGGAGGATGAGAAGAGAGGAGAAACCATGACACCAAGTCCCTAAGATAGAGGTGGGCAGGCCTGACCAGGGAACCCTTCTCCATGGCAGTAAGGAGTCTTGCAGTGCCTGTGGCTGAAGGGCTGGTAGACAATTGGAATTCGCAGCTCAGAACATCAGTGCTACACTTCAGAATCCCACTAGGTGGAAGCCAACACTCAGGCAAAGCAGATCCCGCCACCCAGGAGCAGTAAATGAAGCCACTGTCTCTTTAGTTAAGTGCACTATTTTTTTTTTTTTTTACAAAACAGTGAAAGATGGCATCTGCATGCACTATTGGATTCCAATAAGTGGAGAAATAAAATATTGAGTGAGTTATATGAAAAGTAAGAGGTTGGCACATGACTGCTGTATTCAGGGAGACAGTTTCCATTATTATTATTATTATTATTATTATTGCATTACAATTCTTAATACACATTTATACCACAATTTATCATATCTCTGATTGTATATAAGGTATGTTGACACCAAATTCACATCTTCATACATGTATTTTTTATAATGATGAGGGAATAGCATGGATGAGGGAAGGGAAACAGTTTCTAATCTTTGATAGGAAAGTACTGGCCTGTGACACGATTAAAATGGGTTTATTCACTCTTTTACAAGATGCACTCAACACATTTACATGTCTGCTAGTTTAACATTAGGAGATGGTCATTTTGAGGTCCTTGATCACCAGAGATGGAAGTCAGAAGTCCTGAGTTGAAAACTGTATCTAGGCTGGTTGGCCTTCAGACCTGAAAAATGCTCAGCCCTCTTAACTGGAGCACGAACACTCCAGGCTTTTGATTAAGGGAAAGTGTGAAAACAAAGTCATTACCTCATGCATTACTTAATCTATATGAGTTGGAGGATTCAGTCACACTGAATGAGAGTCCAAGGAATCCAGAAAACAGGTGGGGGTTGAGAGCATGGATCCTATAACCACTTTCCCAGAGCTCCCATTTACCTCCACCAGGAACTTCCAGCGGTACTCCAGGCCATGTCAGGTCAGCTCATGCCTCTCCTTGATTTCTAGATATGAATCAAAGCCAAGGCAGAGCCACTTTCTTGACATATCCAAAAAGATTTTTGATAAATGGCAAGAAGTGGCACTTTTAGGGAGGTGCAAAGTCACTTTTACACATGTATTCTCTTGCCTCCTCCCAGTTAACTGACAGACAGGCCTAAAAAGCACCTATTAGAGAAAGGGTTTTATTTGGGGAAACCACTGTGAGAATGTTGGTCTTTCAACATTTCAAGCAACCACCATGGCTGTTCTGGGCCATTTCCCACACTTGCCCTGGGAGAATCCACTTTGACTCCACTGAATTTGGATAATGTTCCACATCAGTGTCCACACATGGGGCTTTATCTCTGACTGCCAGGTTCACTGGTGCAGGGGTCCAGGGGTGGGCATGGGAGCTACAACACACAGCTGCTCTAGTGATGCCCTCACATAAATTTCCCTCCTGTCCTCATGACCATGTGCCTGCTGGCCTTGAAGTCTTAGCTCCATAGGGAGGGTGCTTCCACCAGGAGACACAACAATGGCTATGGAGATTAAAAGTTAGGGTGATACCAGGCCATTTGGACCCCTCATGCATCTGAGTCCAAAGACTAAGCAGAAAGTCATGGTATTGGCTTGGGGGGTTGATCCAACTACCAATGAGAAATTAACCTAGGATCAGACAATGGAAATAGGGAAGGGTAGGTGTGGAGATTCTCTAAGGCATCTCTCAGTAGCACCATGTCCTGGGATTAAGGTCAATGAAAGTAAAACCCAGACTCCCAGGAAGAAAAGTGTATATCACCCCCCAGGCAGAGAATCATGACCAGCCAAAGTGCTTGCAGACAGCACGGGGAATGCAGGTAGTGGAAAAATGTGTTAGGAATGTCAGCGATGATGAGAGACCAGCCTCAGAACTGGGAACTGCAGGGGTCATGATCATTTCCTATTTTGTTTAGAGTACAACACTTATGTGTATGTAACTTGTAGTAAGCAAACATTTTTGTTGTCTTTCCTTTTATTTTTCTATCATGTAACATGCAATTTTTTGACTGTATAACAGCATTTAAGTCCTGGTAACTTTCCAGCATATAATTTGAAATGATGGGACATATAAGAGAAGTATGAATACCACTCCAGGATTTTTTCATCTTTTGACAAAAGAGATCAATAAGTCTTGGGTTGTATGATGTTAGACTGAATGATGACTTTGGTATTGTGGACCTGGATATCAATTATTATTTAAGGACAGGGATAGAGGTGTTAAATTGACAAATGCTAGACTCATGCTGGTTATTTTTATGTGTCTGTCCTTCTGCAAAAAGAAGGTACCTAAATATCTAGTAGACCATTATTTCCAGATGTTTGTGAGGAGGATGTTCCTTGAGGTTAGCATTTTATTTGGTAGACTGAGTAGATACTCCCACTGATGCTTTGAAGGTCCAGTCTGTTAACACTTCAGTCTGTTGGATCAGAGCATCCAATCTGTTGAGAGTCTGAATAGAACCGAGAGGTGGAGGACAGGTGAGGTGCCTCTCTCAGCCCAGCTGGAACATCATCTTCCCTTTACCTCAGACACTGCAGAGCTTCTGGTACTGAAGTCTTTGATTCAATTTGGGATATACACCAATGGCTCTGTGGTTCTCATGTCTTTGGATTAGGACTGAATTATGCCACTGGTTTCTCCAGGTCCCAGGTTTGCAGATGGCAAATCAACGATTTCTCCACAATCATGAGTGAATCCTGAAATGTCTCCTCTCCTACATCTTTTTATAAATCCCATGAGTTGTGTTTCTCTGAAAACCCTGACTAATACTTTGTGTATTCACTGTAGATGAGATGACATAATCCTTCTAGAACATTGGGCTCCTCTGGAGTCACAAGTTCCCTAAGAATAATTGGATAATTGGACAAATTCAATGAAAGAAAAATGTATTCTTTTGCAGATAAAGCAGCATTGTGGAGTTAATGATTTCATCTTGAACTCCCTTTTTATAATGCTATGGACATCACTGGAGACCCTGGAGCATGAGATGGGGACACATTTGGGAAAAGAGAATGGGACAAAGGAAACATAGCCAACTTTATTTCCCCGCCCCCTGTCTCTTTTTCTACTCACATATGCTAGGCAAGTTCTCTACCATACAGCTACACCCCCAGCCCTGTTCTCTATTTTACACCAGGGGGCTTCTTACATATAATAGGAAGGTAGGTAGACCATGATTTGGGGTTCCACAATCCTCAGATAAAGGATTTAAAAAAATTTTTTTTTCCACAATTTTTGTGACCTTGAGCAAGTTGGTTGGTTTCTCTAAACATTGGTCTCTTTCTTTGCACAGAGAATGGTGATAACAGTAATAATAATAACAACAATAATACTGACTTGCTAAGCAGTTTTTATTGCACTTAAGCTCAATGAATAACAACCTTGTCAGCTGCTTCTTCCCTGTGGCCATCCTCTGTACCTGAAGTCTGGGCTCTTGAGGGTTCTTCAGGATGACATCAGTTCCATAGGATCAAGATGTGTGGGGTGGAGTTAATGGACAGAGGGGCTGAGCCCTTCACCTGTGGGAAGAACCTGGCATAGCCACTCTGTGTCTTTGGAGGCTCTACACACCATGATCACACACATATATTATTTACCATGCAGATAAGTACCCAGCTGTGGTGTGGCATCTTCCCCACTGAGTCCTGGCTTTCTGGAAGGCCTCAAAAGACCTAGGGTGAAAATGAGCACCTAAAACCCAGTTCATTAATTTCTATTGGCTCAACTTGCAGCCCAGTGAGATGTGAGATAGAGGTTGTATCCACTCAGGATCCCTTTGGAGTGAAAGACAAATTGCTTCAGATATCAGGAAGTCTGGCCTTTCTAGCACAGCAAAACCTTTGAAGGATAAGTATCCATGTGAGAAGAGGGGCCAGTGGTGATCATCACTGATGACTTTATTTATTTTATTTTTTTTGCAATGCTAGAGATCAAACCCATGTTAAGCACACACTTTACTACTCAGTTATGTCTCAAGCCCTCAGTGATGATTTCACAAAATTGACTTGCTTTGGTTGTATTTTGTATTTGTCATGGAAAGGTACTTGCTTCAGGAGAAAACAGCAGATATCACAGGATCATCAAGGGATGACAAGAAGAGAACAGGAAGAGAAGATGTATTAGTCAACTTCTCATTACTGTAGCAAATACCTGAGAAAATCAACTTACGAATACAAAAGATTTATTGTGGCACCCTGTTTTTGAGGTGTTGGCTTGTTTCTTTGGGCCTGTGATGGCACATCAAACTGGGAGCAGGTGGTACTACAAAAATCTTCCACCTCTTGTCCAGGAAGCAAAAGAGCGGGAGAGAAACCTGGGTCCCATATGACCTTTGAAGGCACTACCCCCAAAGACCTTCACTAGGCCTCCACCATTTAAAGTTCCACCATCTCTCTATAGCACCACCCCGAGGACCAAGCCCTTCACACGTGGACCTTTGGCGACATTCCAGATCCCAACTGCAGAAGTGAGGAAATAAAGAAATAAATCTAATAATTCTTCATGTGGTTGGGAAAACTCACAAAGTAAATCTCCAAGTTCATTCATTCAGAGATAGCAAGTATGTGGTGAGCACCCTCTCAAGGTTCTTCCAGGTCCACCAGCATCAATTTGGGATGTACACCAATGGCTTGGCCCTGGGATTCAGCAAAGCTCTGAGGTCACATGGCCCATCCCTTGTTGCCTATCCCACAGTGTCTCAGGATCCCATGTAGATGGAGAGACGTTTACCTCCATTTTGAGAAACTTGTGGTGAATTAATGTCCACTTTGATAGGGACAGTAAGAGGTGGGTCTCTTAGGTCACTGGAGGTGTGTGCTCAGAGGAGATGATGGAATTCTGGTCTCTTCCTCTTTCTATTGTTTCCTGGCCACATGGTGAACAGTTTTGCTCCACTGTGCTCTCTCTGCAATCACCTTCCTGGAAACTCCACAAAGTTATAAAGGCAATGGATCCACCTAATTGTGGACTGGAATCTTTAGAACTGTGAGCCAAAATTAACCTTTTCTCTTTATAAGCTGATTATCTCAGGTACTTGCTACAGTAGTGACTAACATGATGGCCACTTGGACTCCTAGGATGAGATGATGGAGATGTATGGGAGCCTAAGATCCAGAAGGCTTACTTGCCTCACCCTGGCTAGTCCCTGTGATGTGCCCACATATAGCTGAGGACCTACACCAACCATGTGCTTAGTATTGGTGAAGCTACATCAATGAGAAGGCCAGGAGATAATTCCACCCTGAGTTTCATTTCTTTGCAACCAACTGAGTGACTTTCAGCTTTAACTCACCATTAATAAATCCCTCTGCAAGAATGAATCTGCCATATAATAGTCTCAAAATCCTCTGAGCCTTCCTGTAATCCCAGACTTTTGGGAGGCTGAGGCAGGAGGATCAAGTGTTCAAAGCCACCCTCAGCAAAAGCAATGTGCTAAGCAATTCAGTGTGATCCTGTCTCTAAATAAAATACAAAATAAAGCTGGGAATGTGGCTCAGTGGTCAAGTGTCCCTGATTTGAATCCATGATACCTAAATAAATAAATAAATAAATAATTCCTGGGTCCTGGCTCTCAGGCTATGGCCTGAACCACCCTATGACCATCCCAGACTCTACCATTATCACAAATCAGTTGTTTCTGCTTAGCGGGAAAGAAAGCACTCCTTGGATGAATAATTAAAGAAACTTTCTGGAGTATGTGATTTCTTTTGTAATTCTACAGAATTCCTCTGTCCCTGAGAGTAGTTCATGCTCATTGCACCTAGCACTTTCTGTGTGTCCTTGACCTGGGAGTCAACTTCTCTTTGAGGTCTGGCTATTTTCTTGGTGGGTCCCATGCTGGCCTAGCAAACCTCTTACTCTTTGTCCACTCCACTGGTTGATGTCCTTTCCTTTACATCCCCTCAGGTCTCACGGTCCCTTCCTCCTTGAGTCTGCTTGTTTGATGGACACTGGGCTACACATAGAAGCCATTGTTCTTTGAAAGAAGGAGTCACCCCTTCCTCTCCACACCTCGCATGATACTTGGAACTGTGCTGGATGCATGTGGCAGTGGCCTGGCTTCAGCACTACCTCACTAGCTCTTTCCCAAGCCCTTGGTTCCACATGTCCCTCCTCCTGGGCAGCTGCAGCTGGGGTGCTCATTAATGCCTCTTCCATGGAAACATGGTAGAAGGAATGAGAGACAATGTTCAGTTACCATGTCAGTCACCCACTCCTTCCATTGGCAGAGTTTGTCTGGTCAAAATGAATTGTTTGGATATTATTTCCTGTATCTGAAAAGCCAAAGAAAGTCATTGCTGTGTGTCTGTGTATATGTTCACGAGCCTGTTTGTGTGTCTGCCTCTCTTTGTATGTGTGTGTCTGTGTGTGCATTTGTATCTGTCATGTTGTGTTCCAGCCTGGCCTCTTTAGCCTCTTTAGCCTCCTGGACTTCCTTTGTGCTTGCAGAGCCCAGGCCCAGAAACAGTGCTGTCACAGGGACACTGTGTTGCAGCATGTCTTTGCGCACTGTGATCCATAGCCCTGCAATGCAGGCCCAGCCATGCTGTGTGTCAGAAAGTTTCAGGAAGCTGGCTTGGCTCTAAGGCCAGCTTTCCAGAGACAACCTGGGAGGGCCACAAGGAGCCCTATGTGCCCAGTTGAGCCCATGTCTCAGCCACTCTCTCTTCCCTCTTTTTTGGATTATAGACCACATGAAGATATGCCCTTGGGCTGCTTCAGTAGCTCAGGCCTGCAACCACAAACACAGTCACCACCAATGTGGACCGGGACAAGTTACCCCTCAGTGCTCAGCTCCTAAAGGTACACATTGCTCCTGTCCTGACTCCACCAGTTCTTGTCCTGGTCACTTCATTTGTTGCAAATTAACTCTTGCTCTCTCTTTTCTCTCTAGAGACCTCAGAAATTCCACTTTACCTTTAAATCCAAAATAAATATCTCAAAATACTATTCTGCTATGAATTTGATGGGCCTTTCAAACAAAATCATTAACTATATTTGCAAAACCTAATGCAAAGTTAAAATATAAGTCCCTGGTTCCAAAAGCAGGAAAAAAGTAAAATAATATGAAATTATATAAAGTTTTCCTTTCATCCACAGTCTCTTTACTGACTTGCTGTGCTATTTTTCTGTTCTTTAGTGTGAGTCCAAAAAAATTAAACTTTTAAATTATTATCATGAATTTTACTGTATGTGCAATGCTGATTTCAAATACACAAGAGTATTTAACTCACATGTGGAATCATGAAATTTACATTTTGATTTTGTTGCTCATATGTACATGTGTATTTTGACCTCACAAGAACAGTGGAAATACTTTAGGGGACTAATTTGCCCATTTTTATTTCACTTGATGAAAATTGAACATTCTCCCAGCACTCCCTGCCTTTGGCTAAATTACAAGCAAAAAGCATCAGAGGACTGGAAACCATGACTGCTCTATCCTTTCCTTTCCCTCTGTGTCCTTATTTTCAGGGTATGTGGTGGGCAAATGTGGGAAGGTAACTCAGATGACAAGGGAACTGCCAGGCTCCATAGCTCTTCTTTTTCTTAGAAAGCCACTGCCTTTTTTCTGCACTTGGAGTAAGTTCTGGTTCCCACAGCAATTTTCTTGGGCTGTCTGGGTCCCTCGTATACATGTAGATGTCACATGATGACTTAGTACTCACTGCATGTCTCTGAAACCCATGCATCCTGCAGCCACACAGATGCTGTGCTCATTCTGTGCTGGCACTGGGAAGGTAAATTGGGCAAAAAGATATTGGAACACACATAATGCATGCTTTTTCTCTGTTCTTGCACACTGTCCGTGGTCCCATTAGACTTTAATTCCAAAACACAAGTTTAAAGATGAAATGATTAAGAATTCTAGGATGGCAGCAATGCCAAATTTCAAACACCAAACCCTTCCAAGCTTAGGGTCTACATGATGGCACAGGTCATATGCCATGAAATCACCTGGCCTTTGAACTAAAAAGTTCTGATCAGTTTTATTCTCTTGTTATTTGATTATTTCTCTCCTTTGTATCTTTCTGTTCTCTACTTCGGGAGTTGCTAATACATAGAAAAACATCTGGTTCTACCTTTCACATGTTGACTTCCTATCTTACTAATTTCTTCATTCTTATGAATAACGTTCTATATTTTAGAAAAACCTCTTGATTTTTCAGTTCACTAATTTGGCTAGAGAGCCCATTTATTGAGCTTTTATTAAGAATTATCTTCTAAATTTCAACATTCTATAGTTATATTTTTGAAACAGCCTCTTTTTATTTCAGTGTGTCATCTTTAATTTTTTTGGTTATGTTTCTCACAATCACCTTTAAACGTATAGTCAGCATATTAGCTGTTTCCTTGACCAAGAAGCATTAGGCTTCCTGAATTTGAATGCCATGTTCCACAGCATTCATTTTGCTCAAATGTTGGCAGCTTTTGCCTATCTGTTGTTATCTTTCTGTTTGGAAATCCCTGATCAGCCCTGTTTCTCTCTGCCCTAATTTTTTCATTTGTAATATAAGGGCTCCAAAAAATCGGTGGTTTTAAATTATTTTGAGGATTTCTGACTATTGTCAAATGAAAATTTATTTGTAGAAACACAATGTGTTAATCAAAGTGGACTGCTCATATGGGAATAGAGGTTCCCTTCAACTTTAGGCATGCCAACTTGGAATCTTGAAGCTCTTCCTACTATCACACCATACAATGGGACCTCACCTGTGGTTGTGAGAATGGGTAACCAGGGTTTTCACAATCTAAGCCTCAGAGCCTGGTACACTAGGTAAGGAACCAGGTGTTTCCCACAGGTAAGCTCCTGTGTTATATTATCCCTTATGTGGATGTCCTGATTTATATTGTGAGATCTCTCCTTCTGAATATTTATTTTGGCATGGATCTAGAAATAAAGGGGTCTTCATGGAAGATAGACTAATGGTGACTCACTTTTCATTCCACTCATAGGAATAGAACCCTCATTTACATTTTCCAGATAGAGTCTTAAAATAAAACTACACATAAAAATCATGTTGCAAGTCATGAAGGAGTGCAGGATTGCATTTATTTGATTTAAGTGAGCCATTTCCAGGAAAGACAGGGCTGAGATCCATTGTTGGTCTCTGTGTATAATATAAAAACAGGTGCTATAAATTCAAGGCATTCTTCCAATCATAAAAAGAGGAAAAATGCATATTCTGTTAGACCTTGAGACTATTCTTTTCCAACCATGTGTAGAGCAAGCATCAGGTGGGCAGATGGCTTTGTGAGAGGGAGTACAGTCTCTGATCCAGAAATACATCAAAGTACCAATGGGAAAGTACCTGTTGTTTTTAAAATCTGTGTGTGTGTGTGTGTGTGTGTGTGTGCGCACACACACACACTCACATGCTTAACATTTGGCAAAGAAAGGAGGAAGTGAAAGTTTTGAATTGGTTTGTCCTCTTTTATCTGGGGAGGATATTTGCCTAAGTGTTTTTGCCAGGCTAACTGAATTCCTTCTTTTGAGTAAGTCAGTTTTTGTCTGAATCAAACTAAAAAAAAAAAAAAAATGATTTTAAAATGCTGCACTCACAATGATTAGCAAATTGTAACCTGCTGCTGCCTTGCTCTGTGAGGCTCCACCCTCCTCCTCCAGCCTTGGGAGGAAGAACTGCCCTGTCTGTGTCCACCACCATTCTCTAGCCTCTCTGTCCTTTTGAGTGCACTCTGAAAGAATCCCTGGGTCCCTGGTTTCAAGTGCAAACACGCTTAATTTTTTTGGGATAATCTGGACCCTTTGTCTTGACAGACACCACCACCAAGACCGTTCCTGTTTTACCCTCTTGCCACATACTGATGGCCATGGCCCATGGCGGCAATTGCTTGGTGGTCCCTTATGGATGGCACTTGCAGTGCTGGTGGCCTCCATCAAAGGCTCCTGTCTTCAATCACTGCACAGTCCTTACAGGCCCAGGGAAGGCAACATGCACCAGAGCAGAGAGCAGAGAGAGGAAGGTTAAAGATGGAGGACAGAGTGTCTGCAGATTGACTTTGCCTTTCACAACACAGTTGCTTTTGTGCTATTATTTTTAAATATAAGATAGACACACACACACACACACACACACACAGTGCACAACACATGCATATACACATAAACATGAACAGATATACTATAGTTTGGATCTAAAATGTCCCTTAAAAACTCATGTATCAAAGGCTTGTGCCCCAGAAGAGCAGTACTAGGAGGTGGTGGAAATGTCAAGAGAGGGGGCCCAGCAGGAAATTTTAGGAAATTGAAGATCACTTGAAGGAGATAGTGGGAGGCCATCCCTTCTCTCTTCCTCTTGCCCTTTTACATCCCAGTTAGGAGGTGAAGAGCTTTGGTCTACCTTGCTCTTCGTCCATGAATCCTTTCTAGACCTAAAAAGCAATGAGGCCAGCCAATCATGGACAAAAACCTCACAAACTGTGAACCAAGACAAAATTTTTCTCTTTATAAACTGATATTTCAGGTATTTGTTACAGTAATGGAAAGCTGACTGACACTCTCTCTCTCTCTCTCTCTCTCTCTCTCTCTCCCACACACACACACACACACACACAAACATATATATTCACACACACATACAAGCATACAAATGCAGACACAGAATATATCCATATTGTACACAGCACACACTTTATATATACACATATGCATGCAAACATATATTCATATGCATACACACACATCTTATACACAATATTAATACATATACACATGCATGAACATACATGCAAACAGACATATATGCACACACACAAACATACACACATGCACACACACATCAACACAAATGCACATAAAAGTAGCACATCTCCTAAGTGTGAGTGGTTGTTGAATCTTTACAAACTGAGCACATCCATGCTGGCCTCATGCCCCTTCCTGATCCCTGATTCACCATCATCCTGACTTCTAAAGCATACAACACATTCTGCTACATTCTCTATTTTGTGTAAATGAAAATACAGTTTGTACTTTTCTATCTAGTAACTTTCATTCAAAGAAGGTATGCAAGAGACTCACATGTTTTGTTAGGGGGAAGTGGGTCATGTCCTCTCATGTCCACTTGTTAAATTCATCCTGGTGGGAATAGATCCCAATTTTGTTTTGTGTTCCACCACTGATGGCCAACCTCTTTTTCTCTGTGCTCATTCCCACCAGCTGGTCAGAGGCTTCAATGCTTTAAAGGTTGATGCTGGGTTAAAGCAGATTGTATTGTCTGAATAATTTAAGAAATAAACAAGAGGGAGGATTGGGAAGGGGAAATGTTGTTCAAAGAATACACAGTTTCAGTCAGACAAGAGAAGCTTCAGTGAACTACTACACAGCATTGAGATATAGCTAATGATAGTATATTTCAAAATTGTTTTTTAAAAAAGTTCACTAAATTTTCTCCCCACAAACAAATGAAAAGAATATGATGGACATGCTCATTAATTTGATTTACTCATACCACAATGTATACATACATTAAAACAGCACACTGTATCCCACCAATCTACACAATTGTTATTAGTCAATTAATGAAATTTTAAAATTACACAGTAAAACCACACTTTACACTAGAAAAAAAAAAAGAAATGAAATAAAAGGAACAAAACAAACCCAGCCATTCCACATGTACAGCTTGACTGGGTTCACCCTTCAGCAAAAGGGCAGAGTGATAGCCATTTCTAGACCCCAGAGTAATGGCCTTTTTTCCTTTCTCTGAGGGCGGGCAGTGTGGACAGAGTTCACAAAGACATTAAAATACAGACAGCTGGCTTTATATGGAAACCTGCTTGTTCATCCCCACCCTGGAATTGTGAGAAGATCTTAAATGAAGATTGAGCAGAAGGAGAGAGGAGGGGCAGGTGACCACAGTCACACAGAGCAATTTTCTGGATCATTGGGCTGTGGTTTCTACAGGTGTTTCTTTCACCTAGAAGATTCTGGAAGGCACAACAGACCACTCTAACTTGTCCTTGTACAAGAAAATGGAAGTTGGTTTCATCTGTCTTTTAACAAGTCCTCTTGAATTGAAGAAACTGGGAGTCGGCCCTGGGAAAAAAGTAATACCAGGAATCTCAGAGAGACTTCAAGCCATTGGAGGGAGAACAAGAACATGCTGCCCAAAGCCTCTCACCAGACACCAGATTTCCCTATCTAGATCAAACCTGAATGACTGTAAACCATAGAGACCTTTGGGACTGGGCAATTCAAAGGTCTTGAGGTTTGCATTCTTTGCTTGGGGTTGATATAACCACAGTATTACTGCTTCTATTGAATATGTATTTTTTTAGTTGTTGACAGAGCTTTATTTTCTTTATTTTTATGCAGTGATGAGAATCAAACCCAGTGGCTCGCACATGCCAGCAAGTGTGCTTCCATTGAGCCCAAGCCCCAGCCCCTGAACGTGTATTTATTCCATGGTATTATCTAGTATTTGCAAGCTCCAGGGAAAACCTTTCCAAAAGAGAGCATGGTTTGGTTAATGAATTAACTAAGTATAAAAGTAAATACATTCATTGAATGAGGGAAGTAGGTTATGTTCCCAGATTCACCTGGGCCCCAGGCGGAAATTTGATTGATTTTTAAGACACAAGCCATTCCCACTTCTGAAGAGCAACTGCCTTGCAGTCTCAAAAGCACTGACTTCATGAGGATGAGGCACTTGGTCCCCACTGCCAGGTCCTGTCTGGGTTCCTGGGATGCCATGTCCCAGGACTATTCCCCGTTGTTCTACAGGATACAGGCTCACTCCACCTGGTATCATTGGATGACATCAACTCACTCCTGGGCCAAGAGCAGTATCAATGACAGGTTGAGGTATAGCTCTCTCTGACTCCACACCTTGGTAAATAGCTTCATCCCTGAAGCTGGGCCTTCTACAGGGGCAATGGTCCAAGTCCTTTGCTGGAGTCACTTCTGCCAGTGCAGTCCAAGCTTCATCCTGTCACTCACCCTCAGCATCCTTGCTGCCATGTCTTACTACAACTGTATAACTTTGCCTATTCCCTTCCATTGACTCCAAGATGAAATCTAAAATTGTCAACAGAAAGTAGAGTGTTTTCAGTTAAAAATAAAAAAAACAAAAAAACATACAGACAAAAAAATCTTAGGGACAGATCTCAGTTGCAGAATGCATACTTAGCATGCTGAAGGAAGGAAGAAAGAAGAAATAAAATCAGATTTTTTTCTGATTCCCACACCAATACAGATATTTAAGGAAAGGTGGCAATATTGAAGAAAGAGTGCAGAGAACTCCCTTTCCTTCCAAACCTAAAATATTATTCCATTTTCTGTTGTTATAAAAAATATCTCAGACTGAGACTGTTATAAAGTAAAAAGGTCTATTTAGCTCATAGTTTTGACGACTGAAACTTCAAACAGAATGGGGCTGAGTCACAGTATGGCTAGGGCCTGATGGAGGAAAACTATTTAAGAAGAAGTGGTTTCATGATGAGATAGGCAGCCAGAGAAAAGAAAGGGTTGGCCTCATACCTTTATAACTACCCACAATCAGGAATTTACCAGCATCAAATATGAATTAAATTAAAATAAAATGAAAGAAAAAATACCATGATAACACTAAAAAGGCAAAGTCCTAGGAATAAATTTAACAAGAAATACGAACATGCGATAAGAAAAAAAAAAAAACATTAAATCCTCGGTGTGGACAGAAAAAAAGATTTGACCATATAATAAGCTATTTTTCTCCAACAAAAGGAATAGTATTGCAAAATTGGCAATTCTTCCCATATACTCTAAATCTAAGACAAAGCACTAATAAAATCTAGAAATATGTGCTTGTAAATGAAATTAAGGAAAGAATGAACAAGAAAAAATGGGAAAGCAGTTACCAAATGGGTACCAAAATTATTACAGAGTAAGCAATGTGGTAGGTGGCCTATAGTATGTCCCACAGGCTAAGTATGGATTCTACAATTGTGGAAAATTGTAAAAAAAACTTATATTGTCCAATGTGGCACATAAAGCCTACAATACTTACTCTCTGCTCCTTTCTGGAAAGGGTCTGTTCTAGAGCATCATCCTTCATAGGCATCTGATGAAAGAATAGAGTTACACATAACTAAAGGAATAATAGGTAGTACAGAAATAAGCAGGAACAAGGCAGGCAGGAGCCTTGGTTAATTGCCATTCCAAATCCCCAGGGAAGCATGAAGTAGCCATGTCTGCTTTGGACTCACCTAGAAATCCCTGAGGAAGAGAAGGAAAAAAAAAAAAACTGGATTCCTGTTCTACTCTCAACTTTGGAGGGGCAAAGTCTCTTCTTAACTACATAGATAACCAATGATTGTCCAAAGAGAAAAGATATTTAGAAAGTTTAATATAATAATTTCTTTAATATACAATGGGCTTCAAAAATAAACAAACTTTCTCAATAAAAATGATCTAAATGTATAAACAAACAGTGATGAAGCAAGGGATCTGTTTGATCTTAGACACAATTAAAGAAAGAAAGATCAAATTTCTGAATATGTTTTTTTTCCCCTTTATCAAAATGACAAAAAAATGGTGATACCTGGTATATGCCAGTGAAGGCTTTCTGATGAACTGATGGTACCCCTGAAATCAGAGGGATATTTGAAAGGACATCTGAAGGAGTTACTTGGCAGAGGGTGGAAGCATCCCAGAGAAAACAGTTTGCCTCAATTCCTTTCTGAGGGTGGTATAGGGCCTCCCTGTATGAGAAATTAAAGGGCTTTGTGTCTACATTTGATGACACAAGCTAGACACAATGCAGGTCTTGGGCACAGAGGAAGGAATTTTGTATTTGTCCCCCAAATCTTGCAAAGTACTTAAAGGGGGCCAGTAACATGACCAGAAGTGTTCTTGAACCAGTCTGTCTGACTGCTGGGAGGAAAGCCAGTCAAGTAATGGGTGGGTGAAGGGAAGTGTAACACAGGCTCATGTGATCCCCCTTCTCCAAATTCTATGAGCATCAATTTCTTGTTCCATTGTAAAGATTAAATATATTGATCTACTTGAAAGATGTAGTTCAATGCACAGCTCACAGGAAATGCTCAATAAATGCTTGCTATTGTCAGGCTTTTTCATATATGTCCTACAAGGCAGGGCTGTCCAAAACACATAAAATGATAAGGGTAAGCTACAGAGTAGTATGCTCTCTAAAATCTCATTTGTGCAAAATAAAATAAAAAGTATGTTTATAATTGTATATGCAACAATATTTCTTGCGCAGTATGTCAAGGAGATACCTGAGTGTTCCTGTTGATTGCAGCACCCTTGATGAAAGATAAGATATGAAATCAAGCCATGTGTCCATCAAAAGATGATTGGATAAATAGAATGTGGGATGCATATGCCATGGGATATTATTTATCCATGAAAAAGAGTGAAATACTGTTATTTGCAGAACTGTGGAGGAATCCAGGAAACTGTGAAATAAGCTAGGCTTAGAAAGAAAAATACCACATGTTCTCATATGTAGAAGTTAAAAATTATCTGATCCCATAGAAGTAGAGTGTAGAATAGTAGATAGGAGACTTAGGAAGAGTAGGCAGAAGAGGGTTTAAACAGAGGCAAAATTCAGTTAGATAAAAAGAATACATTATAGTGGTCTATGGTACAATAGAGGAACTACAGTTAATAATAATTGTATTAGATATTTTAAAATGGCTTGAAGAAGGTATTTTGAATTTTCCCAGAACAACAACAACAAAAAAATGATAAATGTTTGGGATGACAAAAATTCTAATTACCATGAATAATGATTGCACATTGTACACATGTATAGGAATAATCACAATGTTTTCCATAAATTATATATATTTAATTATTATATCTCAAACATAATTTTTAAATGTATAAACATGTATTCTGGATGGATACTCTTTGGTCAATAGGGGAAGTGGTGGTCCGGGGCAAAGGGGAGTTTATGTTAACTTTTCACATTTTAAACATAAAATGATAGCATTTATTGCAATAAATTTGGAGAACATAGACAATTGTCGTGGCTGAAAGAGAAACTCATTTAGCACTCAAAGTAAGTCCTTTTAACAAAATAAAAGAAAGCTATAAAGTAAAGAATTCTGTGAGCTGAATTTGATTTCTGGCAAAGAAATAATCTAATATGGGGGAGAGGAGAAAGGAATGTGCCAGTCAACTTTGCAGCACTGAGACCAAAATACCTGATGGGAACAACTAAGAGAAGGAAAAAATAATTTTGGCTCATGGTTTCAGAGGTTCAGTCCAAGGTTGGCTCACTCCAAGGCAAAACCATCATGGCAGAAGGGCATGGCTGAACAAAGCTGCTCATCTCATGGCAGCTTGGAAGAAGCAGGGAGAGAAAGAGATAGAGAGAAAGAGGAAAACCAGGGACAGAATATACTCCCCAAGGGCATATCTACTTTCTCTACTACCTCTAGTAATAGCCTACTTCCTCTGGCCATACCCTATTTGCATAGTTACCACTCAGAACTACATTCAGTTATCAATGTATTAATTCATCAATGGATGAATCCACTGATGAGTTCAGAGCCCTGATCACTGCCTAAAACCCACACCTCTAAATCTTGCTATATTAGATATCATGCTTTCAAAACATGAGCTTTTAAGGATATTTCAGATGTAAAGCATAACAGGAAAGCTGCATTTCAGGAGCAGAACAACAAATCTGATTTTACCCAATGTTCACTTTTCTCAAGTTTTTTTTTTTTCTTTTAAGCCAATGAAGAAACTCCCCATCACTAAGACTGTTCTTAACATTTAGCTCTAGAGCATCCCATTTGTTGAGTTCTGTTGTACATAAAGACTTTGCAACTCATGTGTTATGCACCTCTTGAAAACAGTTTTCCACAGGATGCATTTTACATGATAAGAAGTTTTTGCCCCGTGTGCATAGGGCTCTTCAAGAATATCTCACCTCAACTGAGAGCTAGGGATTGCAGAGTTCCCATCACTGTGAGTGCCCACCTGCTACTTACTCAACTGAAAAATAGCTACTCCAAGTCCAGTTCTTGGCCCCATGCAGCCACTGCCAGGAAATTGGGACCCCAGCTAATGCTTCTTCAAAACACCAGGGCCTCCTACCAGGCTTCCTGGTAGAAAGAGTAAGCACAGCAAAACAAGGCCCTACTATCCTCTGCCCTGAAAAACATAAGTACATGTACCTTACAGAACTTTAATAAAATGATGAGAAGAATCTAGTTGCAAGGAAATTTGGTAAATATCATTCTTAGCTTCCCAGCTTCTGCTTACTGCAAGAACAGAAAACATATAGAGTTCTTATTTGCCAGAACCTAATAACTCAGACACATTGAGTTACAAAAAAGGATCAAAATTATTTTTGACTGGATGTGAGGTAGTCTGTACAAATTCTGAGTCTCCTGGGATCACACTGGTCTCTCCTTTTTTCAAGAGCATCCTTCTCTGATATGCAGCAGTAGTAGCTTATGCCATTGGTTTTTTAAAGGAGCACAATGAGGTCAAGGAAGAATAATTACTCTCAGAAACATCTTTGATAATGGGTAAGAACAGAATCTGCCAGTGAACATTAAGGGTTATAACAAAAGGTTGCACCCATCACAAGGCAGTGAGAAGGCAGCCCTGCTAATTCGCTGTAGACCTATGCCAATGGACACCATTCATCTCATTTAACCTGCCATAGATCTGAGATCTGAGGAAGAAGTGGCTTTGTTGATACCAAGGCTAAAATGAGTCCATGTAAGAGATAGTTTTAGGACAGGTGATCAATAAACAAGCAATTTTCAAGTAAATAAATGATCTGAAATATTTCTAGAGAAATAATTCAGGATAAGAATGAAATTGGAAGCCCTTGGGCTGTAGAAAGAGGCAGCTAGATGCTGATGCTCTGTGGGAAGTACCTAGTGAGGCCCCTGCAGGAGTCAATCTATCCAAGCTCCAATCTCTGCAGAGACCAGGGGATGGTAAGCCACCCTTTAGCATGTACATAGCTGCTGAAATACAGTACCTTTACTAATGTTATCATTAGTAAAGCTCATTAGGGCTGATATTAATGGTACCTGTGCCATATCTTTAGTTTCAATCATCAGGATTTTGGACCCCCGTATATTTACATTTACTCAGTGCACAAGACTTCAGAGGAGACTGTGAAGAAACATTTGATACCAAGTTAAGCTTATGGTACTGAGAAAACTGTGTCCCAGAGAACAGCAGCTGCATGTCAGTGGAGTGTTTCTATCAACCTAGATTGTCACTGAAGATAATTATTGTCATGAGATTTTGCTCTGTTGCTAATGAAAGGAATGTGATACATGACATTTAGTACATGTGCCACTTACTACATTCACTGTTAGGAATGCCCCACTTATTGGCGTCTCTAACATTGCACAGACCTATTCCTATTTCTATTCCCCATTTAGTTCTCTAATGCCATGCCCTTTCAGAAAGCATTGCCACTAGAAAGACTGATGCCCCATGAGGGGTGGAGGACAACTAGACATGCTTCCTACACAGAGACACTGTCAGTCCAGTGGGACAACAGACTTCAAAAGATCAAAGATGAGCACCAAATTCCTGTTGAATTCAGAAAAGATGCTGTCGAGGTGAACACATTTCATCCAGAACATAAGAGGTAGAAATGGCTGGAGAAGGAAGTTCTAACCTAAAGGGGCTGAATCAATCAGCTGTTTAAGGTCACACCACTGTAACCCACAGTCATATCCTCAGAGATCGAATTCTCCCCATCATTGATTCCCCACAGAGGACTGGCTGGGCTTCTCGTTGAGGAGTGGTATAGTGCATGCACAAGGGAGAGCATTACATGCTGAGACAGAGACCACAGAGTATTGTACGTGCTTGTATATTTGCGTGTGTGCTTGCAGATGGGTTCTGCCACCAGGGAACAAAGGATATGAGAAAAGAAGTGAACCATTTATTTGGCTTTTCCATGTCTTACTCTCCTACTGAACATCAATATGGTGGTTGTAAGAATTTGAAGTGTTTGTCTTCATGAAGTCCTTTAGAACTTTAGCTGTCTGGTAAGTGCTCAAAGAAAGCTGTCTGATAGGCAATGAAAAGCTCCACCATGTACCTTTCCAAGGAATAAAACATGGAAAGACAATGAGGCCAGACTGGGAAGGCTTTGTTATGATCCTGAGACCTGCATGGCTTCATCTCAAAGGTTTTTCTGCTGAGCATGCCCAAGATATGCCTCCACATCATCCATGGCCACAGGAGCTCTTGGGAGGTGACTCAAGACAACAGGTGTAAGGAAAGTGAGAGCTCACGGGTCTTGGAATGCTAAGAGTTATACAGGTACCAGTGCACCTTAATCATGAAATCCATTCAGGAATCAGGCCATTACATTTCTATAGAGTTTTCTACATCTGGGTTGTGAAACTAAACTTATTACAATGTAGGCATTTCTTCGAAAGCAATGAATGATTGGGCTTGCTTAGTGAATACTTAACTTGATGTCTTCTCCAGAGCCCAAAGGCAAGCCAGTATCTCAGCTTAGACACCTCTTTCAGCAGGTGCTGAAAGGGCGCAAGAACAGACTATCTACCTGGGCAATGTCAGAGAAGCCCATGCCTTGCATATGGGTTGTGCCATCAGGGAACAAAGGTTATGAGAAAAGAAGTAAACTATTTATTTGGCTTTTCCATATCTTACTCTCCTACTGAACACCAAGGGTCATTTTCTATAACTTAGGAGCTGGAAGAGCCACCAGGGATGGTCAGACCCAATTTCATTATTTCAGAGTGAGGAAACTAAGGTCCAGAGATACCAGCCTGGGGTTCTTTTGAAGCTGGGTTGCATCTTCCAGAACACAGGGCAGGAGGGTGATTCCATGCCTACCACAGTTATCAGTCTCCAGCAGGGCCTATGAAAAGGTCTGTGCTCAAGAGTGGGAGGAACTAAAGGATGCCTGGAGACCTTTACAAATATCCTAAAAACCAGGTTTTTCTCTTCCTGATTGGTGCCAAAACCCTACTGTGATGTGGTTGGGAGAGACTTAAAAAAAATCTACCCCAAGGTGAATAAAGAAAGGGCAGAGGCCATCAAATGTATGTATCTCTGTGGTCATTATGTGAGACCTCTAGATCCTCACCTCCTGGCAGCTAATGAGAAGGGCACCTATTGGACCTGCTTTCAGACTTGCTGACCCATGGACTCTAGGGTGAGGTTTATCATCTCACCATCCCAGTAATTCCAAAGCTCACCAATGTCTTGTGAACCCTGATAGAGTAGAAACACAGAGAATAAGATGTCAGAGAGGGATGGCAGCCTGATGAGTATTCTCTCAGCCCTAGAGATTGAGTCACCAGCACTCATCCTCTGAGTAAATAATTTCTCCCTCCCACATGCAGGGCTATATAAACAACTGCAGGAAATGGGGCTGGTTCAGATGGAACTGTCTGGCTCGGGGTTCTCTTTCTCCTCGAGTCAGGGTATCCTGGAGATGCAGAGAATCTTGGGTGAGTGGTTGGAGGCACTTCTGTGAGTTGAGACATCTCACCGTGGGTCTCTGAGCCTTGGAGTTGTAGTGAGGAGGAGGGCAACCCAGGAACCCTGCAGCCTTACAGGAGTGCAGAGGGGAGGCTAGTGTCACAGAAGGGGACACCATGCCATGGATGGGGATATTGGACCTGGTGTCACATGGTCATGCCCTTGCTTTTATGATCAGACTCAGGGGATAGTGGAGGAAGGAAAGGCTCTTCTAAAAGCTTATGTGTCCTTGATGTCCTTGTGCCAGAGCAAACCAATTACCAGTCCTGTCAGAAACCAAATCATATAGAGATGTATTAATTCAATTTCTGTTACTATAATTAAATACCAAAAACCAAGTGCTTATAGAGAAAGTAAGCTTATTTGGCTCACAGCTTTGAAGGTTCAAGGGCATGGCACAGGTACTTGCTAAGCTCTGGTGAAGATCTCTTGGCAGGTGGCATCACAAGGGTAGGAGCACACACAGAAGGGAGAGCTCACATGGTGATACAGGAAGAAGGAGACCCAGGAGAACCCTTTCAATCTCTTCTGAGGACACACTCCCTGATGACCTAATGACTTCCCAATAGGCCCCACCTCTTCAAGATTATATCATCTCTTAATAACATCACACTGAAGACCATACTTCCAGCTCATGAGTCTTTAGGAACACTCTTAAACAATATTCAAACCACAGTAGGGGTAGTAGTCTCACTATAAGTGTAAACAATAGGTACTAAGTTATTGTCCATGGCCATTGAAACAGTGCTAGACCAGATTAAGCAGAGTTTTATGGGCTGAACTGTGACCCCTGTCCCAAAAATATTATATGCTGAATTCCTGTCTCCCAGTATCTCTGGATGTGATTGCATTTGGATGTAGGTCTTTAAATAGCTAATTAAATTAAAATGAGATTATTAGCTGGGACCCTAATCCAGACAATATGACTGATGCCTTCACAGAAAGAAATAAATGTCTGTAAAGGACACAAGCACCCATAGAAGAAAGATGGAAAAGATGCCATCTCCAACTGGAGGAGAGACATCTAAGAAGAATCCAACTTTTGATTCAGACTTTTAGCCTGCAAGGCAGCAAGAAATAAATTTCTAGAGTTTAAGCTGCTCAATCTGTGGAACTTTGTTACGGCAGCCCAAGCAAACCATAACACAGATGAACATCCTGTCACCTTACAGTGAATTCCCACATACAAAATAATCTACCAAGAGGGAGCTTCTGAGTTAAATGGCATTTAAAGAGCAGAAGGCATATATTACAAATCCCTTCATAGGAACCATGTCCGAAGCACAGAACCACTTAGTACCAACTCAGGAGACATGTGGGTTACTCTAGAACTATCACACATCATTGCAACATTTCTGACAGCAAATTCAACTGCATAACTCAATAAAGATGGAAAGGCCACTGGATCAGAAAGCTTACCCTTAAAATTGTGAATATTTTTGGCATGAACATTAGGGCTTCATACAGATGATACCTGAGTGCTTAATCTGATTTTTTTCAGAGATCACACCTAGCACAGGCATTCCATAATAGAACTCAAGGCACCAATTAGACCTTGCTTGTTCCTTGATGCAGTTTTCTAAGGCTGTTAGGATGAGCACATCTAGGTCCCAAACATAGGTTAATTAACAGAATGCAGTTGATTGCCATTTAAGCTCAGGTGTCCAGGCAAGAGTTCCATTTTGCTAAAATCTGACCCTCTCTCAGTTTCTAGGGCTGAGAGAATACTCAATCAGTACATCAGAGGGTCCTGGCTTTGGTATCATAAAACTGATTTTCTTTTTTTTAATAGAGAGAGAGAGAAGAAAGAGAGAGAATTTTTTAATATTTATTTTTTAGTTTTCGGTGGACACAACATCTTATTTTATTTTATGTGGGAGAGGGCAATTATTTACTCAGAGGATGAGTGCCAGTGACTCAGTCTCTAGGGCTGAGAGAATACTCAATCAGGCTACCATCCCTCTCTGACATCTTATTCTCTGTGTTTCTACTCTATCAGGATTCACAAGACATTGGTGTGTTATTTGCCCTGGGGCAACATAACTCCCAAATTCCCCTGTGGAGAGAAGGATAATGATATTGCTAGAAAGAAAATTACCCAAAAACTACCTGATACGAGATGGTATCAATTCTCATTACTTAGACTTAAACTAACTCTGAATTTCTAGAACACACAGACCAGTGCATCAGAGGGTCCTGGCTTTGGTATCATAAAACTGATTTTCTTTTCCTTTTTTTAAGAGAGAGAGAGAAGAGAGAGAAAATTTTTTAATATTTATTTTCCAGTTTTCGGTGGACACAACATCTTCATTTTATTTTATATGGTGGTGAGGATCAAACCCAGCACCCCATGCATGCCAGGTGAGCATGTTACCGATTGAGCCACATCTCCAGCCCTCATAAAGCTGATTTTCAGGAGGACAAAATAATTTACATTAAATCATACAACTGACATCTAATCTGTAAACATATTTGAAACTTTGGAAAAATCAGAGCTAACCAGGTTTCAACTTGCAGTCACCTACCTGCCTGTGTATGGATCATGTGTGAGCACATTCTCAGATGAGGGTCCCCAGCTATGAGCTATCACTGTGTGGAACTGTCCAGATGGTTCATCAGGAATAGAGTTCATTCCATTCACAGAAATTTGATGATTTCACCACGTGAGTGGGTGCACAATGAGCTGAAGAGGAGCCAAGCCTGGGTGGGCAGTTTTCAATGACAGATGCCACAAGGAAACGGGGCAGATGTTGCATCAGCATGGTTTGACTGTCTCTGTCCTGTCCATGGTGTATCACAGAGCAATTTATTTCCAATGTGTTTTGCCCAAAAGATGTGAAGGAAAGCTAGGAAAAAAAAAAAAACAAAAAAACAACAACAAAAAAAACACTGGTTCAATCTATACAAAACATTTCAATCATGTAAAATGCTCATAAACAATAACAACAAAAATTTTGCTTTTGATTTTTTTCTATGGTACTGAGGATATGAAATAGGAACATGTTAATTCTGGGCTACATACCCAGCCATGTTTTAAAATTTTGAAACACGTTTTTCTAATTATCTAATTGGTCTACCTAAGTTCCTGATGTTTACCTTGAAATTGCAATCTTACTGACTTAGCCACTTGAGTCTCTGGAATTAATATGCATGTATCACTGCACCCAGAGAGAAAAATATATATACTTTAAAGTTTCATCCAGGTTTTGGTATAACAATTGAAAATACCATGTTTATTTGAAATATAATATGGGTAGAGTAACTGATAATACTGCAAAAATGTAACTGATAATACTGGGAAAGGGGGAAGTTGTCATTGAACAGGAAGCTAAAATTTTATATATAAATACAACTCACAATACTGGTGAACAAATTTAAAATCACACTCAGCAACGGTCTGACGATAAAAAAAATAAATAAAAAAGTACCAGGTGTGTAGCTAAGTGGTACAGTACCTCTGGCTCAATCCACAATACCACAATCTCCAAAAAGAAGGAGAATGAATTCAGGAAGAAAGTAAAACTGAGACACCTATAGAGTATCTCACCCCTCTCCTGGAGGAAAAAAATACATGGATTTGTGATTGTGATGATCTCCCCACTCCAGAATCCAAAACAAAATCTGGGAAGAATTTGAAATGTTGCCACAAATGTTCTCATATAGAATTTAAGGTAGGGGCTGAAGATATTCTATAGGATACTATAGAAATTCCAGGGTCTACTCTTAATATACGGTCCAGTTGACTGTCCAGTGGAGATTCATGGCTGACCTTTCTCAGAAGAAGACACAGGACTGCAGGAACCAAAGATTACACAGGGGATTCTAGCCAACCATTGCCAGTTCCCACCATAGTCAGTGCAGCCAGTTTCAACCAGACTCACCATCCAGTCTCAGTATTTCACTTTACAGTCATCTTTTACTGTATTTTTAGGAACCAAGTGTCCCCTCTATAAATCACAAAGTACCTATACAGGAGAAAAAATCAGGTTCACTGAACATAAGTGAGGGATCCTAGAAATGAATACCCACACTGGCAGACTTCACACCAGATGGTCAAAACTTGCTTCTCTTTAATGAATATGTGTAGATTGGACAATGCTTATATAAGGGCTCCTGATTGGACACAACTATGTCTTCATATTCTCAATTTGAACCTAGTGAGTTTTTTGAGTGACAGGAGATAACCTCAATTCCAGAAATAAATGATGTCACAATTGTACTGTCTTGTCTTACATGTTTTTTTTTTTTTTTTTTTTTCTTTTGAGGCTCTGGGAATTGAAATCCAGATCCTCAGGCTGCAGCAAATTTAAGGCAAGTTATCTTTGGAAAAATAAAATCCAGCCAACCCAGAAACCCATTTGCATTTAAACTTGAATATGAGGTCTTTTGAATTTATAGATTATATATGTAAATATATTATTGATGGTTGGAAATAATACACTGACAATCCCATAAAATTTCAGTTAACTTCTCTTGTATGGAAACAGCTTGAACATTAAAATTATATAAGGTGGGAAGATAATTATTTTTTTAGAATTCATATAAAAATAGTAAAAATTGAATTTTATAGTATAATCTAAAATTTCTACTATGTGAAAATTACCATTATGTGACTAAAATATTACTAATGAAGTATATGTATTTTTGGAACAGCACCCTCAAATCTATGTCAAGACTCCAGAAAATCTCAGTTCACAAACCATATTTGAGAGTTATGCTTGTCCTGAGTTCAGGAAGATGAAGGACATGATCACTTCTTTTTATGCTTCAGGTGAAAAACACACTTTTTAACCAATATTTCTCCTGAGATATAAAAATCTAGAGAGAAACTGCCCTGAGTGAGGGCAGGGAGATTTAACCAGAAAGTGTATGGTGTGTGTTTGTGTGTGTGTGTGTGTGTGTGTGTGTGTGTGTGTGTGAGTGTATTTATTTCCCCAGATCCAAAGATTTGAGTCTATTATTTAAATTGATTAATGATATGTTCCTTATTTTCTGACATGGCCTTAGATCCAATGGCCTGTCTATAACATTTTCTTTTTCTTCCTAGGATGATAGCCCCTTAAGAAAGTGGGCTTGAAATTAAGATGAATTGTGTTGCTATCATGATGTCATACTCCTGTAATCCCAGGAAAGGGATTTGAAATTTTGCTTCTTTAAAATATTAATAAAGCACAAGAAATAGAAACAAGGTCACTATATGGGATGAATTCAAACTGAAAAGATTCTTCTCAGCAAAAGAAACAATCAGTGAGGCGAAAAGTGATACCAGAGAATAGGAGCAAATTTTTACCACAAGCACATCAGATAGAAACCTAATTTCCAGGATATATAAGGAACTTAGGGCTGGGGATGTGGCTCAAGTGGTAGCGTGCGCGCCTGGCATGTGTGCAGCCCCGGGTTCGATCCTCAGCACCACATACAAAACGTAGATGTTGTGTCCGCCGAGAACTATGAAAAAATAAATAAATGTTAAAATTCTCTAAAAAACAAAAAGAACTTAAAAAACTTAATATCAAAAAAAACAAATTTCCAAATCAAATAAAATGGGCTAAGGAATTAAAGAGACACACTTCTTAGAAAATAAATAATCAATCAATAAAATAATGTTCAACATCTCTAGCAATTAAACAATTGCAAATCAAAACTACTCCAAAATTTAATCTTGATCCAATCAGAATGGCAGTTATTAAAAATACAAGCAAAAATATATATGCTGGTGAGGATGTGGGGGAAAAGGCCCACTGTTACACTGTTGGTAGGACTCTAAATTGGTGACACAAATCTGGAAAAGAATAAGGAGATTCCTTAAAAAAACATGAAAAGAAACCAAAATTGAGCCAGCCATCCCACTCCTCAGTTTAGACCAACGAGAGCTAAAAACAGCAGAATACAGAGGCATTTCCACATCAATGTTCATAGCCAAACAATTCACAATAGGTAATCTATAGAATCAATCTATATGCTCTTCAATAGATGAATAGATAAAGGAAAATATCATCCATATACACAGTGGAAATTTACTGAGCATTAAAAGAGAATAAAATTATGAAATTGGGAAGTAAATGGATGGAGTTGGAGAGTATCATGTTAAGGCAAGTAAGCCAATCTCCCTAAACCAAAGAGCTAATGTTTTCTCTGCTAAGTGGATGGTGATCCACAACGAGGAAAGTGAGAGGTAGCATGAAAGAAATGAAGAAACTTTGAATAAGACAAAATGGAGAAAGGTGATGGGAGATGGTATAGAGGTAGGTAAGATTGTGGAATGAGATGAAAATCTTGTTGTACCCAAAGTAGAGTTACATGGGTTTTGTAACTATACTTTCTGTACAACAAGATAAATAAAAATTTTATGCTCCATTTGTGTACTATGAAGTGAAATGCATTCTGCTCTATTAGCAAGTTGCAACAAATTAATAAATTAATTGACTTTTAAAAATTTAGGAAAGAGACTTGCCTTCCCTAGATCGATCGATCTATATATATATATATATATATATATATATATATATATATATATATATATATTCTATATATAACATGCACATATTTCTGCAATTCTGATCAAAATCCCAATGGCATTCTTCATAGAAATAGAAAAAGCAACCATGAAATTTACCTGGAAAAACAAGAGACAAAGAATAGCTAAAGAAATCTTTAGCAGGAAGAGTGAAGCAGGTGGCATCACTATACCAGACCTTAAACTATACTACAGAGCAATGGAAAGGAAAACAGAATTGCATTTCAAAAAAAAAAAAAAATAAGACTGCAGACCAATGGTAGAGAATAGAGGTCACAGAGACTAACGTATAAAATTACAATTATCATATATTAGACAAAGATGCCAAAAACATGCACTGGTTAAAAGATAGCCTATTTAACAAACACTATCTCTCACCATGCACAAAACTCAACTCCCAGTGTATCAAAACCTAGGAATTAAACCAAAGACTCTGTGTCTAATAGAATGAAACACAGGCTCTAATCTTCATCATGTGGAATTAGGCCCCAATTTCCTTAATAAGACACCTATAGCACAAGAATTCAAACAAATAATCAATAAATGGGATGGAATCAAACTAAAAAGTTTATTCTCAGCAAAAGAAACAATCTGTGAGGTGAAGAGAGAGCCTACATCCTTAAATGAATATTTTTACCCTCACACATCAAATAGAGCACTAATCTCTAGGGTACATAAAGAACTCAAAAAGCTAAGCAAATAAAGATGATGATGATGATGATGATGATGATGATGATGATTATAATAATAATAATAATAATAATAATAATAATAATAACACAATTGAGAAATGGGACAAGGATCTGAACAGAGAGTTCTTAGAAGAGACTATACAATCAACCAAATTATATATGTATATGTATATGTATATGTATATATATATATATATATATATATATATATATATATGATTGGTTATGGTGCTCCCTTCTCAGGACCAAGCAGAGTTCTGGTTCAGTTTCTAAGGAAGGGAGACACGAGCAAGAAGTATTCTCAACTCTCCTTTATAAATTATCAAATATAATTTTCTATGTCATTTTCTAAACATAGCTTGACATGGGAAATATAGGCTTGGAGCAGAGAACATTTTTATTAGAAACACAGTGTAAAAGAAAAAAAAAACATAATTATTTGCACCACATTGAACCACAACAGAAATGGAACCTTGAATTCAGAAAAGAAAGATTTAAACATTTGTACTTGGGAATGTGGATGACATAGATGCCTAAAATGAAAAAGTTATTACAAGCTTTTGAAAGAAAATTTAAGTGAATGGCAGATAATTGTTAACCAATTAGTATCTGCACAGTGTCTTCCAGGGGCTTTGTCAGCTGTGCACTATAGAACATCCAGGTATTTATAGCCTCTATGGAGAGCATTATTCATCTGTGCCCTCTAAAATTATTCCCATCATACAGACGAAAAACCATGGGTATCTGGATATTAAATGGCAATTCATCAGCCCACAGAAAACTATCCAGAAACAGAACTGTATGAAATTTCTTAAAAGACCATCAATGTATTATTAGCTCCTAACACAGGGATGTCAGTCTGGGGAAATATTATTTTCTTTCCATTTTGAAGAGAATGCATTGAGAATAGATTTTAGGGGCAACACAAATACTTTTTTTTTTTCTTTCATGTTAAGATACTCTTCAGAAACAGAGCTCTCAAGACAGGTTTCTTAGAAGGGTAAATGCCTGGAGATTACAAAATGAAAAAAAAAAAAAAAAGAAAGAAAGAAAAAAACACATCAGTGGCCCTGAGTGACTCAGTAAGGAAATAAATCTAAAGGTTATTAGAAACTGAAAAGAAAAAAAGTAACTATTTCTAAAAATAAATATGTTCATTAGTTTCTATCTTCACAACATATCATTAAGTAAACAACAAATTATGTATGAATATTTTTAGGATTAGCCAAGTTTCATTCCATATGATTTTATATTAAACTGTAAAATCCAGATAATAGAATTCATGATTCACTGCCAAAAATATTCCAGAAGAAAATTCTTTAAGGAATGGATATTTAGTAAATCTGTCATTTAACAATTTAATTACCATATGATTTTAGGAAATTTACTCATTTTCCTGCAGCCATAGTGTAGAGATATTTCTTATTTATTTTTCCTGTAACAATTTCCAAAGATAAGCCCTAGAATCCACTTTAAATATCCTACACTTACAATCACACAAGAAACCTATAATAAATGATGAGAAAAAAAAGGCAATTAAAAAAATTAAACCTTTTTCTTTTTCTTGATATCAAACTATAGCTGGATTTTTAAATCCATTTTCTCATCATTTAAGCCAAAAAGATATAAAGGCCAGAAGTTTGAACTGCAAATTTATACATGAGATATGTTTATTAACTATAAAAATTCAAAATCTTTAGAAATTAAAAAAAAATGCAAAATATTGGGGTAAAATTGGGAGTTCATAACCCACTTCAATCTAATGTATGAAATATGATATGTCAAGAGCTGTGTAATGTTGTGAACAACCAATAAAAAAAAAAGATAAAAAAAAGAATGTAAAAATAAATAAATAAATAAATAAATAAATAAATAAATAAATAAATAAATAAATAAATACAGGTATTGTGTCCAACCACAACTAAAAAATAAATATTAAAAAAAATGCAAAATAAAAACCCATCATGGGAAAAATTAATTAATACTTATGAACATTTAAAACAAATGAATAATCATTAACTCAAAAGAAATCTAAATTTGTACCTATTTGTGGAAATTGTTTTAGTATTGCATATCCATGATACTCCCTATCACAGAGAGTTACTGAAATTAGAGCATATGTGACCATGATAACATATAAGTATGCAATGATACTCATCCAAACATTTGAAGCTCAAGGGCATTGCTCAATGCAATACACATCTTGGAAGAGATAAATAATAATCTGTAGGAAAAATGGTTACTAGGGCCAGTCACATTTCATAATATATCCAGTCTAAAACACAGCATAAAAACACTATGTATAAATTTTACATGTTTTTTTACAAAAGTGGGAACTAACCCAACCAACAGAATATTTTCATTTAAACTTACATATAAGTTCATTTGAATTTATGGATTATATATGCTTGTATATTATTCAGGAATTAATATAAAATAATGAAAATAACTCTCAAATTTTATTTAATTTTTTTTTTGATCTCTGTTCTTTTTAGGTTGCAGATTGAACTTTGAATTGGGAAGAAACCCCCTAAAGTAAAAATGCTCAATAAAAACAACACATAAGGGGCTGGGATTGTGACTCAGCAGTAGAGTGCTCACCTCCCATGTGCAAGATCCTGGGTTTAATCCTTAGTAACATATAAAAATAAATAAGTGAAATAAAGGCATTGTGTCCAGCTACAGATAAAAAATACATTAAAAAACATAAGTTACAAGGTGAGAAACCAGCCTCTACCTCAGAGCAAAGATTGTCCAAGGAAGGGGGCATGAACCTTGTCCTTGGAAAGACACACAGAGAACTCCTAGGCACATACCCATTCTGATGAGTTATTTATCTACAAATAACAGGACAGATCTGCTGTGCCTGGTGTCCCTGACTCAGGCTAGGTGGGGACCCATAGCAACCCCCTTGCAGCCACTAATCAGCATGAGACATGGAAAATACCTGGGATGCCAGATGACCCTTCCAGTAGTTTATGGTGGTTGATAACATTTTGGGAAACCATATAGTTCAGCACATACTTTCCTTGTGGCCTAAGTCAATCAGTTCAAATGAATCCCCATCTTGTAGTGACCAATCACACATACCCAACTTGTTCCCGCCAGTGAATGTTCTAATCATGTTTTAGAATTCTTTATGATTTTCCCAAGGTTTGTGATGATTTGCTAAGAGATGCTATGATCTATGTGAGGTACCTGCCTTCCCCAAAGAATGTATAAAACTGCTGCAAACCCCGGGCTCAGGGCCTCTAAGCCACCAGTTGCTGTTTGTGTGAAGGACTGGAGCTAGCTCTCAATAAACACCTCTTTGCTGCTTACATCTATCTGGGTCTCTGGTGGTCTTTTTGGGGTCCCGCATTTGAGCATGACAATCTCTCCTGAAACCCATAGGAAAAAAAGACAGCACTCCAGTTCTCTAAGACTGCAGTTTTATAGCACAAAATGTTGCAAAAGGGAAGTGTCTTGAGAACTTAGATTTTGACAAGCATAATACAAAGGCAGGCAGTAGGTTAATGGTCTAAATGGTTCAGTACTTAGGGAGTAAGTTTAGATTACAACATCAGAATTTAGGATGCACAACTAAAGTTTTAGAGTGAGTTGTTATTTGGTCAGGGAAAGCCTGAATTTATGAGTCATCACTAAAGTTTCAGAAAGGGTTGTTTTCTCATCAGGGAAAATCCAGACATGGGTGAGTTCAAGGCACTGTCAGGCATTTCAAGGAAGTTTACAAATCACAATAATTTATAATGAAGCAAAAATTAACTTCTCGTACCTCTGTGACGAGATGGCTCCCAATCTTAAAAGGAAATTAGGCTGGATTTTTCACTTGCTATAGCCATAGCTTTTATATTTTTTTAAATATTAATTTATTTATTTATTAGTTTTCGGTGGACACAACATCTTTGTTTGTATGTGGCGCTAAGGATTGAACCCGGGCTGCACGCATGCCAGGCGAGTGCGCTACTGCTTGAGCCACATCCCCAGCCCTAGCCATACCTTTTAAAGTATATGTTTCATATTTTAACAAGTATGAGCATTAAATTATTAATATTAATTAATAGGAACTAAGAATTCATTATTAAATGTTTGAAATTTTTCATAAATATATTGACAACATAAACATGGAAAATTTTGACAATGATATAAAGACATTTATTATAAGGGCTTCAATATTATAAGTGCCTCATGTTCAGTGGGTCAGTCTGAAAAACCAGCCTCTATCTCAGAGCAAAGCCTGTCCAAGGAAGGGACATCACCTTTGTCCTTGGAAAAATCCACAAAGCACTCCTAAGCACATTCCCATCCTGCTAAATTGTTTATCTACAAATAACAGGAGAGATCTGCTGCACCAGGTGTCCCTGACTCAGTCAGGCTAGGTGGAGATCCATAGCAACCCCCTAGCAGCCACCAATCAGCATGAGACAGGAAAATACCTGGGATGCCAGATGACCCTCCCAGTTTACAGTGGTTGATAACATGTTGGGAAACCATGTAGTTCAGCACGTACACCCCTCTTGGCTTAAACCAATCAGTTCAAACGAAAACCCCTTTTGTACTGACCAATCACCCCTACCCAACTTGTTCCCGCCAGTGAATGTGCTAATCATGTTTTAGAGTTGTTATTTGATTTTCCCACTGTGTGTGATGATTTGCTATGATGTATGTGAAGTCCCTGCCCTCTCCAAAAAATGTACAAAAATGCTGCAAACCCTGGGCTCAGGGCCTCTCAGCATCACCAGTTGCTGTGTGTGCATGAGGAGGACTGAGCTAGCTCGCAATAAACATCTCTTTGCTGCTTACATTGATCTTGGGTCTCTGGTGGTTTTGGGGGGTCCCGAATTCGAGCATAACATATGGGGGCTTGTCTGGGATCCCCCTAATAAGCCTACCCAGACACCCCGATCGAGAGGTGATGAAAACCCAGCCGGTAAGTAAAGGCATTGCTGATGTGTAAGTTTCTGTACTCTGGATGCATGCAGTAATGGTTTTGTGTGGTGAGGTCGGCAAAAGGTCCAGGTGGACACACCGAAGGGCAGCTGATGGGGTTTGTGGGAGACGTCCCCAGCTCCTTTCTGGGTTCTGAGTGGATTGCCTATAGTAAAGTATTTTGTGAAGTATTTGGTAAAGTATTTTGTAGCTGACGGATCCGCTGTGCGTCTGAGCCTTTAGTTTCTGGGTAGCAATCCAGGACGCACTCTGAATTCTGTGGCGGCAATGCGAATTTTGTGTTATGTGTGTTTGTTTCTATTGTTCTGTCTGTCTCCACATGAACACTCTGGCAAGAGAACTAATCTCCCAGTCTGGGGTCTTCAGACCCAATCTGAAGGGTATGCTCCCCCAATCCGTTTGTCTGAAGATGAAGCCAGATTTAAAGTTAGGTAGTCAGTGTAGTTAGGTAAATTGGGTCTAATATCAAGTGAAATCTAAAATGGAGGCCATGCTGGGAATGACTCAGGGAAAACGCAGGACAACTCATGGAATGTTAATGAAGTCCAGGAAAAAGCCCAAGGCCAGAGCCCATCCCATAGAAGTGTTAATGAACAGCCCCCAGCAAACTTTAAGGTGCTGACTCAGAAGCCCTTCCTGACCAGATTACTTCTTTGGCCTACCTGTGTCCCACCCCTCAGGCCTTCCAACCTACACTCCATCACCTAAACTATAAAAAGGGGAAACAACCGCGCTTCCACGGATTCTACCTCTTGCGTCCCCTTCTTCCTCCAGGAGAAGTCTTTTCTGCTGTCCTTTAATAAACTTCTAATTTTTACTCTGACCTTGCCTCAGTGTGTGCTTTTCTGGTGTTACTCTTCAACATTGGGGAAGCAAGAACTTGTCACCAGTCAACAGCGGTATCATATTAGAGGTCCCATACCGAGATTTTTCTACACCGAGGTAAGCGCCTCTCTACGCACCCCATGTCTGTTTGAGGTGCATCTTTCTCTCTTTCTTTCTGGAGGTAAGGTGGGCACCCGACAGCTACACAACACAATTAGTGCAGCCGCCACTCTTCAAGACTCGGGTGAGAGGTTTCCCAGCCTAGGCAGCTCTCAATCACCTGTTCAATACAGAGCAAGCATGTTGGGTTCTGCCAAAGCCGCTTCCAACTTTTCTGTCTGGGCCCAGAAAGCAATTGGCATGAGTACACAGTGTCCCTAATCCCGATCTGCCTCGGATGCGTGGAGGTGGAGGAAGAAGTTTGGAACAACTGCGGAATTCCAGTCTGGGCTACTCTCAGGCGATTCCTAAGGTTCCTTTCTCTTGAGCCCCCACCCGACAGCCCTCAAGGGTATCTAGGGTGATCGGTAGATGAATGGCACTGAGGGAAAGCCCCAATCACATTTGCCTCCGTATGGGCCGTGCAACACTCCCAACCTCGCATCCATTCCTCCTGGATGCTCCCCTTCCTTCGCAGGTCAGAAATGTTGGCAATTCAGGTTGCAGGACTGAGAAAGGCATAAGATAATTAGTAAAATCTGCCCAGGTTCTCTAAGTAAATTTCACTAGTCTGTTTTATTGCCCCAATGTTTAAAAGGTGCTGTGGCGATTCCTTTAGTCTACAGAGCAAAGACAACAAAAGAGCACACGATGATTCTCTTTTGCAATGGGTTTTTAGTGGCCGGGAGGAAAGCAGTAAGGCCCTTAAGTCTGAATCCTCCCAGGGTCTCTGGCACAGGACAAACTGAGACCCTAGCACTTTGCTAAAGGGGACCAGAAACCCCTTGGCAAAGCAAGGTGAGGGACGGGTTTTCTGGACCGTTTAGGAAGCTCAAGCTTAGGGAGACGTCCCTAATGAGAACAGTTTTGTCTGGCGCAGTGTGGGCGCCTGAATCCTGTTTTCTTCTCACTCAGACGGGAGCTTCTCTCTCTCCAATACGCCAGGTGCACCACTAGCCTGTGTATTGAAGAATTGGGATAGATTTGACCCTCAGACACTCAAGAAAAAGCACCTCATTTTCTTGGCCTGGCCTCAATACAAACTCTCTGATGGAGAAACCTGGCCACCAGAGGAAAATATCAATTTTAATACAGTTTTACAGTTTGATAAAATTTACAAAAATGAAAATGGCGTGAGGTGCTGTATGTTCAGATTTTCTTTGCTCTAAGGGAAAACCCTAAATTATGCCATGATATCTGCCATGAAGAGAGAAAATCTTGGACTCACTGAGGAAAAAGAATCAAGAAAAAATTGGGGCCGATCAAAGTACATACTTCCTTCCCCCTTCAAGACCTAAGGCAGATAAAAACTGACTCTATTAGAAAGTTAGGAGATATGCCAGATTGCCTGGCATTGGACCTATCCAAAGGAGCTAATCCTGCAAGTGAAAGGGGACACTGAGGGACTCCCAGCAGCTGCCAGAGCCATTTTTGCTTTGGGGAAATTCCTCATTCCTTCCCTGCACTGTAAGGATTACTCCACCTGAATGCAGTAAAGTCAGTCACACTGAGACCCTTGATTTCACACCTATAGTTGCCCCTATGTGAGAAAATCTGGTCCACTCATGGGGAAATCTAAGGTGCCACTGATAAAAGTCATAATTAAATGGAAGTTCAAAACCTGGAGAGATATTTTCTTATCTGGTCTGTTTTAAAGGTTATTATAGATTATTTCTTGGGGGTAATCTAGGTTAAATGTGTGTCCAAAAGATGATGTTTCATTGTAATATCTGATATCTAAATGAGTTTAAAGCATTGCGCAATCTTGCAGTTAAAAGTTGGGGTTAGGTAATTGATTAGTTTGATTTCAGATAATTCATGCCAGAGAACTTAAACGCTTAGGATAGAAAATTAAAAGAACTCTACTTCCAAGTTGGCAAGAAACTCCCAATCATTTAGTTTTATTTTATTTTTTTTCTTTTCATCAATTTTTGAACTGGGTAGCCTAAGGAGATTTCACTAGGTATACCGGTGCATTGATTTGGGCAAGGATAGTAAATTATGATTTGGTACCTGTTTCTCTCTGTGTAAGATTTAGGGAAAAAGTGTTGAATTAAAACATTGGTCTGACTTATTAAAATGACATTAAATAGCAACAGTCTTGAAAATTTTTAAAAGCTTAATTTTGGATATACATGGTAGTGTGTAGTTCTCTTTAAAAATTTTTTCAGGTGATTTAATGTAACTTAATACTACTTTAGGAACTTTAGAACAAAGAAAGTGGCTTAATGATCCTGAAGGGATCTCTTCTGATGGTAGCTTTATATTATCAAATAAGATCCTATTTTAAGTTTTGTGTGAGCAAGTTTTTCTAGTGTAGAAAAATGTAAAGGTATGAAATTTTGTGAATTGTATCTTAAGCTTGTATCATAATTTTCAATATCCAAACCTTAAAATTGTGACTTATATTTAAAATGCCTTAGGCATGAGGTTTCTGCTCAGAATTCTAGTTTTCCCAGTTCCTTCCAGACCTCAGCCAGGACTTAAGTTGATATGCAAATAGAAGAAGCCTGGAGCACTCAGTAGGAGACAGATCTGAGGCCCAAGAAAAAAAAAAGAGTAAAAGTGTCTTTTTATGGGAACTCAAACTAGATTAAACTAAAGAGTAAATTGTATGGCATTTACTAATTACTGGCCGGTCAATGTTTTCTAGGACATTTGCCTTTTCTTAGATTCTATATTTTTTTTGAGCTCATGATTTTGTTCCTACAGACAAGTTAATGTTTTTCTGATAAGTTCTATTTTTGATCAACTGGAGTTTTTTTTTTTTTTAATCATTGCAATGAGATTTCACCTGAGAAAGCTGCAAGGCCTTTACTATTGTGTTATGTGTTACACTTGTGTTACGTGTTGTATGTCTGTGTGTATGTCCATATATCATGCAGTAATTGACAGACAATTGACAGATGAGGAGCACTCATAAAAAATTTAAAAAATGGATCCAAATATCTTTGATTCACGTGATTCAAATGGCTCAATTTAAATTGGGTAAACAGATGAAAGTAAAGATGTCTTTAAAATTAAGCTTATAAAAGTTTTTCTAGGTGTTCAAAAAAGGCCCTAATAAAATGTTAAATCTGCTTAAATTCAAAAATTTACAAGTATTCTTTCAAAATGTGAACAGAAGGACGTTAACAGATAAAAAAGAGAAACTAGAAGGTTCTAGGTATGGATTTAATAGAGAGAAAATGTGTTTCTGGATAAGAGTCTATATGATTAAGTAATTAAAAGGGTTTAAGTAGATGATGTAAAGAAGGTCTGTGTAAGTTGCTTATAAGTGTAAGTTTTTGAGCAAGTAATCTTAAAGAAATTAAACAGCTGGTTAAACAAGTGCTTTAGAGAATTGTGCTATGTTATTTCTTTAAAAGCTAAACTTGGTTAATATAAAAACATCAATGTAATTGGTGCTATTAATGTGTTCATATCTTCCAGGTATACAAGTCTGTAAGGTAGAAGCTTTAGAAAGAGCATTATATCAAGCTGGTGTTCTAAAATTGTATGGTAATTTTAGGCTTAAAAGAAAAACATCTTGGAAATTTATTTATATCATTTGTGTTCTATAACTGTACTTATTATCAATAAGTTATGGAAAGTTCCATGTTGCTTTTTACACTGAGATGCAATTTAAATGTATTTTTAAGTTAAAGAGAGCCTAATCTATGTAAAGGTTTTATTGCAAAACACAAAAGTACTTTGCTACTTCTCTACAAAAGGTTAAAATCTTTCAGCCTTTCTTTAATTCATGTTTTAGATGTGATATTATGCTGTGTTAGCTAATATTCATGTGAACTTGAGCAACAATTTATGTAGGCTTTGTAAAATGATGTCTAAAAAGCAAAGATCAGCTTCAGAACTATAGTATTTAAGATTTATGAAGAACCCCACCTTACTTGAGATAAGGCTCTATGTCCCATCTCAATACATGTGAAAGTGACTATGAAAGAAGTAGGCCAGATTTCAGTACATTTAAAGTTGTGTCCAAAAGTTAGTTTTTATCACAATTACCAGGATCTATAACAGGGGATTATAATGTATAACTCTGCCAAAATTTAAGGTGAGTTATCACCTACAGGATAGAGAGATAGACATTAAAGCCCAGTACTCTTAGTGTAAGGCTGTTGAAGTTTATTTGCCAGATGTTTAAGATTAAGTTTTAAAATTAAAGTTAAATTAAAAGGGCCAAGAAAACCAATATTTGGCTCTTGCCATCTGAGTCAGTCTGAATCAGGGAATAGGGGACTTCTCCAAAAGAGCTTTACAAACTCTAGGCCACATAACCTCCCGATCAGGGCGATTAATGAGACCAGTGGAGGACAGAAAGCCAATCAGTGCATTTGCTGTGAAGAGGAGGGTCATCAAAAAAGGTAGAAATCCCTGATGCTTCAGAGGGAAGCCACATGGTCAAGCAAGGCCTGAACCCATCCTAGCGCAAATGGCACTAGCGGAACTGAGAAGCTGCTGTAAGTTCCCTGAGGACTCCCAGGGAAACTCGGCTGACTGTTAACTATAGATAGAAACAAAGTCAGTTTGACTTGCTTCATCTTAAACACTTAGCAAAGACAGTCAAAGCCAAAACACAGCTATTCCTGGGCATTTTAAATAATAATAATAGTTAAATGTAACTTCCATGAATAAGTAAACTGGAGGCTGGAAAAGAGATTCTTAGGTAGGAATGCCTGATAACTATCAAAAGAAACTGCCAGAGTAGTTTTCGTTTAAGGCCCACAGATATCCCTAACCTACACAGGTAGGCTTGGTGTTTGCTAGTATGGTTATCCAGCCCTAAGTAACAGAATTAAAGATTTCTCTATTAGACACAGGTCATACTAGTAAAAGGATTTTGCAAGATCAGATGACATTAAATTATTAAACTGTGTCTTAAGTGGAAGGACATCTGTAACCCTAAAAGGTAAATGTCATCTTTACAGTCCTGGTAACTGGAAATATTAAAGCCTGGTGAGGGAACTTCTATACAGTGACATGTTCCAGCTGCTGCAACACTTATTCAGTACTCATGGTTTTTGTTTCTCTCATAGAAGCACCCATCCCCAGATGACAACCTGTTTTTCCCCAACCAGACTCCAAATGGAACTGACTTCTAAAAGGGAACTCACGTCCCCCACGTCTTCAAGCCCCCTCATGTTGGACACCCCTTTTTCAGCTCTGAAGCAGCCAGAACGAGTCGTTGCCCCTTCTCCACACAGCAATAAAGTTTCTAAAATTAGGGGGAGAACAAAGCCAAAAATGGTTAGGCAGTGTAGATAGGTAAATCGAGTCAGGTTGGATCTAGGAGGCCAATTTTAAGTAAGTCTGGGAAGTTGAAGACTGTCCCCTGAGGATTACTGTTTACCAAGATGTAGAGCCTGTCTAAATAGGCCCACAACTGAGAGAACCATGATTGGTTTCCAAGTTTCCAGACAAAGGGGGGAATGAAAAACCAGCCTCTATCTCAGAGCAAAGCCTGTCCAAGGAAGGGACATCACCTTTGTCTTTGGAAAAATCCACAGAGCACTCCTAAGCACATTCCCACCCTGCTAAGTTGTTTATCTACAAATAACAGGAGAGATCTGCTGCACCAGGTGTCCCTGACTCAGTCAGGCTAGGTGGAGATCCATAGCAACCCCCTAGCAGCCACCAATCAGCATGAGACAGGAAAATACCTGGGATGCCAGATGACCCTCCCAGTTTACGGTGGTTGATAACATGTTGGAAAACCATGTAGTTCAGCACGTACACCCCTCTTGGCTTAAACCAATCAGTTCAAACGAAAACCCCTTTTGTACTGACCAATCACCCCTACCAACTTGTTCCCGCCAGTGAATGTGCTAATCATGTTTTAGAGTTGTTATTTGATTTTCCCACTGTGTGTGATGATTTGCTATGATGTATGTGAAGTCCCTGCCCTCTCCAAAAAATGTACAAAAATGCTGCAAACCCTGGGCTCAGGGCCTCTCAGCATCACCAGTTGCTGTGTGTGCATGAGGAGGACCGAGCTAGCTCGCAATAAACACCTCTTTGCTGCTTGCATCGATCTTGGGTCTCTGGTGGTCTTTGGCGGTCCCGAATTCGAGTATAACAAGTCCTTCAATGAGTTTATCATTTTTTAGGTCATTTTGAATTACACTTCTGCAAATGTTTGTTAAGTATACAAGTTTAAGATTTTGTATTTTGTAAAGTAGAAAAATGGCAGATTTGAGCTCCTGTCAGGATTTTAAAATTTATAAGCCATGTGAGGCATCTTAGCACTTTTTTTCATATTTGCACACAGTCCAATTCTAGAGAGGAATGAGTTGGAATTTGGTTTTATTTACAGTGAAGTTAAAAAAAAAAAGGTTAATGTTGAACCAAAACACAAAGAAAAGACCAGCAACTCCAATTTTAAATCAAATTAAATCAAGATTGTATTGTGTACACAAAAGCTGTCCAGGACTGTCTTTTACAAAACTCTATGCTAGAGATCATCCCCCTGATCATCAGGAAAAAGTTTTTACAGCAAAAAAAGTTATAAAGGAGGTGGGTGTCTAGGGTGCTTACAGCTAACAAGATTTTGTCAAGCATAATACAAAGGCAGATAGCAGGTTAAGGATCTACATGGCTAACATTTCAAGGAAGGGAATAAATTTAGCTCCAGACATTAGAATTTATGAAATGCCACTGAGATTTAGAATTGTTATTTTTTCGGTGGGAGCCAGGATTGATGAGGCACCAGTAAGGTTTTAGAGAGGGTTGTAATCTGGCAAGGGATAACCAGGCATAGGTGAATTCAAAACACAGGTAGAAATTCCAAGCAAGTTTAAAACATAAAAATATTGTCAGGCCAAAGAGAAATTTTAGTTTTCTTATAGAAAATAGAAATAAACTTTTTACCTCTAAAAGCTCTAAGAGAAGATTTTATTATTATTATTATTATTATTATTATTATTATTATTATTATTATTGTATTTTCTCACATGTAATGGCTTCTGGCATTCCTTTGTTTGTAACCATAAATGCTTCTCTTCTGTTTATGGGGCTTCCAAAACAACAACAACAAATATATATATATATATATATATATATATATATATATATATATATATATATATAGATATAGATAAGCCCTTCTCATAAGGAAGATTTTTTCTAACATAGCAAGTAACTACCCTTTAACCCCACAGGGTCTGACAACCATATTATAGGATTTGAAAGACCCTCCAATATGCTTGTTCTTCCAATCATTGTTTGCAAAGATTGACAAAAGTCAATTCATTGCACAGAATGAGTGAGGTGGGTCTCTGCTCTGCATTCCAGAACAGGTAGTAAAAGGACCCCCAAAGTGAGTTTAGGACAGGGCTTTACATGACTTAGTTAACAAAATCCTAAAAACAAAAGAAAACATAAATCCAGAGAGAACCATACTCACATAATCTCATTTGACAGATTCCAATTCATAAGAAGAACAGAGGACAGAAGTATATCTAAAGGGATTTAACTGCATTTTCTTTTTCTAAATTGCTATTAATGTCTCCCACAATTATAGAGTTCTGGATCTCCTCAGTTACTACTTTATCATTACCTTCAACCTACAATGCATGAGGCACACTGAATTTACCCTCATACTCATGTACTTATCACTTATTTTTTCTATAGAAATGCATAAGTATATGAAAATAGTTTTCCCACATTTCCAAGATTCCACCCTGAAAATTTCTGTGATATTACTTCCCTGAAATGCATTTTCATTATTTCATGTCAGTTCACCTAAGTATGCCATGTCATGTATTGGAAAAGATGAGACAACTCTAAGGCCCTTCTTATTTGACTATTTATAAACTATAATTAAAGGTCAACTTCAGTACATCCACAGAACTTTAGTCTCATTCAACTTTTTCATTCATAGTGCTTTATTTTTTATTTTTTTAAGAGAGAGAGGGGGGGGGAAGAGAGAGAGAGAGAGAATTTTAACATTTATTTATTTTTTCTTAGTTCTCGGTAGACACAACATCTTCGTTTGTATGTGGTGCTGAGGATCGAACCCGGGCCGCACGCCCGCTAGACGAGCGCACTACCGCTTGAGCCACATCCCCAGCCCAGTGCTTTATTTTTTAAGTAGGTAGCAGAAATTTTATTTTGAAGAAGAGTAAATAATTTAAAGCCATTCAGGGTACTTTAGAGGATCTCAAAAATCTACTGTTGTGCTTCTTAAACAACCTTATCACTGAAAGATCTGGATTACACTCCAGGTCGGACACTGATACTATGCTTTCATGGGAAATGCTTTCTTGGTTGTTCATATTGTTCTTTCCCTTTACCCTATAGTCTTGGAAATGTGTGTATTGTGTGAACTTTTAGAATCATTATTTTCAACACACTTAGCATGGACCCATTTGATAATAGGAGATATCCATATTCTGAAAAAAAAGAAGACCCTTCACCAAGCCCTAAAGAAGTGATAAAATAATCTTTGGAAAAAAATAACAGTCCTCCATTATATTATTTTTTTAAAAAATACTAAGAATAAGTTTAGTTAGTAATACATTACTGCACTAGAAAAAGTGATATAAATGCAATTTTAATTTTTAAAGTTGTTTCTAATTACTACAAAGAGAGTATAAAAAGCTGGGTACATTGGCTAGAGTTGTGTCTCAGTGGTAGACTACTTTGCTAGCATGTGCAAAGCACTGAGTTTGATTCTAAGCAATACATATAAAGAAATCTTTTTTTTTGTTTCATTTTTAAAATACATGACAGTGGAATGCATTGCAATCTTATTACACTTATATAAAAATTTTCCATACCTCTGTTTGAATATAAAGTATGCTCTCATCAATTTCTGTCTTTATATATGTACTTTAGATAATAGTGTCTATCACATTCCACAATCCTTGATAATTTTTACACAACACTCCTACACTGGCTACTTCACATAAACTTGCCTCAGGGACTTAATGCATTAATCAAATAGATATTCTGCAGCCTATGCAGTGCTGTTGGAATGGATAATATAAAAATCTAAAATTCTCATGTGCCGGGGTCCTGCCCTAGCGGGGTCCAGAGAGTCCTGAAGGATGAGTGGCGTCGGCGAAAAGATGAGACAGGAGTCGTTCTGTTCGAGCAATCTCCAGAGACAGAGCTAATGCAGCTTTCTCTGGGTCATCTTTTATTACAATTTTTCTCATCATTATAGATTCAGAATACGTCATTGATTATATAATTTAAAACTTTGCCAAGACATGACATTTCTTTAACCATGATTGGGGGTACAAAAAATGTAACATTAATTTACATTTTTCCAGGATATGTCATTCAGTTATATAATTATTAAAAGTACCAGATCATTAATAAAATACGTCATTAATTTTCATTTTTCAGATTTTCCCAAGATTTACTATTTTTCCCAAGATATGTTGTTTTCTTATTAACTAATGCCAAACTATGTAACCAGACTCTAAGTCTCCTAACCAATCATTAACCTAAAGTACACTTGTACTTTATTTCTAATCTAAAATTCCCATCTAAAAGTCCCTTTAGGGGCTGGGGATGTGGCTCAAGCGGTAGCGCGCTCGCCTGGCATGCGTGCGGCCCGGGTTCGATCCTCAGCACCACATACCAACAAAGATGTTGTGTCTGCCGAGAACTAAAAAAATAAATAAATAAATATTAAAAAAATTCTCTCTCTCTCTCTCTCTCTCTCTCTCTCTCTCTCTCTCTCCTCTCTCACTCTCTCTTTAAAAAAAATAAAAGTCCCTTTAAATCTTATATTTAAAATATCCTAAAGCTTATGAATCATTCTTAAACATATCAGAAACCTATACAACTAAAAACTTAAGAATTTCTATACTTAAGAATCTAAATAAAATAATATTTCTAACATTATTCTAAAACTGTGTCTTATACAGCTATTTTAATTAATTCCTAAATTTATTCTCATAAAACTGGTTGAGCTGCTTTCTCAAAGAGTTTCTTTGTTTCTCAGTCAAGGTGCACTAGTTCTCATATCTTTATAATCTTTCTCAATAGAAAGTAAGTTCTAAACATCAATCCACTTTCCACCAATATTAACTATGCTCATCATATATGCCTATGTAAAGTAAGAGTTTATAAAAAGAGAAGAATATATTTTTTATATGTTTTAACTTTCTTAAATGTAAAAAATGAGACTACATGCAGTGAACTTTGTAAAATAAGCATACTGATTAGGTTTTCTAAGAGGCCGGAAATATGGGCTTGCGTTCTAGTTCATATAATCAATGTGGTGCCTAAAATTCTCATGACCTTTCAAAGGATGATTGTTGTACATTATCAGGTTTGTCCATAATGTACTGAGATAGAAGAACAGCCTTCTACTTTGTACTTGATATGCTGAGAGGTAGTAGAACAGCCTCCAAGGCATGAACTACCTGTTATGTTCTAGCCATCTAAAATTTAATTTGTTTGGCATTTAACATACTCATGCCTCCTGTCAGAAACATAAGCATGAAAATGCAAAGTCCCAATTACATAAAAAAGGGTCTCATGGTTTCGGTTTGCCACCAACCAGCGTGGCTTTGCCAGCATTCATCCTCACTGTGACCCTGTCACTACAGTGGGAGAGCAGCTTTGCCAACACATTTTCTCACTGTGACCCTATCAAGACAGTGAGTGGGGGATCGCCTTCACCACTCATGTATGGTGGCATATGCCTGAAATTCTAGAAGTTATGAAAAATGATGCAGGAGACTTGTTAGTTCAAAGACAGCCTCATTAACATGACAAGGCTACAATCAACTTAGTGAGAGCCTGTCTCAAAATATAACATAAAAAGTAATGTGGATTGTCTCAGTGGTATGCACCTCTGGGTTCAATTCTCAGCACCAAACCAAACAAATCCAAGCAAATATTTCATAATTAATAGGGATTCCAGGGTACACAAATATGTAAAAATGTTGGTGACAATATAAATTTAATAAATATATATTTTTATAAAAGTGTTAAGGTTTTTTAAAAGCCCAAAATAAAAATGCCACATAATTCACTAGTAATAATTTGGGGTAGCAGTGCAAGGTTGTATATACCTGTACTCCCAGTGGCTTAGAAGGATAAGAGTTAGAAAACTCAGGGTTTATTCTCAAGTTAAAGATCTGCCTCAAGAACTTGGCAAGGTCCTAAGAAACTTAGTAAAACCCTCTCTCAAAAATAAATTAAAAAAAAGTGTTGGAGACTGGGTATGTACAACACTGTAAAGTGCCCTGGGTTTAATCTTCAGTATTTAAAAAAATAAAAATTTATAAATAATGATTCTTGGGAAAAAAAAAATGTCATGCAATCCACTAATAATAACTCTGGATATATATGTAAAGGAATTGGGATCCTTTTGCTACATATATTGCCACACATCTATTTTTATTGTATCTTTATTCACAGTATCTAATAAAAGGAAACAAATTAAGTACCTTTTAGATAGAAAGTATATCAGAAAATGCCTTCTAGCTGCAGAGCATCCAATTAGTCCATCCCTTCAGAAGCTATACAAGACTCAGATAGTGGTGTTTTCTAAATATTCCAAAAAAAAAAAAAAATGGAATCACTGCAAACCTTGTTTCAGATATTCTAAAACTCAGAACTAGGTCATATGGGAGGTCAGAATGAGAACACAACACATAGTAAATTCTTTAATGGATAATGTTAACTCAGACTCTGTCATAACTGAAAGCAGTATTGGAGATAAAAAAAATAGATTCTGTTTCACTGATTTCTGGTCAAAGGAAAATATATTAGAAAAAAGGTAAGGCTACTGGTTAAAATCTATGTAAAACAGGTATTGAAAATGTACCAAGGGCTGGGTGTGTTGGTGCAAGCCTGTAATCTCAGTTGCTGAAGAGGCTGAGGAAGAAGTATCAAAATTTCAAAGCCACATTTAGCAAAAGTGAGGTGCTAAGAAACTCAGGGAGACCTTGTCTCTAAATAAAGTAAAAAAAAAAAAAATAACCCTGGGGATGTGTCTTAGTAATCAAGTGTTCCTGAGTTCAATCTCCAATATCCACCATAAAAAAAATGTAGCAGGGGCCTGGGGCTGGGGGTCAGTGGTAGCTCACTTGTCTGGCACATGTTGGGCACTGGGTTCAATTCTCAGCTCAACATATAAGTAAATAAAATATAGGTCTATCAACAACTAAGAAAAAAAAAATATATATATATAATATACCAAGTTACGGACATGGACTTTGATCTAATTTGCTGTGTACTTTAGCCCTTAAGTTTAAAGTTGGCCTGGCATTGTGGTGCATGCATGTAATATTTTTACCACTGTTGACCAGTGACGAATCCTTGCTTCCCCAATGTTAAAGAATAACATTGGGCAGAGAAGCACACCGAGGCAAGATCAGAGTAGAAATTAGAAGTTTATTAAAGGACAGCAGAAAAGACTTCTCCTGGAGGAAGAAGGGGACCCAAAAAGTGGAATCCATTGAAGTACAGTTGTTTCCCCTTTTTACAGTTGTTTCAGTGATGGAATGTAGGTTGGAAGGCTCAAGGGGTGGGACACAGGTTGGCCAAAGAAGTAATCTAGGCAGGAAGGACTTCATTAACATTTCTTTGGGATGGGCTATCTTCAAATCTGCTGGGGCTGTTCATTAACCTTTCTTTGGGATGGACTTGGGACCTAGGGCTTTCTTGGGACTTCATTAACATTCCATGAGTTGTCCTGCATTTCCCAGAATTCATTCTCAACATGGCCTCCATTTTAGATCTTACTGGATATTAGACCTGATTTACCTAACTACACTGACTGCCAAATTTTAAATCTGGCTTCAATATCAGCTGTTTAGAAGACTGAGACATAAGGATCATTAATTCAAAACCAGTCTCAGCAATGGTGAGGCACTAAACAACTCAGTGAAAAAAACCCTCTCTCTAAGTAAAATACAAAATAAGGGTAGGAATGTGGCTCAGTGGTAAAGTGCCCCTGACTTCAATCCCTGGTCTACCCCCCCCAAAAAAAAATGAGGCTGTGTAAATAGCTAAGCTTGCAGAGTGCTTGCCTTCTAAGAACGAGGCCCTGGGGTCAATCCCCAGTAGAGAGAGAGAGAGAGAGAGAGAGAGAGAGAGAGAGAGAGGTTGAACTTGCATGTAATTTAAATTCAAGTTGAAGGACCACAGGGCCCCAAACCCAACATTAGGAAATCTAACCCCGTGCCCTACAGGATGTTCCCATGTCAAAACCCCACCAGCTGCATGTAAAGCTCCAAGCCCTATATAATGCTACCACCAGATGTTCCATATAGATAACCCTGGGAAGGCCAAGCTTGAGCAAATAGGGTAAAAACAGGAATTAAAAGGACAGGATACAATTTATAGGTTTTTGTCTGAGAACACAAAGTGGAAAAAAACAAGTTTACCCCCCAGGTGACCCCAGGGCTGGATTCAGAGGAACCAATAGAATGACGGTTTGTGTGCTAAACTAAAAACTAACCCCTTGCTCCCTATAAAAGACCTGTACCCCCGAGCCCGGTGTGATAATGAAGTCCTTCCTGCTCAGATTACTTCTTTGGCCCACCTGTGTCCCACCCCTCGGGCCTTCCAACCTACATTCCATCACTGAAAGAACTATGAAAAGGGGAGACAACTGCGATTCCATGGATTCCACCTCTTGGGTCCCCTTCTTCCTCCAGGGGAAGTCTTTTCTGCTGTCCTTTAATAAACATCTAATTTCTACTCTGACCTTGCCTCGGCGTGCTTCTTTGGTGTTATTCTTCAACATTGGGGAAGCAAGAACTCGTCACCCATCAACAACGGTAACAAAACCACCATGCAATTATGGAACAAAATGCCCAGGTTTTCAACTGCTGATCTAAGCCTCACTAGACTAGTTAGAGGCAGGTGAATGCTAAGCTTCCCCACAGAGACCCTCTGGCCACAAGATTCTGGAGAGGACCAGGCGGAGTCCCTAGCCATGACTGCCAGTTTCCACCATTGCCACTCCTGTCAGCTTTACCTACCCAGTCTCAAGATAACAAGGCACACTTACCATTTCCTGGCTTTCAGGGTTCTCCCTGTTAATTGTTTTCAGCTTCTGCATAACACAGAAAACTGGGCTCTGGATCCAGGACAGAAAGCCTACAAAAAGATTGAAAGAATGGCGGGCTCCAGACACCAAAGGAACAGAAGATTGTGGAAGCTCACCCCCTCATCTCCAGCTGCATGAGGATTGGACAGTTCTCACCTAAGAGACTGGTCAAGGCTTCAGGCACTGCCTCCAACCTGAGCTAAGTGGGCATAGAATCAAAGTCTGAATGACAGGCTGCTCCATTGTCATTGTTAAAAGACTACAGATCAGGGCTGAGAATATAGCTTATTCAGTAGAGTGCTTGTTTTGCTTATATAAGGCCATGGATTCAATCCCCTGCACTACACACATACACTCCCGGAAAAATAAAAATAAATAAATTAGTAATGGACTTTGAGGACTAGGGTTATGGATCAGTGGTAGAGTGCTTCCCAAGCACTCAGGAGGTACTGGGTTGAACACCCAGCACCACATTAAAAAACCAACCAACAAACAAACTACTAATGGTATTATGTCCATCTACAAAAAAAAATATTCAAGAAAAAATAAAGACTGTGTATTTGACTTGTGCACACTCACTACAAAACTCATAAACTCTTTTTATATACAATTTATACATATATGTCTTCAGACAGTTTATAAAATTTTTTGTGATGGCTTTTCAAGTAACTTATATTATAGATATGATTCACAACCCTGAAATCATCCCCACGTCACATTATTATTATTATTATTATTATTATTATTATTACTATTATTATTATTATTATTATTATTATTATTATTATTTGAGGGTCTGTGAATGTGGTTATTTTAAGACAAAGTTTTCTTCCAATACTAGGAACTATCCCAGAGGGAAGTGCATTGAGGTTTATAACTGTTTATAAGTTTAAACAATTTGTGAATAAATATGTCTATATTTTTATTTATGAAAATGATATTATAATTTCTTTAATATTTTTTTAATTCTCTGTTTTTGTCTCATAAAAAAACAGTTTGAGTTTTAAACTCATTAGCAATGTCCTCATATCACTTCTGCCCAAAAAAGTGACTCACAGGTATAATTCAAATTATTGAGATTCATAAATTTTGGATCCTTTATTTTAACTAGTGAAGTCTATAGATTTTCTTTTTATTTTCACCCTTAAATGAAGCCCACTTTGTATAGCTTTCTTGTTCTGTAACTGACCTCTAATATTCTGCATATTTTACCCCCAAGTCTTATCACTTTGGACTATTGATGTCTTGATGCAGGGGATCTCAAAGTTGTCATACACAAGGCAGGAAATGGATATAGTAAGATGTAAGACTGGAGTTTGATGAATATGTAGATTTTTCATTACAAAATAAGTATTGGTGGACTATATGGGAGTAGGGAGAAAAAGTGCAATAAAAAAAGAAAAACTTGAGCAGTAGAGGAGTTCATTTGCTACAAGTCTACAATGATGGTATGACTATAGAGGGATAGTGTTCTTGGAAGCAGTAATAAAATTTGGGGGAAAGAAAAAGGTAATTTTTTGCACAGTTCCCAAGTAAGAGAGTCAGGTGAATTTGTTCTGTGTTCAACTCTTCCCACCTAGGAGTGGAATTTATAGATCATAGGGTATGTCTCAGTAAGTAGTAAAACACCATTTCAATGTAAATTTACACTTTGTCATGGCTACAAGCTGACTTTGACAATTCCAGTCACATTACATCTTTGCACTTGTTATTAATTAATTAATTAGTTCCATTATTTATTTGTTCCTTTATTAATTCATTTTTTCATTAGTTGTCATTGTTTTTACATTACTGGTGATTATATAATTGAATAAATATTCTGAATGTTAACTTTTTCTTAAATATTGTTTTATGTGTTTATTCATACATTTACTTTTCATTTAAATGTTTTTTTTTCCCCCTTGGCCTAGCCTGATTTATATTAGACCTTAATCTTTGTTTTTGAAGACTAGATAAAATCACATTATTCCAAATTACTCAAAGATCTATCATCTTGGCAGAACCCTAATCACCCACTAAGGTTGACCCAGTCTGGGTCAACTTTAAATTTAAATTTAAACTGATTTAAATTTCCAGTAAGAAACAACAACAACCAAAAGAATACAGAATATTGATGAGGAAACACGACAAATTCTCATGAAGTAAAGATGGAGTAGAAATTGCTGTTATTTCCTCATGAAAACTGTTTATGTATATATGGAGTAGTCCTCTCCAAGCAGCATAGACCTGTAGAAATTATAGTATGTGTGTACCATGACAGTATACAGTTACATGATAGCATAAAGCTAGAGCTATACTTGTCAACACAGTGGAAATCTGGGGCCTAGGAGGAAAGAGGAGGTACATTCAAAAAAAAATAAAAATGATAAAGTTTGTGAAAAATTGGTTTCTAGATGCCAGAAAGATTTTTCATTTAATCAGGGTACAATATACCACAGAAAAGTATTATACTGAAGTTACATCTGTTAAATACATTACATGTATAATGGCTTTCAAGGAATATATATATATATATATATATATATATATATATATATATATATATATATATATATATTTTAAAATAAAAATATATTTATTTGCCAAGAGACAAAAATAAAATTATATTAATTTTTTTTTCTCAAATAATTCAATGGAATACTGGTTATCCTTCAGGTTCACATTATAACCAAACCTAAGCAGAGCCTGCCTCACAAACCAGTTGCCCCATTTTACACAAGGGAGTAATGCCAGACAGAACTCATCAGTATGGCTTTCTTGCCCCTCACTTCCCCATTCAGTGCACTGTAGGAAGATAAAATTCCACCCCAGTGCAACACTCTGAGTCACCTACTGCAGGCATCCTGCAGCAGTTACATTGGACCTGGACTCACAGACACTGCTAGGTGAAGAGGTGGAAGTATACCAGCTTAATCCTGGAAGCTGCCACATTGAACTTGTTAGAGTCTGTAAACAAGTCGGGATGGCGCCTGGCATTTTCCAGAGGGAGTGGTTTGTGAAGTAACACCAGGGAACTATTAAGTGTGGAGATTCCTTATTGGTTGACTGCTGTATTGAGTTTATGTTAATTGGATAAGCTGTGTGGAATATATAAATACCTCTGTTGTCCTATAATAAATGGCTCCCACTCTTGCCTCTTGCTGTTTCAACATACACAATGCTCATCACCCTTCCCCCCCCTCCGTTATTTTGCTGCAGCCAGACTGTGGCAGAACTTTCCTCAGCTGGGACTGATCAGGGTGAAGATGCTGGATTTCATACTTTCAGAAAAAGCCAGAGGGAGGCAGAACAGACAGAACAGAAAGGGCATGGGATCATAACGAGGAAACATGCTCATCCATAGAGGGTATAATTCTCTTTCTGTACATATCCAATCCCAACTTCAACAGTTGCCAAAAAGCTCAGTCCTTGTCCCTGATGCTGACCCAATAACAAGGGCACAGTTTTGAGAAGAAGGAAAAAGCTGATTTATTACTTTGCTAGTAAAAGAGAAACACAGGGAACTCCTGTCACAAAGACTGTGATTCTGCTCATTTTCTGAAACAGGGGCTTTTATAGAGATAATTTAGAGAAAATGAAATTATGAAGGAGTGATCAGGAAAGAGAAGATCAGGGAGAATAAGATCAGGGAGGAGAAGGTTAGGGAAAAGAAGATCAGGAAAAAACATGATCAGGGAGAAAATGAGGAAGGAAGTTTAGGGAAAAGAGGATCACAGAAGATCAGGGAAAAGTTAAAGGGAAGATAAAAGAGAAGATCAGGGAGGAGTAGGTTAGGAAAAAGATCAGGGAGAAGAAGATCAGAGAGAAGATGAGGAGGAGGTTAAGAAAAACATTAGAGAAGATCCAGGAAAAGTTTAGGAAAGAGAAAAAACAATTTGTAAGTTTCAAATCCAGAAGGGATATAGTCAAAGCATCAAGGGAACCCCTGTTATACAGCTGCAAGGAATGGGCCAAGTCATTCTGTAGAGGTAGGGGAGCCTCTCTGAGGGGGATCAGGGGTCTTTCTGGAAAAAAAAAAACAGAGCATATAGTCAGCCAACATCAGGAACCCCTACCCCTCATGGACAACCTGGCAATTACAGGACACTAGGGCTCGAGTTCCTATCTTTTGGCCAATAACAATGTTATTCAGAACAAAAAAAAATTTTGGATCATAAAAATCTAGAATTAGTGTTCTGCTGTTGAACACTATCAGCAATGTTACAACAAAATAAAAAAGAAAGGAGAGGGAGATGAAGACCCAAATGTGATTTGTTTTACTGGGAAACTCAGGCAATGCCCTTGCAATTCCAATATAAAGAAAAGTGAAGCAAAGGCACTCACTCTGTAGGAGTTGTAATTCACTTGTTAATTTTGAAGATAGTAATTTCTGAGATCTGAAGCCATTACCAAAGTCTGAATTATTTCATTCTTAAGGTAGCTGTGTGCTCAGGGACAGATAACTCTGCCTAGCATGGGGAAGAAAGGTAATCTTGTTTCCTTTGGGATTAGGGATTAGGAAGTAGAGATTAGGGAGGGGCTGGGAGAGAGGAAGAGAAAGAAACAGGTCTGTTTTACAAATATGTTACAGTGCTAGAGCAGTCAGGGTTATGTTCAAAGCACAATATGGACCACTGTTACAATGGAGCAATTTTGAAAGGTTAAAGTGGCAGAGAAGAACACTTAAAAATAGCTTCTGGGCAGAATCTGTTCAATATTAATAATGTTCTAAGTTGATTCTAGGAACCTAAAAGAAAAAGACGTGCTCTGTCATTAGAGGAGGTCCCAGAGAGGGGAACTTGACTCAGGGCAAGTGGTGTCCTTGGCATACAAGAATGAAAAAAAAAAAAATCAGTGCTTGCCAATCAGAGACACAAATTTATTTAGCAAAGCAGATAGATATCCAAGGGAGAATGCAAGTCATTTTTCAGAGGAAGAAACAGCAACCCATTGGTTGCAATAGCTAAGGGCTGAAGACAGAAGACAGCTGTTACACAATTTCACACCAGTTTTTCTAGCACTAGCTTATTTTCCTTGTGTCCTGTTACCTTTTGCAGGCAAGGACCTGGGTCAAGGGCATGGATGGGTTGGCCAAGTGTTTCCTGTTTTGCATGTCAAATGTTCATGGGTGTTTCCTGCATTCTAGAAGTTCTTGGATGCTCTCTTTCTCACTCTCCTCCCCCTACCCGCCCCCAAACCTCCAGTACTGGGGATTGAACCCAGGGGTGCTTTACCACTAAGCTGCATCCCCAGACCTTTTTATTTATTTATTTATTTTTTTCATTTGGAGACTAGGTCTCACTAAGTTGTTGAAGGTCTCCCTAAATTATTGAGGCTGCCTCAACTTTGGCATTCTTCTGTTACCAAAAATTTGCTTCTTGCCCCTGTTGCCAACACAATAATGAGACATGGTTTTTGAGGAAAAAAAGGAAAAATAAATTTTATTGCTTTGTTAGAAAAGTAAAAACACAGGGAACTTCTGTCTCCAGAGTCTGAGATTCTACCAATCAGTGGGAACAGAGGATTTTTGAAGGTGATAATGTAAGGGGGGTCTGGCGGAGCGTCGGAGGGAGAGACCACACAAGAGACTTACTCCATGCAATTGGCAAAAGGGGATTTATTGGGGATCCATTCCAGGGCGCTGGGGCTCCGTGCTTACTCAAGAAGGGAGCGCAGCCCAGAGCCCCGAGCAGAGGTTCAAACAGAGCTTAAGTACACTTTTTGGGGAGGGCGGGAGGCTTTGCATACATCAGAACAAATCATCATGAGGCGCGGGGAAATTGAACAACAACTCTAAGATGTGATTAGCACATTCATTGGCTGGAACCAGCCAGGCGGGGGTGATTGGTCACTCCTAAGAAGGGTACACATTCAAACTGATTGGTCCGGGCCCTGTGAAGAACTGCACAGGGCCCTAGGCTAAATGGCCAGTAGGGTGTTGTCTTAACTATCTCAGGAATCTGGGTGTAACAGAGGAACTCAATAATACCTAATCTTTTACATTCAAGCTTTCCAGCTTAGAAATTTTACCCTTTCAATTCAAAGGGTACATTCTAGATATGTCCTAATAGGGGTCATAATTCACTTGTTAATTTGGGAGATTTCTTAGATCTTCTGGATCCAACTCCCAAAATCTGAATTACTTTATTCCTGAGATAGATGTGTGCTCAAGGATTGATAAGTGGGTTTAGGATGTGGAAGAAGGGCAATCCTGTTTCCTCCAAGATTAGGGATAAAAAATTGTCCATTTAAAAATAAGCCTTCAATGGCAGAGCAGCAAAGCATGAAGTGGACAATTATACTCCTGTGTGTCTCAATAGTCACAAGTATGTGCCACCTGTCCATTTGAGACTCAGTAGTAGCACTGCAAAAAAACAAAACAAAACAAGGAGAAGAAAAAACACTTTCACTTATTTTCCAATGCACTTTGGAATAAAATCTAAATGCTTCATTATGCATTAAAATTGTACTTAAAAGCCAGCTCAGAGACACATGCCTGTCATCCCAGCAGTTTGGGAGGTTGAGGGAGGGGAATCACATAATTGAAGCCAGCTTTAGCAATTTAGTGAGGCTATATGCAACCTAGTGATGCCTTGTCTCAAGATAAAAAATAAAAGGGCTGGGGATATAACTCAGCGGTTAAACACCCTTGGGTTCAACCCTTGATTTAAAAAAAAAAAGAAAAAGAAAGAAAGAAAGAAAGAGAGAGAGAAAGAAAGAAAGAAAGAAAGAAAGAAAGAAAGAAAGAAAGAAAGAGATGGTACTTAAGGCCATTCATGTTCTTGCATTAACCTACTCTTTAGCACTAAGCTACTTCCCTCTCCATTTTTGTGACAGGGTCTTGCTAAAATTGCCCAGACTGACCTTGAACTTGTGTTTCTTCTGCCACAGCCTCTGAAGTAGCTGAGATTATAAGCATTTATCATCATGCCTGGCTGCATTTTCCCACTACTTTTGACATCTTCTTTTGCCTGGCTCCACCATGATAAAGATGCTGCAGCCTTTGTTTTTATTTTTGTCTGTCTTTCTTTTTCTTTCTTTCTTTCTTTCTTTCTTTTCTTTTTTTTAAGCTTAGAGTTTCAGTACATTTCCTTTCCTTGAAAGGCTCTTTGCTTAGCTGGCTCTTAAAATTTCCTTCACCACCCAACTGCATCTTGGTTATTCTCCATCACAGCTCTGGTCCATCTTTGCAGCATAAATCACATTTGTTAGTGGATTTCATAACAAAATTTGTGCCATTGAAGACAGATTTAAAGATAGGTAGTCAGTGTAGTTAGGTAAATGGGGTCTAATATCGAGTAAAATCCAAAATGAAGGCCACATTGAGAATGGAGTCAGAGAAAAGCAGAACAACTCTTGGAATGTTAATGTCCCCCAAGGCCCAGAGCGGATCTCTGAGAAATGTTAATGAAACAGCTCCCAGCAAACTTGGAGATGTTAATCCAAAGGTCTTTCCTGCCCAGATTACTCCTTTGGCCCACCTGTGCCCCACACTTTGGGCCTTGGCACTTACATTCCATCACTGAAAGGTAACAGAACAGAGGACAGGAATGTGGGAAAGTTAAAAGAAGACCTTAGCTATAAAAGGGGAACACATTCTCCCTTCCATGGATTCCACCTCTTGGGTCCCCCTTCTTCCTCCAGGAGAAGTCTTTTCTTCTGTCCTTTAATAAAGCTTTTACTTTCCACTCTAACCTTGCCTCAGCATGCTTCTCTCGTGTTATACTTCAAAATTGGGGAAGCAAGGACTCATCACCGGTAAACACCGGTAACACCATGGCTTAGAATTTAATTGTTAAATGCATCATTATACTTGGCTATTTGTAACACTGTTAGACCAGGATGCAAGAAAAGACCACTGACTCCAATTAAAATCAAATTAAAGCAACCTTATTATTTCGACCGGCCAGGCTGCCTCTCCCTCCCAAAACAAAACAGCCCCGAGGCTTCTTTGTGGCCCAGTTTTATAGCCCAAAAAGTTACACAAAGGGGGGGTTACAGATAACAACATTCTAAAGAGCATAACACAAGTTTACATTTTTGCTGGCCCCGCATCAGAATTTATGGAGATCTTAGAGACTCAGAGAGGGTCGTTATCTGGCCAGGGAGGGCCAGAATTTATGAGACGTCATTAAGGTTTAGGAAAGGGTTGTTATATGGTCAGGGAAAACTGGACCTGGGTGAGTTCAGGGCCCGGGCAGGCATTCCAATCAGCTTTACAACATCAACTAATGGCCAGGCCATACAGACATCCTGATATTTTTACAGAAAACAGAAATGAATCCTTCATAACTTGTGACAAGCTGGCTTCTAATCTAATGAGATAACTAGGCTAGGTATATCAACACATGCTATTAGTTTGTGTTCAACTTCAAGGCAGAGCCCTGCTGAATAATTCACATTAACTCCCATCATGGCCCAGTTCAGTATATGGTTTAACTTTGCTCAAATTTGCTTTTTTTAGTTGTATATGGACACAATACCTTTATTTTATTTATTTACTTATTTTTTTGTGGTGCTGAGGATTGAACTCAGTGCCTCAGATGTGCTAGGCAAGCACTTTACCACTGGGCTACAACCACAACCCTCAGATCTACTTTTTGAAAAACATCAACAGGTACAAGGATAAAGGAGGGTACACAAGTGCAAGAGAGGATGTAGCTAAGCAGAGTGAATTTCAAAAAAAGTCAGGCGAGAAGGAAATGAGAGAAGTCAATATTGGAAGATAGCCATCTTAAGGTACTAAAACCCTGCACCTCCTCACAAAACATCTGACTACCCTTTCAGAAGATATTTCATGGGGAAAAAACAAAACTCTTGAAGCAGATATCAGCCGATGCCCCGCCTTCAGTGAGCCCCACCTACTCCTCGTCCTCACTCCCACCTTGAATCAGCCCCCAGCGAGTGACATCAGAAGTGGATGTGGCCACAGCTACACTCAGGGGGCGGCCCGAGGCACTGGAAAAGGAAGTGGTAGGGTGGTTGCTTCTTTTGCGCCTACCACAATCTCTCTGGGCTTGCTGAGGGGCGGCTGTCTCCAAGGCTTCCTCATGCTCTTTTTCTACTTCCGTCAACGTGCACTGGCGACGCTGCTCCAGCCGGGGTCTTTGGAAGTAATGGAAGCACCTCTCAACCTGGTAAGTGGCTCTCAGGGTTGCGTCCACGGTGGGTACCTTTGCCTCAGTCATCGGGTACAGTCCCCAGAGTGCAGGTAGACCCTTGAGGCCAGGGGGCAGTCTTAGCAGTGACAGTCGCAGAGGCTGAGGGCCACCGGCGGGCCCTCAGTTCAGAGAGGCTCCGGGCAAGCCGCCTCAGAGTTTGCCCTCCTCTGAGATCGCAGGGAAGCTCCCAATGACTTCGGGCGCCCCCTGTTGCAGGGCCCCTGGCCAGGGGCTGCCGCCTCCTCTGGATGCCCTCTTCTCTGCTGCAGTGGGGGAGATGCCTCCAAGCGCCACGTAGCAGCCTCTCTGAAGCCTGGGAGGCACGGAATTTGGCTAGGACAGAAATGGTGTATAATGCTGATTGTAAGTTTCAACACAGGGGGCCCGAGTCTAAGCTCCCCGACTTTGGAGAGGTGGAGTAAAACCCCTAACTCCAGTTTTCTTTTCACCTTCTTACTGTATTGGTTGGGTTCATAAATAGTCTCTCTTCTCCCTGAATAAATTAGGGATAGCTGGGGGAAGAAAACACCGCCATTCTGTTTTTAGCTCAGTTTCATCACTTTAGGCGTCATAAAGTATAAAAGCTATTTGTTTTTCTCAGAAAAAGTACTGGTAGTCTAAAGTCTTTTAAGCAATAAGAAACGGTTCTTTCCAGACTAGCCGCTGCATCTGTGAGTTTTCTAATCTAGGAGATATATAGGTATAGGTATAGGTATAGATATAGATATAGATATAGATATCTATCTATAAAACTTAGAACACCTAAAGTTGCAGAAAGGATGAACTTTTTAGTCATGGGCTTGCAGTTCATTTGTGCTGGTGGAATTGGGAAAAGGGACTATGGAGGAATAATTTCTCACACTGGTCTTCTCAACCCTACTGTGTTGGAAGAGCCTTGAACTGGTTCACACTATATAGAGAAGCAATGGAGCCTGGTGGTTTAGGAAAATAGTTTCTGAAGCCAGACTGCTTGGGTAAATTCTGACTTTGTCACGTAATTGATGCCTAACCTGGGGCAAATTACTTGATCTCACTCTATTACAGGTGTTTTGTTAGGGTTAAAGGAGGAAATAGGTGCAAACCACTTAGTACTGTATCTGATACATAGTAGAGTATGAGTTAGTCATTATTATAATGAGACCATAAGCCCATAACTTAAAGTCTCACTTATACAGTTTTGAATTTGGTGAGCTTTAAAGCCTGATTCTAACTGGCGGCTGTGGTTCAAAGTCACTGGTATCAACTAAAGTTATTATTCCAACTTAACTTTGGCAGGTTAGCTGTTCTGAGAAACTCTTCCAGTTTTATTACTTTGGCCCCTCTCCCACCCCCTCCCCCCTTTGTTGTTTACCCTTAAAAACTTTGGACTACATTAGGGAGTTTTTTAAAGCCAGAAAACTGTCTTGTACCTTTCTTGTTTTAAGGTGCCATAGTTTGCAATGAAACTTGGGTGACTCAATACTGAAACTTAATAGGTGTATTAGAAATAATCAGCCATTTACAAAGTGCTTCAAAGTTCAAGTGTCCTTGCAAAATGACCACTGGTTCAGTTCCAGTTAGCTTCACTTTATTTGGTTACAGCCTGCTGCATAGCGCCAGTCAGCTGCTCTACAGGTGTGTCATGGCTTAGGAGAAGACTGAAACTGGGGATTGTGGTAAAAATAAAGCACAGAGTCAGCAGTTTAGGAAAAAATAGTGGGGACATGTAACCACTGAGCCACATCCCCAGCCCTTTTTTGTAATTTTATTTAGAGACAGGGTCAATATAAGTTGCTTAGGTCCTTGCTAAGTTGCTGAGGCCAGCTTTGAACTCAAGATCTCCTGCCTCAGCCTCCCCAGCCACTGGTATTACAGGCATGCTTCAGCATGCCAGGCTTGTGTTATCTTTTGAAAATAATTATATTTAAAAGATTAGCACAATTTCATAATCCATAAAGTATGTGGCAAGTAGCATGTTTGGCATCTTGAATTCTTAAATCATTTGAGATTTGAAAGATCTGATTTATTACCTAGCTATTTATTGGAAGATAATAGTGGAATAGAGGTTAATATTTACTTGAAGGGATTTAAAAGTGAGCCAGGCTCTGGTGGCTCACACCTATAATTCCATCAGCTCTGGAGTTGGAGGCGGGAGCATAGGCAATTCAAAGCCAGCCTCTGCAATTTAGTAAGGCCCTAAGCAATCTAGCAAGAACTTGTCTCAAAATAAAAAAAAAATAATAATAATAGCAGGGCATGGTGATGCACGCCTGTAATTCCTGCTGCTGGGCTTGGGAGGTTGAGGCAGGAGGATTGGGAGTTAAAAGCCAGTTAAAAGCTAAGCAACTCATTGAGACCTGTCTCTAAATGGAATACAAAATAGGGCTGGGGATGTGGCTCAGTGGTTGAGTGTCCCTGCCTTCCATCCCCAGTACCTCCCCAAAATAAAAAAGATGTGCCTCAGTGGTTAAGTGCCCCTGTGTTCAGTCTCTGGTACCAAACAAAACAAATAATTGTGTTACTAAGTAAAATTGAGAGGCCTCTATCAAAATTTTGCTAAACACATTCTAGTATTGACCAAGTTCATTGTATAAGGACTTATTACAGGATTATTATTACATGGATTTATAATCATGTGTCCTCAAGGATCCTTGGGGTTTAGTAAGAACTTTTTCCCGGTTTTACAGATGAACCTACATTGAGAGAAATTAAGTAATTACTTAGGTGTTGACCTAATATATTCTTGGGTACTGAGTAAAATATTGATCAAACTCATGCTTTGGATGCTTTTGTAGCAGTGCTTCTCTATTCATTTTCTCATTTTCATTTCACCTTGGCCCTTATCTATATTGAACTGTAGATCCTATGTCAGCATTTATTGCCTCTGCTGTAGTATTGATTCCTTTATGTTAGTTTTACAGTAAGGGCCCTAAGGCTTATTTCTCACAATTAAATTTTCTAAGATATGGAAGAATTTGAAATAGTCATTCCAATGTTTAACTAGAACAAGCTAGGAGTGGTGGTGCATACCTGTAATCCAGTAGCTTGGTAGGCTCAGGCAGGAGGATCACACGTTTGACACCAGCCTTTGCAATTTAGTGATACTGTGTCTCAATGTTAAAAAGAAAAATGTCTGGGGGTAGTTCAGTGATAGAGTACTCCTGATTCAATCCCTAGTATTGCCAATACAAGGGAAATAAAGGAAATTTGTACAAATAATGCATCTTTCCCCCAAAAGTTGTTAAAAAGAAAAATAAATTTCACTTCCATTGAAGAAAAAATAGTCTTTCAACTTTGAATATGTTTGTTTCATCTGGTTATTATTATTATTTTTCCCCAAAGGGTTTCCTCTCCTTTTTGTCAATATGGAAAGATTGTAACATAAAACTTCTTAGTGTCTATTTAGGCATTTCATTTCGTACATTTAATTTTGTTATTGTGAGCTGGTAACATATGTTAAAACTTAATGTGAGATAAATGGTGCAAAGCACATTCCTGTAATCCAAGCAATTTGAGAGGTTGAGGTTTCTTGAGCTAGGCTTGATAATTTAGGGAGACCTTGTCTTAAAATTTTACAAAATTGGGAGAAAGGACTAGTAGAATGTTTTTTAGTTTTCCAGTACTGGAAAAAATTATGTGAGATTATTTCGTATTTTTTTTTTAAAGAGAGAGTGAGAGAGCAGAGAGAGAGAGAGAGAGGGAGAGAGAGAATTTTTAATATTTATTTTTCAGTTCTCGGCGGACACAACATCTTTTTTGGTATGTGGTGCTGAGGATCGAACCCGGGCCGCACGCATGCCAGGCGAGAGCGCTACCACTTGAGCCACATCCCCAGCCCCATGAGATTATTTCTATTTCTTGGTTTGTTTGCTTCCAGTTTGGGAGATGATGCAAGGTTTTAATTTACATATGACCATTGGTCATGATTTACTCACCTGTGCTGCAAAGGCAGGTCAAAGTGTTTCCTACATGTTTGTCTCTTAAGTGTTTGGAATATTTCTTGAGTAACTGAGCTTCCCTCCAGAGTAGTCAGTTCTCTCTTTATTTGAGGTAAATGAACCCACTTGCTTTCGAGATTCTAATCCAAGAAAAATAATTATATGATGGTCCAAGGAGGAATAGCCTTGTATTTTCCTGGAGTCTTTGTGACTTTCTTATATTATATGCAGTGAAAATTTTAAGGTAAAGAGGGCTATTTGAATCTTTTCCTTGTTGCCCTGAAAATATTAGAGAAAATTAACCTCCTGTCACAAGTGAGGCTGGGCTGAATGAAAATACTCTAGAGTGCAGCCAATTTGGAAAGCAGTAGGGAGATTTCTCGGAAAGCTGGGAATGGAACCACCATTCGACCCAGCTATTCCCCTTGTCGGTCTATTCCCTAAAGCCCTAACAAGAGCATGCTACAGGGACACTGCTACATCGATGTTCATAGCAGCTCAATTCACGATAGCAAGACTGTGGAACCAGCCTAGATGCCCTTCAATACATGAATGGATAAAAAAATGTGGCATTTATATACTATGGAGTATTATTCTGCATTAAAAAATGACAAAATCATAGAATTTGGAGGGAAATGGATGGCATTAGAGCAGATTATGCTAAGTGAAGCTAGTCAATCTTTAAAAAACAAATACCAAATGACTCCTTTGATATAAGGGGAGTAAACAAGGACAGGGTAGGGACGAAGAGCTTGAGAAGAAGATTTACATTAAACAGGGATGAGAGGTGGGAGGGAAAGGGAGTGAGAAGGGAAATTGCATGGAAATGGAAGGCGATCCTCAGGGTTATACAAAATGTCATATAAGAGGAAAGGAGGGGTAAGACAAGATAATACAAATGGAAGAAATGATTTACAGTAGAAGGGGTAGAGAGAGAAAAGGGGAGGGGAGGGGAGGGGAGGGGAAATAGTAGAGAATAGGACAGACAGCAGAATACATCAGACACTAGAAAGGCAATATGTCAATCAATGGAAGGGTAACTGATGTGATGCAGCAATCTGTATACGGGGTAAAAGCGGGAGTTCATAATCCACTTGAATCAAACCGTGTAATATGATGTATTAAGAACTATGTAATGTTATGAACGACCAATAAAAAAAAATATTACAGTTGTGTATCTACACCTGAAAAAAAAAAGAAAAAAAAAAAAAGAAAATACTCTAGAAAAAGGCAGTGGAGCACTAAAATATGTCCAGCAATTACCAAGTGATGGGATTAGCATTATGTATATTATTTATCTTGTCTTCCTAATAGCTATATGAGGTATTTCACATTTTACAGATGAAAACATTGAAATTTAGAGTGGATAGTGATTGTGAGATTGAAACCACTACTCCTGACTTGAGTATCTTAAATATAATTTTTAGTAGTCCTTTCAGTGCTTATTGGTTGTAGATACTGCTTGCTAGTTGTCTGTAGGTTACTCTATTGATTAAGAAAGGTAGGGGGAAGTGGATGACTCCCAACAGACAACCCTACTATAAAGTCAGGAGTATGGTATATTTTCCTCTGTGGACTTTTTGGCATTTTGTTTCATTTCATTTGTCTTACAGCTTTCCCCTAAATGAACTAATAAATTGAAGGTTATAGAAGATAATACTGTTTTCCTTTAGGTAAGAGTGCAGTATGGAATGTGTATTTTAAAAGTGGCCTATAGCCAGGTGCACATTCTTGTAAATCCCAGTAACTTGGGATGCTAAGGTAGGAAAATTCTAGGTTCTAGACCACCCTCAGCAACTTTTGAGACCCTATCTCAAAATTTAAAAAGATAGTGAAAAGAGTTGGGGCTGTAGCTCAGTGGTAAAGTGCTCCTGGGTCCAATCCTCAGTTCCAAAAACAAAGCCGGTAGAGGTAGAAAGAAAATATTTGTTAGTGAGATCAGCCACTTAGTAACAGGTTATATTTGCTAGGTTTTTGTTGGTTGCAAATGATAAATACCCATTTGAAATCAGCTTAAGCAAAAAGAGATGATTTATTGGATTCTAAACAAAGGAGCAGGAAAAGCAGGGGTATAGTATACATGGGTCTAAGAACATAGGGAGCCTCAGATTCAGACAGAAGTCTCTGACTCTTTAGGCTGACTGCTTTACTTCTCTTTACAGACCTGTTTCTACCTGTGTTTCCAAGTTTCTGAATGTCACATTATTTACAACCTCTTGAGACATTAACTTAGTATCTGATTCTAAGATTGAAATTTGGGGGCTGGGGATGTAGCTCAGTTTGTAGAGTGCTTGCCTCTCGTGCACAAGGCTCTGAGTTCAATTTATAGCACCACATAAAACAAACAAAAATACCCAACAAAAATCTGGATGGGATTCTTTATGTGTCTAGTGGACAAGGCAATATGATTACTGTAACATAGGAGTCATGGATTATAAAAAAAATCATAATTTTTACTTTGAAATAACGGAAATTTTTACATGTACTACTTTTCTTTTTTCTTTCTTTCTTTTTTTTGAGATTGGGCCTTTCTATATTGCTGAGACTTGGATTACAGTCCTGCCTCAACTGGGAATACAGGTTTTCGTCATCACACCATAGCTACTTTTAATGACTTGACTCTATTAAGAACAGTATTTAAGGAGATCAGTTTTAAAATGGGAAATCTCTAATGATTCTTTTAAAATAAGAAAATTACTACCAAAATAGGTTTCCTGCAGTATCTTTAATTATTAAAATATGTACTTTAATGTAGTCTGTTGTCACTTTTTGAGGAGGGGGTACAGGGGATTGAACCCAGTGGTGTTTTCCATGGAGCCGCATCCTTGGTCTTTTTAAAACATTTTGTTTAGAGACAGGATTTCCCTGAGTTTCTTTGGGCCTCGCTAAATTGCTGAGGCTGGCTTTGAACTCAGATCCTCCTGCCTCAGCCTCCTGCACTCTTGTGATTACACATGTGCACCACATCACCCAGAGGTTTTTATTTTTTATTTATTTTTTTATTTTGATTACTGGGGATTAACTCCAGGGCACTCAGCCACTGAGCCACATCCCCAGCCCTGTTGTGTAATTTATTTAGAGACAGGGTCTCACTGATATACTGAGTGCCTTACCATTGCTGAGGCTGGCTCTGAATTTGTGATCCTCCTGCTTCAGCCTCCCTAACCTGTGGAATTATAGGCATGTGCCACCATGGCTGGCTTATTTAACTACCCCCCCCCCCAGTTTTGAAACAGGATTCTCTTAAATTGCTTAGGGCTGCTGCAGTCTTGGCTGGGCACAGAATCATGAGCCACTCACAGCTTTATAGATTCAAACAGCAATTCTTTATTCCCAAACTCACGCTGACTGTCTACAAACACATTCTGGGGAAATCCCAGTTCTACTGCCGCCCAATTCACCTACTCCACTGAAAGGGTAAAGTTTCTAAGCTGGAAAGCTTGAATGTAAAAGATTAGGTATTATTAAGTTCCTCTGTTAAACCCAGATTCCTGAGATAGTTAAGACAACACCCTACTGGCCATTTAGCCTAGGGCCCTGTGCAGTTCGTCACAGGGCCTGGACCAATCAGTTTGAATGTGTAACCCACTTACGAATGACCAATCAACCCTGCCAGTTCTGTTCCCACCAATGAATGTGCCAATCACGTCTCAGAGTTGTTGTTCAATTTCCCCGCGCCTCATGATGATTTGTTCTGATGTATGCAAAGCCCACCGCCCTCTCCAAAAAGTGTACTTAAGCTCTACTTGACCTTTGCTCTGGGCTCTGGGCTGCTCTCCCTTCTTGAGTGAGCACAGAGTCCCAGCGCACTGGAATGGATCCCCAATAAATCCCCTTTTGCCAATTGCATGGAGTATGTCTCTTGTATGGTCTCTCCCTCCGACGTTCCGCCGGACCCCCCCTTACACCAGGAGGCTTTTTTCCAAATATTTTTCAGAATCTCACTAGAACTCAATGGGAACTCAAGGATCGGGCATGCCTGAGGCAGCAGGATACACCCTATTCCCCCGCAGGGTACACCTTAAACCTGGAACTTCCCTAAACCCAGATTATCTTAAACTGGGAATGCCTTAAACTTGTCTTAAACCAGGAACGCCTTAAACCCAAGGAGCGGGATACTTCCTCAAACTGCAGGATACACCCTAAATCTGGATCCACCCTCATCCTTGAGCAGGGTTACCTTTCTCAAACACACATGCAATGTCAACAGCGAATGTCCTCTAAGCAACATGGGGTACGCTGGCAAGGAAATTTCGATGCGTCATTTCTACTTGGCAATGGCCCTCAGCATAGGGCCTCTCTAAATTTTGGAGGCTGATCCTAAATTTGTGCCCCACCTGTCTCAGCCTGCCAAGTCACTGGGATTACAGGTGTGTCCCACTGTTCATTGTCAACCTCTTGGTGATAAAAAAAAACAAAAAACTCCACTTTCATTTTCTATCATGGTACTTAGTATAACAAACCATTTAGAGGGTGCTAATTAGTTTAATTTTCACAATAACTCTCATTTTATAGATAAGAAAATTGAAACGGATAGTTAAAGCCAAGTTCATGTGTTTATAAAAGTGTTCAAGCTGAGAGTTGGAACGTCGGATCTACCCTGTCTGCACTTGGTAGATGTTTAATAAGAATTTAATAGTAACTATACTTTAAAAAAAGGAATTTGCTGTGGTTTGAAATAACCTAAATTGATGAGTGTGTTTATTAGAAAATTTTATATCTGAGACTATAGTGAGAGGTAAATCCTGAATGGGCAGAGTTAGAGATTAGATTTTTCCATGGGGAAGTTTTAGGGAAGATGGGAGAGCTGAGAAATCCTGACTTCACCTATTGAGAACTTTTTGTTCTTGTTCAGAAATTCAAGTAACCGTTTATTTTGTCATCAGAGCTTGAAGTTTAATTATGGAGGCACACAAATATCCATAGCACAAGGGAGAAAGTGATTGGAGTCCCCAAAGGCACAAAGATCATAGAGACAGTACTAGAGTGCAGTGATCTCAAATACCACCTTGGTTTTGCTTTTTAAAATGTGTCTGTGAGCCAGCAGCTATAAAACTAGCTATATACCTTTGTAAAATCTTAAGCCTTATTCCAAACCTAATTACCCAGAATTTACATCTTCACCTCGTTCTCATGATTTGAATTCCATTTAAAACTTCAGGACCATGGATCTAGTCCAAATCCATCATTTTATAGGTCAGCAAATGGTCTCTGAAAGTTGGAATAAATTAACTGTTTCAGTGGGAGAGCAAGAATTTGATACCAGAGCCCCTGATTCTTGGTAGGGATAGGTCTACACTGTGCCACTCCTAGTTATGATGGTCTGTGGGGTTTCAAGGAAAAGCCTTAACAATAATATTAGAATATATTCATTAGAAAAATAATGTTAATCATAACTTCTTGTATCTAATAGTTTTCTTCATTATGTATATTCTCTTTCCCCAGAGCCTGTCATTTCTAGATACCTGAAAACATTTATGTGTTTTGAACATATTTTTTGCTTAGTCTGACTCTGTGGTTAAAATGCATACAATAGCCAGACATGATGGCACATGCCTATAATCTCAGTAATTTCGGAGGCATAGACCAGAGGATCACAACTTACTGAGGCCCTAAAACAAATTAGCAAGGCCCTGACATAGAACTTTAAAAGGACTGGGGGATGTGGCTCAGAGGTAAAGTGCTTCTGGGTTTGATCCCTAGTACCATGAAAATATATAGATAAATAAAAGGCCAGTATTGCTTATTTAATCTGTTTACCTTTAAATGTGGGGATCCTTAAGTCATTTGCTTATAGAATTTTGTAGTTTCCCTTTGTTCTTTTGGCGAGTTGTATCTGATTTAAAAAAAAATCACTTTAATACTAGGTATTGGTATCATAGTGCCTCAAGTGCAAACATTTTTTCTTTAACTTTTTAAATGGTACCAGGAATTGAACCCAATTAGTTTAGTACTTTAGCACTGAACTACATCCCCAGTTCCTTTTATTTTTTTTGAAATAGCATCTCATTAAGTTTTTGAGGCTGACCTTGAGCTTGTTATTCTCCTGCCTCAGCCTCCTAAGGAGCTAGGATTATAGGCAAATACCACCATGCCCAGTGCAGATTTCTCATTTCTGAGACAAATAGCAGCTTTATGTTGAAATGGAAGAATGAACTGATAATAATAAAAGTTATATTTTACCATATGATAAGTGGTTCTCTGATAATAGCTTTTTTAAAATTATTATTTTTTTATTTATATATGACAACAGAATGCATTATAGTTTTTGTTACACTTATAGAGCAAAATTTTTCATATCTCTGGTTGTATACAAAGTATATTCACATCAGTTTGTGTCTTCATACATGTACTTTGGATAATAATGACCATCACATTCCACCATCATTTGTAACCCCATGCCCCCTCCCTTCCCCTCCAACCCCTCTGCCCTATCTAGAGTTTATCTATTCATTCCATGCTCCCTCTCCCTACCCTAAGACTAGTGGAATTGTCTATGAAATAACTCTTATTTTGAAAGAAGTTTGAAAAATTAAAAAAAAAAAACATTTTGAGTAACAGATTATAATTGTGACTCTTTATAGTTAACCTCTGGAGTTGAAGAATGTGGGTCATTGAAGTGTCTCATGTTAACTGGGAGAGGGTTTATTTAGATGCAGTAATTTTAGGTTCTATCTACTCTTTTCATAGATCCTGATATAGATACAGCTGTAATGATGATTTGAGGTGTGACAACAAATAGTATCATTTATCTTGTTAAAAGGTTGGTTTGTTTTGGGGGCAGTTGCTAGTGATAGAACCCAAAGCCTTACGGTAAGTAGGTATTCCAACTCAAGCTCTATTGTTGTTTTCTAAAGTCATGTCTTGTACTTAATAGTAATGTATAGATGTTTGTCTTCTAGGCTTATCAGCAGAGCAGACGAGCAGACCATTTATTAGCTGCAGGGAAATATGAAGAGGCTATTTCTTGTCACAAGAAGGCTGCGGGTAAGTTGTCTTTTTAAGAAATATTGATTGTAAAAATGAAGAGCAATTTGTTTTTCCCAGTATCTCTGACCACTTTATTTATTTAACAGTAGTGTTTGTTGTCCTGCATATGCATGTTAGATCATTCTGCTGATCACCCAGAAAATTAGCTTAAGAGTATTTTTCAAATATGATGGATTTCCCAGCTTCTCCTAAACCAGTCTGCTGTCTGAAACATGAAGATGGCATAAATGGCACCTTGGTATATAGTTCTTATACACAGCCGTGTTCCTAAAGACTTAAGAGCCAATTGCAAGAAGTCTGCCAATTCATAGTAAATATTGTTTAAATGAGTCTGAATTTCAAATACTTGACATTTGTGCTGCAAGATGGGCACATGGCAGGTACCACATAAATCGGTATATTTTATGGTGAGTTTTATGGGGGTTTTGTACAATATTAACTCTTATGAATTCAGTATTGTTAAGTCTTTCCTAAACTATATTTTGTTATCCTTTGAATTATTAAATTTTAGTCATTACAAAAGCAACATATTGTTTAACTATTTAAGTCATGTTACATATGAGTTCCATAAGCACACATCCATAATCCCAGCAATTTGGTAGACTGAGGGAGGATGGTTGCAAGTTCCTGGCCAGCCTGAGCAACATGGCAAGGCCCTAAGCAACTTCAACCCTGTCTCAAAATAAAAATTAAGAAAGCACTGGGGATGTAGCACAGTGGCTGAGATGCTTCTGGGTTCACTTCCCAGTACCAAAACAACAACAACAAAACCAAAGATTCCTGCTAACTGAATAAATAAAGGGAAAAACCCTTGCATTCCTCTTAATCTGATATTTGAATAATTGAAACTGCTGTAGGGCTTCAAATATCACCCTGACCTGGTCTAAATTCTGTGACATTCTTAGGTTAGAAAAGATGATAGCTTGTTAAATCATTAGCTTTAAATCATGGAGATAGAACTTAATGTGATTAGTAAATCCAACTGGGCTGATTTGGAGTTTAGACTTGATTTTATGGCCCGGTGGTAGCACACTCCTCTGGCATGTGTGAGGCACTGGGTTCGATCCTTGGCACCACATTAAAATAAATAAGTAAAATAAAGATATTGTGTCCACCTAAAATTTAAAAAAATATTTTAAAAATAGCCATGTATTAGAGTTGCAAAATTGATGTGTTGGAATGAGCTCATTGTATTCTAAATTGACTTATTCACAATAGGTTTTTTTTTTGTTTATTTTGATGCCTGGGATTGAAGTTGCCTATGAGCCACTGAGCCACATCCCCATCCCTTTTTATATTTTGAGCCAGAACTCCAGCTCCAAGTATTTTTAAACTTACCTTTGATCCTCTGATTTTTAGAATAGAGAATCTAAGAAACAATGTAGTCCAAATTTTCTCATTTTGTCAGCAGGAAAAGAGGGACTCAGAGAAGTGACCAAATCATTTTGAGTTGCATATCACATCAGTGAAAGATTAAGTTCAAATAAATATAAATATAGGACCTCAAATAAAACAGCATTATTTTTGCATGTTGGTTATGTTCTGTTACATTTGATTCTAACTGGAAGATGTGTGTTTAATCAGCATTTGACCATGTTTGTACATCTGGAGTCTGGAGTAAGTGCTTTCTAGTCACTATGTGTACAAATAATCATTTACATGAGGCTTCAATTAAAAATTCTATTTTATGCACTTTTACAGTAGAGTATTGGTCATACTTCTTTGATTTATTGTCATGTTTTATAGGTATCACTTTCAAATCTTCCTTAAAATTAGGTTGTTTAGATCCTTGTGAGGCATTAATTTCATGGTTGTCTCTGAACCTTCTAAAACTATGTGCCAGATTTAGGTGAAAAGATCTCAAAGATCAACTCCTCAAGATCAAAATGGATTTTCATTCTATGGCTTTTCTCATTTTTTTCCTTATATTTTTTGGAAGATGCTTACTTTTCTCCAAAAGATAATTCTGGTGCTACCTTAAGTTAGAATTCATTATTTATCCAAAAAAATGTCAGATTGTTTTAACTTTTTTATAGTTTTTAATTCCTTCACATTTTAGATCAGTTTTAGCTATCTATTCAACACTTTCCAAGTTCTTCATGAACTTGAATACCAAGAAGTCAAAATGAGAAACTGTATTAAGGACTATCTAGTTTAGGATCTTGGATCTGCTGACAATGGTGACAAAAAGTTAGAGTAAGCACATCTAAAACTGCTGAGTCTAGCAATGGACATCATGTGAGGTTAGCAGGGCTTTAATATCAAAGAGGAAAGGGGGTAAAAATCTTGTGAAACTAACAAGGTGGGTGAGGCAGAAGGATCCATATGATCAAAGTCAGCCTCAGAAAAAGTGAGGCACTAAGCAACTCACTGAAAGCCTGTCTCTAAATAAAATGCAAATAAAAGCTGGGGATGTTATTCAGGGGTTGAGCTCCCTTGAGTTCAATCCCCAGTATAATAATAATAATAATAATAATAATAATAATAATAATAACAACAACAACAATAATATTCAAAATAAACTAATCCCCAGTAATGGGCATTAATGTGTCAGTAGTTTCAAATATTTGTGCTTTGATTGTCAAATAAAATTGCAAGTATACTCTGGTAAATCTGAGATATCATTGTTATTTAAAAATTACATCTATTCTTGTAATGTACAGTATGTGTACAAAAATGCCTTAATAATGACAGGCATATACTCTAAGAAATACACTCAAAGTGATTTTTTCCATTTTTGCCAACATCATACTGTGCACTGATATTTAGGTTTTATATTACTACAACTCTAGGCTATACAGTGTAGCTGTTGTTGTATATAATGTCCATCACTGCCTAAAAGGTAAATATGCTGCACATTATTGTATGTTATAAATTTAGAGAGATCAGTGCGCACATCATAATGTTATAAATAAACAGATTTGTGAAAATAAAGAGAGAATCTTATTTTTTATCTATTTTTTAGTTGTAGGTGGACACAATATCTATATATATATTTTTAATATGGTGCTAAGGATAAAACCCAGTGCTTCACATTTGCTAAGTGAGCACTCTACCATTGAGCCATAATCCCAGTCCTAAAAAGAGAATCTTAAGAAAAAACACTTTACATTTATATAATAAAAAATAAAAATGTCAACTGATTAGGAGTAAAAAAAAAATATATCCATTGCTTCTAAAGAAAGCTTCTGGAGCTATGGGGTATCTATATGAAAAAAATAAAGTGATTATAATATTGCTGAATACAACATAATAAATATTTCAGAGATAAACAATATGTAACTATAAATCATTCAATATTTACTATATAAAAAAGTGAGTTTTATTGTGAATTTGTTGTTACATGCTCATAATATTTACTGCTTGAGAGGTTATGGCAAAACTAATTCCCCCAAAACATATGCTGAATGTTTTCTTTGATATGAAGAGGCTGATTCATAATGGGGTAGAGAGAGGGAGTATAGGAGAAATAGAAAAACTCTAGATAAGGCATAAAGGTGGGAGGGGAGGGCATATGTGTAGAAATAATATTTGAATATGTTGGAGATTATTATTCAAAGTACATGTATAAAGACAAAAATTGATGTAAATATACTTTGTATATAATCAGAGATATAAAAAATTGTGCCCTCTATGTGTAATAAACATTATAATGCATTCTTCTATCAAATATAAATTAAAAAAATAATGAAAAAAAAAGACATTTCAAGAAGAGGATGAAAAACTTACCAAGACTCTGTCTCATAACATTAAGACTGGGGTCTAGTTTTGAATAGAACAGCACCCTTTGTTTCAATCATAAGAACCACACAGCAATATGGAATTTATTTCTTTTCAAAGTTGCACAAAACAAAATGTTACCAAATTAATAAATTTGGCATTAAAATAATAAATCAATGAAGTCATGCCATTAAAGGTAAAAAGTAACAGGTAATCAGCACAACTTCTGCAGGTAACTAGAATGAAAACTGAGGGTCAGTAAATGTTGGTGGCTTCCAAAAGCAACATAGTAAGTCTGTGTGGCAGAACTCTTAGGCCCTAAGCCTGCAAGTCTCCCAAGTTTGTGTGTCTGTGTGTGTGTGTGTGTGTGTGTGTGTGTGTACTTGGGCATGAAAGAGAAGCTGGGGAGGAGGAAGGTGATAAGCAGTGAGGTATTTCTTCCCTGCAATGCAGAAAATATTGAAGAAATATACCTAGAGAGAGCTTATGCCCTAGAGAGATACCAGCTCAAACACAGGCATGCAGCCATCTAGACAGGTATACTGTGTGCATTAGGCAGGATGTGTGTTCCTGGAAAACTGGGTTTAAATTACATTTAAAAACACAAATGAAGCTACCCCTTGTAGCCACAGGGGAAGTCTGAAGCATGGTGAATGTCTGCAGCAAGTTTTCCTGCGCACCATGAGAAATTTCTAAGACTTGGAATTTGCCCTTTTTAGAACTTCTCAGAGAGATAAGTGCAAACTGGGGAGATAGCTCATTTGGTAGAGTGCTTGCCTTGCCTGCAAGAGGCTCTTGGTTCAATCCCGAGCACCACACTAAAGAGAGTGGTTAATTTTCTCAGTGGAAGAAAAAGCCAACTGCAGGCTGAGAACCTCTGGCTTAGAAGAGCCCAGATTCAATGGTGAATTTGCTTAATGGGGGTTCTCAGACCCAAGGTAAACCTGCTGTCTTCCCAGTCACATTAGAGTTAAGCAAGGAGTGAGCCCCAGCTCTGGGGACAGCCCAGTGTCCTGAAACAGCAGCTCTGGTTAGGAAACTAATAAAGACAGAGAATCTCTCACAGCTAGGCCTGTGGTGACAGACAATTATTCAATGTCTCTCTTTGTCTAATCAGATATTACTCCAAACCCCGTTGTCACCTTCAAGCTATTAAGCTTCACTCTCTGAGACACACATGTGTAGCTTTCAGGCCTCTTATCAGGCTCTCCTCTGAGTCTTCCTGTGGTCAGAGGTCAGGGCTGAAAGCTGTTTTTCTTTCCAATTTCCAGTCAAAGAAGACAGGCTTGTCCAGACTTAAGACAGGGTTCAGATTTTGGGCAAAAGTTCAACCGAATCATGGGGAGTTCCTTTGTGATTTAGAAAGAGGGTAGGTGCTTTCTTTTCAAGAAGATAGTTGGCTAGACATTGTGGTCTCTGAAGGGCTGGTCTGAATAAAGCCATATAGTGAGTCTCTGGTCCAGAGCTTCCCATACATAGCTCATATATGCAGCAATGAGTTTTTTGGAGCTTAGAATCCAGATGGTACCACTGATTTAAGTTTCCCCATCCATCCATCCAATAACATTTACTTAATGTTCATTATATTCCAGGCTTCATGATAATAGTTAGGAATAAAATAATTACAGAAACACATCCCATCACTTCCTTCCAGCTTGAAATGCTGACTACAAATAAACAAACAAAAATCAGCAAAAACTGAAATCATAAGTTGAGATCACATCCAAAATTATCAGACACAAGATTCAAACACTGAGATAAAGATATGCTAGCAGACATTGGCAAGAATAAAGAAGGACATGGATTTGAAATATTCTTGATGGGATTTCAAAAATATTCAGGTATTCAGAGTTTTCAGGGAAATGTGACTGACAATGGATAAACAGTGAGAGAAGGTACATGGTGGAATTCTAGTGCTGTGGTGGCCAAGAGAGTACACAATTGGCAATTTCCTAATTGGTGGTTGTAAGGGGTTAGCTAGCATAGTCTCCTCTACCTAGCTGGAGAACATACAGCTATTAATAGAGAACATTTACACTCAAAGGAAGGAAAGAAATCTCCATAACAGACGCTTACCTGTTTAATGGCACTCTAAAGCTTTGGGGATCCTGACAAGAGTGGATCTGAACATGACACTAGTTTTCATTTTAAATAAAAGATCTATCAGAAATGCATCAGGTCTTGGTCCAGGCTGTGGGCAAATCTCTGCAGATCAGAGCTGCTTCAGGCCCTATCATTTGGAAACAAATTCCCTACTCACTTCATATTTCTCTTCTCTCTCCACCTCTCTGGGAAGGGTAGACAGCCCCACACTCATTTGTTTCTTATGCTTTCTCAAAGAGAGATTAACTCTTTACTGAAAAGTTACTTACCGGGAATTCTCAGTTGTTTGATTTTCTACCATGCCACCCTCTCTGGATGCTGTCAGCAGTGGCTACCATCAGGGAGACACCAGTGGGTGGCCTTTCTTTCTTTACACTTACACTTCTTTCCCCTGGAGAGACAGTAGTATTTTTGTTTTGTTTTGTTTTTTTAACAACTGGTCCCAGCTACCATTCAGCCAGAAAAATAAATAAAATGCAAATACTGAGGAGCGAGGCAGAGAGTGTGGAAAAGTTAACAGTTTGAACAAAGGCAGCAGTGGAAGGGGTACAGAGGATTCTGTGGGTGGGAAAACTATCTCTATGGAAAGTAAGATGAGAAAGAACTGGTCATGGATTTGTTCTGAAAAGCAAAAAGATTAGCACCAATGATATGTCCCAAGTGAACAGTATGGGAGAATGGGTAGGCTTTGGTGTTGCCAATTAATATAGAAAAATCAGAGTATAGGCAAGAGTGGACAGATCAGTTGTGGTAGATGGAGGATTCTCTCTCAGAATTCTAAGATGGAAGTTCCCATAGTCATCTAAGTGGCAGAGGGCACTAGGCAATGATTATATATATATATGAAGCCTACAGCTCCTGGACCAGTGGTAAGATTTATCACTGTAGTACTCAGTGTTGATGAGGTTGTGAATCAGTGGCACATGATGCCAAATTCCAGTGGCTACAAAATCAAGCATTTATATTCTCACTCGCAAATATAAAGGTCATGGAATCAGATTTGGCTTTGTCCAATATCTTTTTTATTCTAGAACCCAGTCTATAAAGAAAACATCCATCTCACCTTTTTTAAGGGAAAACAATGATGATAAATTTACAACATGAGTCAAAGCTACTACTTGGACAGTGCACATGTCACTTCTGTTCACATTCTGTTGACCAAATTGTCATATAGACCCTGATGTCCATTAGGTATGAGAGAACTCCCCACTTTTGTTAGTAGTCATAGGGCAGTGGACAGTGAAATGGAGGGTGAAGAAAATATTTGGGCCTAATAATATAATTCGTTATGAAAATTTGGGGATTCATACAACTTCTTTGTTTGGGACCTAATCTGTAGCAAGAAATGATAGTAATACCTCTTAAATTTTTAAGAGAATTAACTTGGTTCATATATGTAAAAGATTTAAAATGGTGCCCAAAACAGTAAGAACTCTTAATTTAGTGCGGTAGAGAGGAGGGGAAAGGAGTATTATTGGTAGAGAGTTTTAGTTGTGGAACACAACAAAATTCTGAAGATGTATGAAGGCAATGATTACACAACAAAGTAAAAAAGAAAAAAACAAACTTAATGCCACAAGAAGGACACTTAAAAGTTGTCAGAACTGTAACAAAATAATCAAATATATAAAGTTATATATATTTTATCAAAGTATAAAAACTGAGTGATAGGATTATTTAGGGAGGAAAATGAAAATATAAAAGTTGATGGGCAGAAAGAAGAGAGCTTGGAAACCAGCTGTGAGGACAATAGCATTGAGAAAAGATCTTTAAGAAACATTTGGGGCATGAAAAAAAAACAGAAGGTGATGTTTCCCCAAGTATGAATATTGAGTTTTCTGTAGGGAGGAGTGTTGGTCTTCCTGAAGATATTCATGACACTTGACTTTGAATCAAAACCTTAGTCAACTGAGCTAAGGTTTCCTTTGGTACATTGATTTTTGTTGTTCTGCTTCACTCTGCCAGTCCTCATGATGTGACTTCCAGCCACCTTCCACACCTGGCCTAGTCTACCTCAAGGCAAGATCTTGGTCAGGTCTCCTCTCCTGGTTCCCACCCTTCTCTCAAGCCAGGCCTATTTGTCCATTGTTAATATTCTGGCGAGATAAAATTGTTTTATAACTAAAAAGACATAGAATATAGGACTTTTGTCCTTATGTTATTATTATTGGTGTATGAATATTTTATACCCTGAACAATAAAGAAATGTGAATTTAAACACACATATACACACAAACACACACACACACACACACACACACACACAGAGAGAGAGAGAGAGAGAGAGAGAGAGAGAGAGAGAGAGAGAGAAAGTTAGTTTTGTCCTTTGCTCTGTTGTTTTTCTTCTTCCCATTTGTTCTATAGAACCCTCACACTAACCTACCAACGTCCTGGACCATCCATCTGCTGAGGTAACCTAGAAAATCACAAGAGATAAAGATAAACTTTCTTGGTTTTTAAGTGATTGAAAAATCTCTTTGAGACAATTAGGTAACTTTATAAATGAATTGGATCTTGGATGGTATTCAGGAATTATAAAGAGTTTCAGCTTGATAATGGAATTGTTTTTTGAAAAATGCCTAGTAAAATACTTAAAGATTAAGTGACAGAGTACCTGGGGTTTATTTTGAAATGATGCAGGAATTCTGGTGGGGATAGAGGAATAGAAAGAATTTATAAATTATTGAAAATTACTGAGGTTGGGTAAGCGTTTCATTGGGCAGGTCATACTGTTTTTTTTTTCTGGCTTTGGAGAGATTTCTAATCTTCTATATGCCAAATTTCTATTTGGAAAGAGATTATTGTTACTGTCCAGGGCTGCCCCAGGGGGCAATAGAGCACAGTGGTTGAAAAACGGTTTTTTGCTTTGATAGACCTGAGTATGTGTTCAAGGGGTTATGTTTCCATATATAAAACTAAATGAAGGCTGTGGTTTTGCCTAGAGGTAGAGTGTTTGCCTATTATGCATGAGGCATTGGATTCAAGTCTCACCATCACATAAAAAGAAAATAAATGTATTGTGTCAGCCTACAACTAAAAAATAAATGTTTAAAATAAAAAAAAATACTAAATCATAATGCTGTCAAAATAGATCCCCTGCCCCATCCATGCCAAACTGCCTTTTAGAGAATCACGAAGCTGGGGCTTGGCCTTACACCAGCCTGAGAGGCAGGCATCACTTTATGTTCTACTTTACAGAAGTAGGGAGTTTCCCAAAGTTGCTCCTGGAAAGGGTCAAGGTCTCTTCCACTATCAATGCTTTTTTAATTGCCCAGGTGCTAGGAAACCCCTGCCTGTGAGTGAGTGAAGGGGACTGTGCGATCCACATCAGGCTCAAGCAAGTGGTGGCTGCATCACAGGCTTACCCTCTCTGGACTTCCAGGTCTCAGTAAGTAAACAGCAGACAGCAAGAGAAGTTTCTATGAACATGCCAGAAAAATTGTTGTTCCTCAAGAACAAAGTGTCTCAGGTGATATCCTCAGGATTCCTTCCAGAAACCCCATGGAACCCAGCCAATCTGAAAATATGGAAAGTGCACAGCATCCCATGAGAGGGAGGAACCAAGAAAGGCTGTGCTGTGGCAACTTTAGCCTCCCTCCATTGCCTCAGTGTGTAAGAGGGGGAACTGAGGCCCCTTGTGGAGCAGACCCTGAGGTCACATTTCTATCTCAGAACCCAAAGACCTTTCTTCCCCACTGGGTCAACAGTGACTCCTGACAGAATTACTGGATGCCTCTCCTGACGCCCTTTGTTTACTATGGATGCACCCACCATGCCCTATGCTCCTGCATCATTGTACCACCTGGTTCCTAGGCTATGCTCACCTAAGAGGTCCTGAGTGAGATGCTGCCTCCAATGTGCTTCCCCTGTCTTCTCCCTGCCCACTGTTCTTATGGGTTGGGCTCCACTCACTCAAACTGAAACTGAAACTGCCTAACCAGCTCTGCCAAACAACTAAGCCTCACTAGGTCCTCTCCACTTTTTTTCATAGGCTTCACCCAGCATCTGGCCTCTTAGCTGCACTGTTCTGCAGAGCCATGCCCACTCCACCCATGTGTTCCTCTGCATTCTGTCCAAGTGGCTCATCCTCCACAGACATATTTAACACTCTGGGATTGCAGGTTTTTCTCTCTTGATCCAGAAACTTTCTAGTATGGCTTGGCCCAATTCCACCAACAAACACTAGCATAACAAATGGTTCTGCTCTTCTTAATTAGTCATGCTTTTCCATCAATTTTACTCCTACACCACCCTCCCTCTGTCACCTGGCCTCTCTACTGCTCCTTAAAAACTCTTTCTGAAATGAATGAAAGAGATCTTGCAGAAATGCTCATGGTTGTGACACCATTTAGTCTAAGGGAAAAATTTCCTTTGGGCTCTGGCCACGTTTGGACCCCAAATCCCCAATGGTTCACCTTCAACCACTCTGCTAACCTGAGTCAGAGTATCTCCATTTACAAAATTCCAGCTGATAATAATACTTTATTTGCATAAAGGTGAGCATGATTTCAGCACTGTCTGTGTATTATGGATGCAGAAGAGGCACTGGCAAGCAACTAGCAAGGTCCCTCCCCTATTTGTGAAAGAGCCCAACCAGGATTAAAAAAGCATGTTTTCAAAGGACAAAGCATGTTTTCAAAAGAGTTTTACTTTAGCCCTGTGGCATTCAGCACCTTCTATTACCCTTTCAGCACAGGATGGGCACAGCTACTTGGCAAGCAAGAGTCACCTGTGATCTCTTCTACAGCCAGCCTTGGGCATCTCAGAATGAGGAAACATAGGTGTCGGCCATCTTCTCAAAGTTCAATCTCAGAAGAAAAAGCCTCTTTATAATGACTTCTGTATAACTATGGTTTATTCTGACAGCCTGACCCAATGCTGTAGAGAGAGGGCAGCAGTTGGGGACTTGGGCTTCAAGCTGCTGAAACTGAATTAGGTGCTTTAATTTAAAAAAAAATGCACTAGATGACACTCGGGAGGTCAAGGAACCTGATAACAAAGTTCAATAAAACAAGGAGCTTGGTTTTGCCAGGTGATTTCTGTGGTCAAAACCCCTTTATAGTTCTCATTGGACCCCACCGCTATATGAGCACACTGGAAGCCTTTCTGTTGTTACTTTGTTGCTGCTCAGATTCTAAGTCTTCAGAGAAAAGGGTCCAGTTGCATGGGCATAGGTATTGACTGGGAGAACAAATTCTTCACGTTTAACTAGGTATTGAGGGATGAATTGAATTATGCTAAACAGCAAAGAGACGGACATTCTAGGTAACAACACCATATGTGACCTCACAAAGAAATTTGTGTCCTCTCAGAATCAAACAACCACACTATGCAAGATGCTTTTCTCATCATGTCATTCAATGTCTCCAAACCTTTCAAAAATAGTGCCATATCTTGGGAAACTGATTGCATTGTTCTTCAAAAATGCTAAAGGCTCCTATAAAGAGTTCAAAACATGCAGCAGAATACTGCAAAACCTGGATAGGGGTGGGAATCTTGCAAAAACCCAGTGCCCCATACACCAGAATTAATATTAGGCAGTGTCATTTTCCATTTCCTTTTTAGTCACATAGATTGGAGGGTGAATAAAAAAGCAAGGATGGGTAGAAAGGAAGAAAATAATTTGATTAAAATGGGGTCATGCCGCAGTCTGACTGGGCACAATTCAGGAGCCACTTATCAAAAGAAACAAACTTTATTTTTAAAACTACAAACGCCAAACAAAACAGCTCCTCAGGAAAACCCTCAGAGCCCAACTGCCACCACCGGCTTCCAGAAGCCTCTCCCCACACAAACCACACCACCTCCCACCATCCTCCTGCTCTTGAGGCCGATTGGCTGGGTCGTGTGGGCGGAGCCAAAGAAGTCCCCCAATGAGCAGTTCCGTAGTCTGAAGGGCAGGGAAACAGCCCAATGAATATCACCACAGAGGAGCCAATCAGCTAGATGTTGCTGGGGCCACTGTGAGCCAATCATCAGCCGGCAGCTGGGAGTTTGCTGGCAGCTGGAAGTTTTCTGGGGCCCCTTTGGCTGTGGCTCTCAACATCTCCCCCTCTCTGTTTAAACAACAAGCATGTGGCTTAGGGACCGTGCCTGCCTTAGGTTGTCCAATACTACATATGGTCCTTACCCGTCTTCGGATGAGCTGACCTCAGGGCGTCAGCCTCCTGTCTTAGGTTGGTACCATTGTAATTGGATCTTACCCGTCATTGACTACCGGTCCAGTATACAGCCACACCTGTGGAGAGGTACCAGCGGGGGGGTGAGGTTCTTTGCCTCACCTCTGTTGGCCCCCAAATAGCTGAACGATCATGACAAGCAGAAGAGAGGAAGATATACCAAGCCAATTGACAGCTCTTGTTGGAAAAATTGTACCACCGATGACATCATCAGCAAAAATACTCCAACACTACCACAAGTCGCTGCACCAACAGATAGTTCACAATGCATACAAGTGAGTTAAGCGGTTCAGTGATGGCTATTGCAGAGACTATAGATTAGTTTTATCTTTGTCTTCACCGGCACAGGGATGAAGATAGGAATTCTGGCAATAATGGCTAAAGAAAAAATTATATAACATTCTAGAAGGTACTAAAAGAAAACAATTTTCTTAACAATTTACATTGTCTTCACTGGCACTGGGATGAAGATAGAAATTCTGGCAATAATAGCTAAAGAAAACATTGTGTAACATTCCAGAAGGCACTAAAAGAAAATAATTTTCTTAACAATTTACATTGTCTTCAATGTAAATTCCCGTACGGGGAACGACTGAGGGTAAGTAAACTGCTCGCCCCTGAGGGCAGGGCGAGAGGATGGGTAGCCATTCTAAGTTTACTCTTTTGTTTTGCTTCATTTTTGTTTTAAGTTGCCTATCCCTGGAGATGAGTGAGACGGAAGAAAAACCGCTCACATTTGAGGAAAAATTATTTGCGTTTGAGGAACAGATAGGGAGAAAGGAAGGATGGACATTTCAGTCCCTGGAGATGAGTGAGACGGAAGAAAAACCGCTCACATCTGAGGAAAAACTATTTACGTCTGAGGAACAGATAGGGAGAAAGGACGGATGCACATGTCAGGAGGATAGAAAGGCTATAATGAAATTTTGTTGTTCCATTTTTATTGGATTCTGTCTAGGTTTGGTTTGGTGTTATCTTGCTGGGTTGTATTATAGTAGAAATACGGGATCAGCAATTAGTAAAAAACAAACCGAAAGAGTGTTAAGTAAATTGTTAGACGAAGGAGGCATCCCAGTAAAATCAAGAGCAGTCAGGGCATACGTTGATACAATACAAAAATACAGCCCATGGCTTTTTAAGGAGGAGTTGTTAGATATATCACAATGGAACCATCATGGTGAAGATTTAAAAAGAATAGAAAACAACAAACCAGGGACTCTGCCAGTTGGCACATTGACATTGTGGGCGAACGTATCTGGTTTGCTTAGTCCAAAGCCTTCAGATCAGACAAAGGTAGAGGAAGGAGAAGACATATTGATTCAAGTAAAAGAGGTCTCTCAAGTTAGTCAGAATGAGGAAAAGATTCAAGTACAAGAGAAGGTCTTTCAAGCTAGTGAGACAGAGGAAGGAAGTTTAGAGCAGAAAAAGCCATCAGGGGAAAAGTTACAACAGGAGACTGCTAATAACACCTTTCTATCAGAGAGCGAAAGTCTCCAACCAACAGCACCACCTCATCACCGCAGAGGAGCCAATCAGCTAGATGTTGCTGGGGCCGCTGTGAGCCAATCATCAGCCGGCAGCTGGGAGTTTGCTGGCAGCTGGAAGTTTTCTGGGGCCCCTTTGGCTGTGGCTCTCAACAGGGTCAAATGTGGGATGAGTTTGTGGCTCAGTGGGAGAGTGTTGGCCTAGTGCACATGAGGTGCTGGGTTATATCCTCAACTCAACACCACATAAAAACAAACAAACAATAAATAATGGTTAAAATTATAAAAAAGTAATTAAACATGAAAATAAAGCATTTTCACTTGAATTTAAGACATGAAAAAACAAAATGAGTAAAAGAGAAGTAGTTGCTAAAATGATATATTTATTTTGTGATCAAAATGCTTGTTTGATATAAGAATACCCCAATATTGTGATTAACAATGGGTCTCAAAAGTTAAAAAAATAACATTAAAAAAATCTGAGGATGAGGCTCAGTGGTTGTGTTCCCCTAGTTTCAAACCCTTGTACAAAAAATAAATAAAAGAAAGAAAAAAAGAAGGAAAAAGAGGAAAATAAGAAAAAAAAATATGGTTCCTTTTTCTTATGTTATGTATTACAAGTTTAGCATTCATTTTTACTTTTGTGGAGGCTGTGAAAAGTCAGTCTCTCACACATACGTCCATGCCCACACCTGACATTTTGTTATCAGGCTATTGCTTTATGTCAAGGTCTATACTTTACCTGACACCTCACTTTAATTGCAATTTTTTTTTCAAATCCTAGGTTTCTCTGGGGGCAGGGTTCATCTTCAGTCCTTGGAACCTGGCTTCTTGCTTCTATATTCATTTAGTTTCAAGTCTTTTTTGGAGAAGACCCACTTCAAAAATTGGAACAGTAAGGCTTGCTTAAAATCACTTTCCCAATGGCCCATCAGTGCAGGAATTGAGATTGGGACCAGTGTCAGCCTGTTGTGGAACAATTCTCAGGAGAGCCATAGGAGCCCTGAGATTTTGGACTTGACTGTTGGCATCAAAAAGAAAGATATTCACTCTCTGTGAACATTCTGGGGCAGGTGAGGGATCCTGGAGATGACTCAGGCCTAACTCTGCTCCAAGGGCTCAGATTAGGTACTGTAGAGGTTTTGTGTTGTACTTTCATCCTATCCTCAGTAACCTGAAAAATAATTGGTGACAAAGATGGCTGGTTATCTTGGCCTACATTTTTCCTAAAACTGAGGACAATGAACCTAAAGTAGAACAAGGAGGAAAATCAATGCATCCGTCTTTCCACTACTAGAAAAATATACCCATCAAATACTGAAAAATATTTTCTTTTACTTGAAAATCAAAAACCCCACTGGTTTGTAGTCTGGGCTGCTATGGTTATCCAGCTATTCCATCATGCCCCAGGACTCTTCCTGTTTTTCATCCTGCCATCCATTCAATACAGCAATCAGGGAAAAGGGAATAAGGAAAAAACAAAGAGCTAGAGGCCCAGTGGCTTCCACTGATATCTCATTGGACAGAACAGAATCATAGACACCCCTACCTGTGAAGGATATTGGGAAATACAGTTTGTTTTCACTTTTAGTTTGGGTTTGGTTTTGTTTTTGGTTGTGGAGACTGAATCTAGAATTGCTTAAGCAATGAAAAACCATCCCCAACACTTTCTATATTTTAGAGATAGTGTCTCTCTAAGATTTTTAGGGCCTCACTACATTGCTGAAGCTGTCTTTAGACTTGGGAGGCTCCTGCCTCAGCCTCTATAGTCATTGGGATTATAGGCATGTGCCATCAGGTCTGCCTGGCTTTTTTTAGGTGCTGGAGTTGGAACCAAGAGCCAGGCAAATGTGAAACTTGTTTACTACTGAGCTTTACTTTCAGCCATAAACCTGCCATTTTGAATTATTAGGAAACCTTTTTAAAAAATATAATGTCCCAGTGGAACTAATGAGGGATACCTGTACCTGGACCTTAGCAACCAGTTGTGCTGGTGGGGCTTAGTGCACGTCCAGTGCATAGTCACAGAGTGGCATAAAAAGATGGGCATCAAGTGAGGAATGGGTTCTGATGGACTGTTAAAGGAGAACTGGTGGATAGGTGGCAGGCTGAGATATTGTTCTTTCATATGTGTTGGGGTGGGCATCCCAGGTGAAGAAGGGGTAGAGGGTGAGTGCATTTGGGTGGTTACACACTGAGATACATCACCATTTTTTAAAATATTTTTTTCTTTTCTGATAGATTTTTTTAAAACTTATATGTGGTTCTGAGAATCAAACCCAGTGTCTCACACATGCCATGAAATTGTGCTACCATTTAACCACAGGCCCAGCATCATCCCCAGCACATTTTATTTATTTATTTGATTTGGCCCTTCTGGGATTTAACTCTTGGATACTCCACCACTGAGTAACATCACCAACCCCATTTTGTATTTTATTTAGAGACAGAGTCTCACTAATTTGCTTATTTCATCACCATCATTGAGGCTGACTAAGAACTCATCATCCTTCCACCTCAGCCTCCTGAGCCACTGGGATTACAGGTATGTGCCATTGTGTCTTGCTCCCCTTTTCTTTCTTTCTTGTTTTTTTTTTTTTTTCTTTTTTGAGACAGTGTTAAATTGTTTCTCAGGACATCACCAAGTTAATGAGGCTGGCATTGAACTACCAATACTACTGCCTCAGCCGCCACATCCACTGGGATGACAGGTCTGTGCCACTGAGCCAACTCTAATACAATTTTTAATGTAATTTATTCCATGGTAATATGGATCTATTTAAACTTACAATATAAAAAATACTTATAATATATTCACTTATTATAAATAAATATATAAGAAATAGAATATGTCATTTTTATGAAAACAGATGTCACAACACTTACTCACAGTGACCAAATATGACCCATAAAATGTTAAACACATATGCACATTTGATTTATATATATTATTCTATTTCCAATTTTATTATTGTAGAAAGTTCAAAAGACTGAATGAGTGAATGCACAGAATTATGCCAATTTCTCTAATTATTAATAGAGGATAATATTTTATTTTTCCTATTAGTGGCATTTATTTTCCCACAAATACTGCATGTGGCATTTATGTGTTGAAGCTGAAAAGTTGATCACACATAAACTGAGAGCAGAAACACTTCCCAGAATTATGATAAGAATGAGAAAGAGACCGATTGTGTTTAAGGAGTGCAAAAAACAATTCAAACCAGAAAGTAACTCTTAGGTTTTATAGCACAATAAGGTGATTACATTGTATAATAACTACTGAAACAAATCAAAATAGCCAGAATTTAGAAGGTTTCAAACAAAGAATAATAATTTTAATGGGGTGAAAATTACCCAGATCTGATAATTACACACTATATACATATGTTGAGTTATAATAATGAGTCTCATATCCAAGTACAAATAGTAGGTTCCAGTTAAAACATAAAATAAATAGAAATCAATTATTTGATGTTTTAACCATATATCCACATTACCTGAGATTTTTAAATGGTATCCTATGTTCATGAATGTTTCACTATTTTGGTTTCCCTTACTGTCATACCTTTTAGATCTACAAGTTCTAAAGAGTCATGGAATGATTTAGCCTTAGTCACATGGTTTTCTGATAACTGTTTTTTTTTTCAAAACTTGTTTACAATGTATTTTATTATTTTATTTTTATGTGGTGTTGAAGATTGAACACAGTTCCTCACATGTGCTAGGCAAGCACTCTACCACTGAGACAGTATCTTTGCCCTGATGACTGGTGTTTTTTAATATGTGGCTGGAAACAAGTTAAAATACATACCTACTATATCAGGCACTTGACTCAAAATACAACGTTCCTTGTATAAAAATATTTCATCAATTTTTCTGTATCAATTTTATGCGTGGTTTCTTTACTGGAGAAATACATTGCTTATTTCAAGCAGATGAATATTGGGACTCTTACAGAAGTTCATCTTTTAGGCTTGGGTCAAATTCTTGTTCTTTAATTAAAAACCTTACAATGGAATGACTTTGAGTGTATCTGATCTGTGACTTTAATTACCACCTTTATTCCAGATGACTGAGGAGAAAACAATAATAATATATGTCTACTCATATTCAATAGCTGGACTTTGGTCACTTAAGATAGTTTTTCTGGTTATGATAATAACATCTATGCAAGGAGGATAGATACATTGGGGATTCAAAGACAGGCCTAAAATGCTGCCAAAGAGCTTTCTACACATATTGCTAGAAAATTTTAACATCATGAAAATAATTTGAATCAACAACATATGTAGCCATTATTAAAGGAAAAGTTTTAAATCTATTAAATCACAGATATGATGAACTGCATAATTAAAACATAATGGCCAACATTTCTACTGAGGACTTTTTATTTCAGAAACACATCCATATTTGATCCTTGTTCTTCTTTCAAACACAATAGCCCTAAAATATATGTGATAAGACTTTCTATATGTAATACAAGATGATCAGATTTAGCATCAAGGTAACACTTTAATGTGATAAAATATCATAAATGCAAATTTAAAAAAAAAAAACATCTTAGAGGACATGCTTCTCAGTGTCATCTTAGATGATATATTAAAGGCATTAGGTCTGGTAATAAATAAATTTTTTAGACAGCTCTAAAATAATCAATGCACACCTACTATATTGAGATTCATTTTTTGAGAAGGTTGCAATTCTTTACTTTTGTGCAATCCTTACATTTCAATTCATTGAAAATTGTAGAGTTTTCAATATGTTCCTACTGCTTAATCAAGAAGAAAAAGATGAAATAAACATAACACAGTACCTCAGAAAAACTCAAGAGGAGATTATATCAAGAACTATTTTGAAAATATATGGTAATTCTGAATCTATAAGAAAGGCTATGTGGAGTGGGAGCACAGCTACCCTTACATAATCCAGATATGATTTGGTAGTAATATTGGAATGGCACTTGGAGAATATTAGAGGGACTTCATAACTAAAGTGGAAAAAAGGTGTGTTGGGTGAATCCACATATATCCCTGGTAACAGGATAGGCTGAGATTGATAAAGATGACACCATTTGAAATAAAAGCTTCTTCTTCATTTTCTCCTAAGATGTATACTATTAATATGGAATATGAAAAAGATCAACAAACTATATTATTTTATTAGTATAAGAAACATTTTCCTCTGAAGTTTGTCTTGAGATATCAACTAACACCATAATTTTCTTCTGCAACTTCACATGCCTTTTCTAGCACAAGATCTAGCCCAAGAAGTTTACCATTGGTATCTTGGCCCTAATATATCTAGGAATGCTGATAATTATGGGGTTTATAGTTACAGATATTTTTGTCTCCAAAATTTGCAGACGACATCAAATATAAATTAATAATCTACTTTCACAAGTTTTGGAGGGACTTGTCCATTTTTACCACCTGCCTGCTGAGTGTTCTCTATGACATCACCCTCAGCCCAAGAAGCTCCTTCTTGGCAAAGTTCAACCATCAATTCTCACATCAGAGCCTGTGGTTCCTTGTTCTTTGTATTAAGTATTAAACCAACATTGTGTTGCTAAGGAAGAAACACTGTATGAAAGGAGAATAGCTGATCGGCAATATTGGAGGGTTGAGGCACTTGGGCATAAGCCAGTGAAATCCAGTGTAGAGTAGGCAGCAACCAGACTGGTTAACTGCAGGGCTTTGGTAGTCAGTATTAGCTCAGTGTAGATCACACTGCTGCATCTGAAGACCTGAGCAGGTGGACGTCTTCAGATCATATGCCCACATACCTGTAGGGTCTCTGCCTGGATGTTGCCACTATAACCATCTAGAGATTTAGAATAGGCTATCACTCTCTCTGTGACTAGATCTGATCACCCTGAAGTGAACTACAGCTGGGAATCACTTTTTACATGAGTCTCAGGATCTCACCAGTCATCATCAACATTTACTGGCAAGTAAATATGATAAACTCACATTATTTTACCAAATTAATCAAATGACACTTTCTCTACTCATCTGAGAATAAACATATTATATTTGAGGTAGAATTATTAATTTTTAAAAAATTTTTAAAAATCAGGGATGGTGTTGTGACTCAGCACTGAGTGTCACCTAGCAAGTGCAAGGCTCTGGGTTCGATCATCAGCACCACATAAGAATAAAAAAATAAAGGTATTGTGTAAAACTCAAAAATAAATATTTAAAAAATTAATGCTTTTATTTCTTAGATGAGAGGTTTTGGGTGCCAGGGGAATATTAAACTCCTTGATTTGTTTTTCTCTAATTATCTTTAAAGGATGATGGGGATAATAGTGTGGAAAAGGCCCCTGCTCCCATAAAAATAGGGATGTGTGGCAGTAACTATACTCCACTGGATTAAAAAATCATGGTAGAGTGTTTTCCCATCCCTGACACGTGCTTGATCTTGGCAACCTCTTTATGCCAACTCGAAGGCACCAAGAAGAAGCTGTGTGAGACTCTGGGGGACAGTTCAGCAGTACAGGGATAACTTAAAGTTGTGGGCCAAGCAAAATATTATCAAAAAAGAATGTGATCATTAAGTGCATCAACTTCCACTCTGGATAATGTATATCCTAACAAAGATAAAACAGTTATAACATATATGCTTCATTTTTTTCTCTGAAGTATATGTGTGACATTAAAATGCATGAATTAAATGTTTTTAAGAAATTTATTTATTTTAATTAGGAATATATGACAACAAAATGCATTTTGAGTCATTGTATACAATTGCAGCACAACATTTTATTTCTCTCATTGTACACAATGTAGTATCACACCCAATGTGCAGTCTTACATGTACCTAGGGTAATGATGTTTTTCTCATTCCTCCATCTTTCCTGCCCCCATGAACTCTCTCTAACCTGCCTCCCCTTTGCTCAATCAAAGTTTCTCCATTTTTTCCATGTCCCCATCCCTGTAATAGATTATCATCCAGTTATCAGAGAAGGCCCCAACTTCCTTAACAAGACTTCTAAATCACAAGAAATAAAACCAAGAATTAATAATGGGATGGACTCAAACTAAAAAGCTTCTTAGCAAAAGAAACAATGAGGTGAATAGAGAACCTACATTTTGGGAGCAAATTTTTGCCACACACGTTCAAGGTAGAGTACTAATCTCCAGAATATATAAATAACTCAAAAAATTAATAAATCAGAAACTTCTCAGAATAAGATATACATTTGATCTACAAATATATGAAAAAAATGTTCATCATCTCTACTAATTGGAGAAATGCAAATTACAATTAGTCTAGGATTTCATCCCATGCTAATCAGAATGGCAGTTCTGAAGAATACAGACAACAATATATGTTGGTGAGAATGTAGGGAAAAAGGCACACTCATACTGGGGGACTGCAAATTGTTGCAACCAATCTTGATAGCAGTATGGAGATTCCTTAGAAAACTTGTAATAAAACCACCATTTGACGCAGCTATACCACTTCTAGGTCTATGCCCATAGGATTGAAAATCAACATCTATAGTAACATAGCCACATCAATGTTCATAGTAGCTCATTTCACAGTAGCTACACTATTGAAGCAACCTGGATGCCCTTAAATAGATGAATAGATAAAGAAACTGGAATATATGCATAATGGAATATCACTCAGCATTAAGAGAATAGAATCACAGCATTTTCAAGTAAATGGATGAAGTTGGAAAATATCATGCCAAGTGAAGTAATTCAATTCTAGAAGTAAATGTTTTGATGAGGCTGTTAGAAGGTAAATATAATCATGTTCTTGTGAATATTGCAGCAGGATTGATGGAGAATGAAGCAGAACACCACTGAGACTGTGTAATTTTTTGGCTGGAAAATGGAGAAACAGACACCATTGTTCTTAACAAGAAAGACTGGCTAAAAACAGCAATGTTCTTTAAGCTGTACATAAGTGAATAAGTTCTTTGTTTAGCAAAAATGTCCTGTGCAGCCAGGGTGGCTATAATGGATTATACTGAGATTCTGAAAAACTGGGTTCTATTTCTTTCTGGTTCCTCTATCTAGTAAAGAGGAACCTGCTCCACCCAATCAAAGAGTTCCTGCTTCAACCAATTTTTTAGTAAAGTGACTTTCGCAAGCTCAATAAATCTCTCTAAATTCCTTTCCTTGATTTTGAAACCAGAGAAGCATGACTTGTCTTTTTTAACATTCTGGGTTGATTACCAATTTGACTTAGGTAAATCATGCAGAAATCATGCACTATTTCAAAAGATATTCCAGAGCACAGAAATGGAAGTTGATAATCATTGCTATCTTTGTGACTCCTTTTCTTTCAATGCTCTTCTTACTCAAAATTGGTCACTCTTCTTACTGCAATTACCTCAAACAGAATCTATGTCCATTCCTCACACCACCCCTTACCGCACTCCAGCTTCTTCAGCCACACTTCATCCACTATTGGTCTCTTGCTTAAGTTTACAATTTTTCTTTTGCATGTTTTTGTATGTTGACACATTTAAGATTGCCAATAATTCACTTGTTTGTTACAGACATACATATTATCAATAAAACATATTTTGTTTATGTTTCATGTGGAATTAAATTGGTATAAATAAATGTTTATATTTGAGAGTGTAAATTATTCCCAGACCTTGTTCTTAGCTATAAGTTGTTGTGAACTCATTTCTTCAGGAATAATAGGAAATATCAACAAATTTATTTATGATATTCAATATGATTTTATAAATTACTTTCATGAGAAGCATTTACTGTATCTGTTAAGCCAACATTTTATTATAAGAAACTTGTTAATTTATATATACAGCCTTCCAATGTTACCTATTACTTCTTGGTCTACAGAAAATAAGTCTCAGAAACATAGCTCATTTTTAATTTTTTAAGATGTATAAGGCCTTGACTTTGACTCCTGATCCATTTCTCTGATATCTTCCCGGAAATCACACTACCTATTAAACAACAGTGATGTAAGAATTCACTATTGTACATTAAAATACTCACCATTGACCACATTCATAAGAAGATGGAATATGGTCAATGAGGCAGAAGTCTAGCAGGCCACTATGCACACACAAGACAGAGCAAGCTTTTGTTTCTTTCCAGACTCCACATTTAAATCTGGAAATTCTACCTACTCAAAATAGTTCCCTTTCTTCCACGTCAATATTCATGATTCTGAACAGAATAACAGGTCATAGAAGATGGGAAAAATCTGCTGATTGTACCTAGGGACAACAGATCCTGTGAGTGTAAATTAGGAAAGTAAAGCAACCTGCTGCTGCTACTGGTCAAATATTAACTCATTTTTTTTTAACTCAACTGCAAAATTTATTTCACATTACTTTTATCCAAACCTTTTGAATCCTACCACGGAGGAGCTTCTGGGAAACCACTAAGAATGAATGCTTGGAGTGTATTGCATTCCAAGACTGAACTGCATTTGATGCTGGGCTCTATAAAAAGAGTGGAGTTGTTATAACAGTAACAGGCCCACCTTCTCTGATAAAGGGTTTTTAAGTCTCTATCTTCACCTGCCATGCTTTAAAAAAGTCTGACAACTGGGATCTTAAAGTTCTAAGTTTTTAAGACCGAAGTTTCTAACTATATGAGATTTATACTTGCTTAGGTTTTGTAGCATATTATCCTGTACATACTGAGGGTGTTTGGCTGTAGGAAAATAGATGGTTTCAGTCACACACACACAGACACATACACACACACATACACACACACATGCAGACACATACACAAACACACAGATATAAGCAACTTTATTTATAGAGGTAACATAATTACTATGCTTTTCAATCAATAGAAGGTCTGAGAAATGTTGTTTGGACTGTAAAAACTGAAGTTACCTCAAAACCTAGTGGGCCATGTTTGTTTGAGTTAGGACCTCATTATGGATGAGAACAATTTTTGTTTCTGTGACGAGTTTTACATAAGCATGTTTGGATTTCATGAACCAACTGTAGCATCTCTAGACATTATTCAACACTGTGTTTATGAACCCAAATGCCAAGTTTCTAGGATGCATTCTAGAAGACCAAAATTGAGAGCATTAATAAGCATATAATTCTTAATTAAAGTTTGCATCTTTCTCTCTGGTGCAGGACTGCCAGTGGACCACCACAGGAGTTCAAGCCCACAGTCCAAATCTACCAATACTGACCTGTGAGTGTCCCGTGTGAACAGCATGCCTGTTTCACCCCTCCCCCATTGACGCAGACACTTACCACAAGGTAGACTCTGGTGAAGAGTCACTCATTCTAACCAGGAGACCACTGAAAGAGGTCAAGCAAGGCCAGAGGTCTAGATCCACCCACACCAACTTCCACAGGACTTAGATCCAGGATTCAGTAACTTTCATTGAGAAACACCATAGGGTATGGAAGCCCAACACCAAGGGAGAGGTTCAGACATATAAGGAAGAAGCTGTAATATTTGAGATCCACCCAGTAAGAAAAAAAGACACATAGACAACATAGGAAAAGAAGGGAGGAAAGTATCCCAAACAAACCAGGACATTATAACAACAAAACCCACAGACAGTGAAGTTGATGAAATATCAGAGAAGGTGATCAGAAACTTCATGATTAAAATGATCTGTGAATTAAAGAATGAAGTAAATGAGAAAAATATAGGGAAAAACTGATCACTCCAACAATGAGATAAGAAAGAAAATACAGGTAGAAAAAGATTACTTCAAAAAAGAGACAGGGGATGTGGCTCAAGTGGTAGTGTGCTCGCCTGGCATGTGTGCGGCCCAGGTTCGATCCTCAGCACCACATACAAAGATGTTGTGTCTGCCGAAGACTAAATATTAAAAAAAGAGACAGAAACTCTCAAATAAAATCAATCAGAAATCCTTGAAACAAAGGATACAATAATTCAAATAAAAAACTCAATAGAAAGTATAACCAACAGACTAGATTACATGGAAGAAAGAATGTCAGATAACCAATGAAGATAGTTAGAAACCATAAAAAGAACATCCAATAATTATGGGATGGCATCAACAGACAAAATTGAAGAGTTATTGAGATAGAAGAACGCACAGAGTTTCAAATCAAAGGTATGCACAATCTCTTCAATGAAATAATATCAGGAAATTTCCCAAGTATAGAGAACAAATTGTAAAACCAAATACAAGAGGCTTGCAGGACACCAAATGGAAAAAAATTTCAACAGATCTACAAAAAGGCACATTATAATAAAAATACCTAGCATACAGAATAAGGATAGAATATTAAAAGCCACAAGAGACAGGAATCAGATCACCTATCGAGAGAGATCAATTTATATATCAGAAGATTTTTTAACAGACTCTGAAAGCCAAGAATTGTGGAACAACATATATTAAGCTCTGAAAGAAAATGGATGCAAATCAAGAATTTCAGCAAAATTAAGCTTTAGGTTTGATGATGCAATAAAAACACTCCATGATAAACAAAATTTAAATGAATTCACAGCTAGAAAGTCTGCATTATAGAGCAAACTCAGCAAAATATTCCAATAATATAAAATGAAAGACAATGATGAAAATCAGAAGAGGGAGGGATTATACTAAAGAAAAATCTAATCAGACAAGAAACTAAGTCCCATTAAATACCAAAAATAAACAAAATGGCTGGAAATACAAATCATTTCTCAACAATAACCTTGAATGTTAATGGCCTAAACTCACCAATAAAACAATATGCTGCTTCAAAGAGACTCATATCATAGAAAAAGACATCCACAGACTGAACATGAAGGGTTAGGAAAAGTCATACCACTCACTTTGACTATTGAAGTAAGCAGGGGTTTTCATCCTCATATTAAATAAAGCAGACAACAAACTAAAGTCAATCAAAAAAGATAAAGAATACTACAATATTCTTCAAAAAATACACAAACAACACTGAACAATTATAAATGCATATGCTCCAAAAAATGAAGCATTTATGTTCATCAAACAAATTCTACTGAAGTCCAAGAGTAATACAGATTACAACACAATTATTTTGGGTAATCTTAACACACTTTTTCATCACTAAATAGATCTTCCAAAAAAAGTTGAACAAAGAAACTATAGAACTCGATAATACGATCAATAACTTACACTTAACTTACATGTATAGAATATATATATATGTGTGTGTATATATATATATATATATATATATATTTCTTCCTCCAATGAAAGAATACACTTTCTTCTCAGTAGCACATTAATCCTTCTATTTTATAGATCATAAATTGTGCTGCAAAGCAACTCTTAGAAATCTAAAATAGTAGAGATATTACTCTGCATTCTGTAGGACCATAATGAAATAAAATAGAAACCAATGATAAAATAAGAAATAAAAATCACTCCAACACCTGGAGACTAAACAATATGCTAGTGAATGAACATTTGGTTACACAACACATCAAGGAGGATATTTAAAAAAATTAGATGTGAATGAAAACACAGATACACCATATTAAAATCCCTGGGACACTATGAATGCTGTTATAAGAAGAAAAGTATTTGCGTGGAGTTCATTTCTTAAAAGAGGAAATAGTCAACAAAAAAATGCCTTAATTTTACACTTCAAAGCCCTAGAGAAACAAGAGCAAATTAACACCAAAATAAAAAAAAATTATGTGATACTAATAAAAAATAAAAATAAATAACAGTAAATCTAATTATCAGGAATAAGTCTATCAAACATATAATTGAAAATACAAATGATTATTGAATTTATGCTTCTCAATCACCCCCATTCCCATTACTGGGGGTGAAACCCAGAAGTACTACACCACTGCACTGTACACACAATCTTTTTGAAATAAAAATTTTTAATTTTGAAAATCAAATTGCCCAGGTTGGTTTAAAATTTGGATGTTCCTCTTTTCTTTAACCTCCGGTGTGCTGAGATTATGGCATGAGCCACTGTACCCAGCTTTTCAATCTTAAACAAAGGAAAAAAAAGAAGGCACATGAAACTTTAACATTACTATTGAGAAAGAATAATAACCATAGTCCAGTAAAGATATTTTAAACAACAAAAAAATCCAGGAGAATTGATATGTGAATTTTGTCCCAGTGATTTGACCTGTGAAGTGCAATCAGAAGGATCACAAATTCAGAGCCAGTTGCAGCAATTTAGCAAGACCCTAAGAAACCTAATGAGATTGTGTGTCAAATTAAAACTTGAAAAACATGGGGATGAGGTTACTAGAAAAGCCCCACTTGCTTCAATCTCCTATAAAAATGTATAAATTATTTAAAAAATCACAAGAGATTACAGAATGTGATTAATAGCATTACATTTGAAAATCAATAAGGAATTTTTTAATATAAATTTTATACTGTTAATAGTAACTCAGTGACAAATATGAGGAGATGAATATTTATATCATAAAGGGGATTATCAGTTAACAATAGGAAGACAAGCAATTTACAAAGGTTAATAGCTGAGTTCTAGCTAACTTTAGGGACCAGATCATTAGATTCTAAGATATTTAAAAATCTTATGGACTATAGGAAACTAACGTGGAATTCTCACAGTTTCATTTTATTAATTTGGAAAAACATGACTTTTAAAACCTAAAAAGTATCACAGTTACCACAAATAAATGGAAGTGAAAACAAATCTAATTAGAATATTGCTAAAGATAATCTATAAATAAGAAAAAATACATTCTTGATATATAAGTCCAGAAGTTAAAGTGATCCCTCTCAGAGAATTCATTTCTAATCAATAGCTTAAAGAGAAATACAGATGAAAGAGCACTGTGGTGAGTATTTCCAATTACAATGACAGTGATAGTAGAACAGAATGAACACCACTTCTGCAAAGCAGAAGACAGCAACATTTCCAGATGCCACTACAATTATTTTTTAATTAAAATCTTGAACTTGAAAAATGTCAGCTATTTGTATTTTTTATTCAAAGGTAAGAAAATAAAAATTTACTATTTTAATTTACCTAAATAGAAAATAGGTATAGTTAAGAAAAGAAAGGAGATAAATCACATATGTACCAGAAAAGTAATTTATTATCAATCTTGGAATTGTTCACTTAGAAAACCAGATTATATATATATATATATATATATATATATATATATATATATATATATATATTAAGATATTGGGGATATATCCTCAATATCGTAATTTCAATGAGATTTCAATATAACATAAATGTGGAGAACATCATTTTATTCAAATTAGGAACTAAGAGCCAATGAATCCTGTGGTAATATTCTGAAATCTCTCATAAAAAATAAATAAATAGGTGTGGACACATTCCTAATAAAGTTATTACTAGAGTAGTGATAAGGTGATTGCCTACCAAGACTGCACATGAAAGTCCCTGAGTTTGATGTCTAGAAGCAATAAAATATAACCAAATCCAAAAACCCACAAAAGATCATTATATTTACAAATATGTTCATGATTTGGATTTTATTTCAGGCATTTATTTGCTAATTCTTGCACTATATCTAAGTTCCTGATAGTGCAGCAAATCATTTTAAAGTCACCATGTGCACCTCTCTTACTCCTTTATAAATATATCTAAATTAATATCACACCACATTTTTCAAATGACTTTATGTACAATTTTCAAAATTTGAGATTATAAAAATGAAATTGTTGTTAAAATTTCATCTCTTTTATTCCTGTTCCAGAATCCTCTTCTTTTACATAGCCTAACTGTATATGAAATACCCTACAATAAGCTGATTTTATCTATCAAGAAACACTATTCTTGGAATATTTATTCTTCCTGGGGACTTTAACTATGCAAACCTATGAACAAAATTTAAAAATCAGCTTACATAGCATTTAACTAAGACATATTAATGGGGTATTTTAATTAAGTTCATATCATTATGAATTTATTATTAACTACCTTGGTTTAATGTGGTTTATGTGTCACATGTATATAATTTTTTTTAAAAAGTTAGTGACTAGATATAATAGTACAGGCCTTAAATCTCAGTAGTGGAAGCACAAAGAAGGAGATCCTAAGTTCAAAGCCAGCTTCATCAACTTAGTAAGAACATCACAAGTTAGTAAAACCTGTCTCAAACTAAAAATAAATTAAAAAAATATGATTGAGGAGGCAATTCAGAGGTAAAGTTACCCTGGGTTCAATCCCCATTTCCCCCCCTCCCAAATTTTTGTAAGTGTTAAAAATACACAATGTCATCATATTATAATTTACACTTATAATCAAACAAGAAAAAGGTAGACCTCCCAATTATGACATTTAGCTATGCCTTTGAAGGAAACCCTTAATGTGAATCTTCAGCATTGAAAACATATATAGTAAAAAGATTTATCACAAATAATGTAGAGGTAATTGTGGCCAAAATAATGCTGAATAGCTATAATTGGAACATTAGAATTAATGTATACTAAAATCATGTATATTTTATAAGTGAGTTGAATTACAGTAGTACTTAAGCAAGCAGCAAATAACTCAATGGAAAAGAGAGGAAAACAAAAAAAAAGGAAGGGAAATTACATTAGCATTGAAAAACAAGAAAATATGGCATGTTATTATTTTGACAGCTGGAATAAGAAATTTAGTTCTAAAATTCAACAACAGAGAGGATCCTTTAAATCATTTACAAAAGCTTGATGGATCTGAAAGGAAGGGGAGTCTGGGCAATGTGTTAGATGAGGACGCAAACAAAAGACCACTGACTCCAATTAATATCAAATTAAAGCAAGCTTATTATTTCAAGCTGTCAGGCTGCCTCTCTCACCAAAAACCATGGGAACAAGACAGCCCTGCAACTTTCTTGCAGCCCAGCTTTATAGTCTAGAAAGTTACAAAAAGTGGGTGTTACAGATAACAAAACACTGAGAGCATAACACAAATGCTAGTTTATACTTTTGCTGGCCTTGACATCAGAATTTATGAAGGTCATTAGAGCCACAGAGAGGGTCCTTATCTGGCCAGGGAATGCCAGGATTTTTGAGACATCAATAAAGTTTCAGAGAGGGCTACTATCTGGTCAGAGAAAGCCAGGCATGGGTAAGTTCAAGGCACAGGCAGGCATTCCAAGCAAGTTCCGAATTTGCAGTAACTTATAGTAAAGCCCAAATTAGCTTTTAATCTCTTTGTGGCAAGATGGCTCCCAATTTTAAGAGGGAATCAGACTGGGTCTATCAAACGCTTCTTCCTGACAGCCTATGACAGAAGTGTAGGGAAGGCAGGGTTGGGAAATGGGAGCTGGGCTTCCTGTACAGAGTCAAATCTTTGAAAGGTAAAATAAAGCAAGGAAACTTCTGCTCCATGCCACTCGCCTCTACCTCCAGAAGAGCAGGTGGTACAAAATGGTGGAAACATGAGGGAAATGAAGGACAGAGGAGACTGCATTCTGGTTGCTTCCAGGGCACCCCGTGATGCCTTTACTATTCCACAGAAGGACTTGTTTCCTCCCACTACTTCAGCTTCACAGTGGCTTGGGTGTGAGTGGTGTTGAACTTCCTAGAAACTCAGATCATGTAGCAGTGACTAGTAGCACAGGGGTTAGTGGGCTACTGGCACACAGATCTGCACTATCCCCAACATACACACTTTGTTGCACCACTAATCTGGGAGGCATGAAGGCCACTGGAGAACTCAGGGCAAGCTCCAACTCCAGCCTTGGCATGCACAGGCCTTCTTCCTTTCCACTTCTGTTCTCCTGCTTCTTCATCTCCACTTTGTCCTTCAGGAAAGCTTTACTTCTGAGCAACAATCCACTCCCAAGATCTAATTATTTGTTAGATTTATTTGAGTTAGGGTCTTGTTGAGTCACTGGGGAACTCAATGTTGCTGAGAATGGCTTTATCTTGTGATGCTCCTGACTCTCTCTCTCTCTCTCTCTCTCTCTCTCTCTCTCTCTCTCTCTCTCTCTCTCTCTCTCTCATATATATATATAATTGTGTATACCTCTGAGGGTAAATGCACTATTCATGTGTCTGAAATTTGTCTACGTATTATGCAAAAGTCAGTGGAGTAAAAAAATATACAGATTTCATACATGCATTATCAATAATTAGTGCCCTCTTTTACACAAGATGCATTGTATATAAATTCTACGCCTGTCCAATAGTTGATGAAATATTTAGAATTTCTAACACATGTATTCTGAAAAATATTCAGATTAAAAAAATGTCTCTGTCATTTACTGCTTGGTTTACATCTGCTGGTTTTGGCAAAGTGTTTTATAATCAGGTGTTGAGATAACATTCATACCGCAGGCTATGATGGCTGAGGTCATCCATCTCTAAAACACATAATGGAGAGGGTCTATTTGTGGTCAATTTGAAATATTTTCTCTTTAGGTAGAAACACTTCATCCTCTTGTGGGGTATGAAAAATTGGGGAGAAAAAAGGGGATTCATTTTACTCTTTCTCACTTCCTGTTTATACATTCTGGAGATTGCTGATGTTTGAGGACACTGGCCTGGATCACAAGGACACCTCTGCTTTTCTTGCATAGAATTTAATTTAATGTGTGTGTCTGAACTTTGTCTATGTATTATGCCAAAGTCATTGTTTCTGTTTTTATTTCTAAATAATTGCTGCCACAAAAAAGTCACTATAACAGTAAAATAACATTTTTTATCTAAAAACTCAGGATCTGGGCTATTTTTCTCTCTTTTCTGGTCTACTTTTGGAATCCATGACTGGTTTGTATCCAGCATTTTTTGTAGCCCTCACTCTTCACTTATTATATCTGGCATCTTCAGAATGTGGTTCTGTAGTTTGGTGATTAAATAATTTGTGAAGCATTGAAATAATCTCGGATCCTCTTAACCCCCAGAAATTCTGAATTAGTCAGTGGTAGCCAAAAAATCACTACTCTATAATATGCACTATGTGTTTCAAATATGTAAACAGATTTTAAATATACTTCTGTAGAAATAGGGATACAGATTCTAATTGCATTTTGGGAGTACAAATAGGGATACAGATTCTAATTGGATTTTGGGAAAGAAGTATTGTTAAAAGGAAAAGAAAACCCTTAAACAAACTGCAAATGTTTTAAGCTATGAAGAAAAATTTTAAAAAGTGATTATGGTCAAGTATAGATAAATGATACTCAAATGCCAAAAATAATATAATTTAAGCACAAGTAGAGGACATTGTAATTTCTGAGATTTTTTATGTTCTATTAGAAACTGTCAGAGTGGGCCTGGGGGACACTGAATTATGCAAAATCTATGTGGGACAAAGGACTATGAAATTTGGAGATAATTTAGACAAGTATTAGCTATTTGGGAAAAAACTCAATAAGGACAATGTTTAAGGTTAGAAGTAGTTTTCTTGCTCTAGGCAGAGTGTAGAGTTAGGTCAGCACAGGGGGAGAGGACGTTCAGGATATAACCTGTGTCACAGGACTGTGTCCCAGGAGTTATCATGTGTTTATTTCATCACATGATATACACAGGGGCTGTGAATAAAAGCTGGTATGTGATTATTCCTTGAGAACTTTATCTTCTCAAGTTTCTCTTGCTGAAAAATGAGTTCTAGGAGAGCAGTCACACATCACTTTGTTGTTAATCACTGCATCTACAATGTATGTTACTGTGGCTGTTGAATAACAGTAGGTTCTCAGATATTTTATACTGGTGTTGTTCTGGTGCAAGACATTCTCTGTCTACAAGCAGAAACACATTACTTGGGTGTCTAGTGGTTGTTAAGGGGAAGGTGCTAACCTCCTATTCATTTTACAATGTGGTTTGATGTTTAGGGAGGGCTATATAGACATGTAGGGCCATTTGGTTTTTATGCTACAAGAAGGGTCTTGAATGCAGAATGGTTGGACTATCATTACAAGTTTAATGGTTAATCACTACCTTTGGGCTTGGCATACTGTCACAATCTTTCTTCATTCACCTGTGACTGGAGACAGCCATAGACAATTCCTAAATGGGAACTATCTGTGGCTACCTGTTCTAAATTTCAAACAGAAGGCAGCAAATTTTAAAAGGGTTAGATTTTTTATCAAAAACACATTAAAATCTTATGTAGTGCCCTTTTAAAAATATTTTTAGTTGTAGATGGAAACAACATTTTTATTTATAATTATGTGGTACTGAGAAACAAACCCAGTATCAAACCCATCCTAGCTTACTGCTCTATTACTGAGTCACATCCTCAGTGCCCACCCCCCACCCCAGTCTTTTTAACCATTTTATTTTAGCCAAACAATTCAACAATTGTTTTTCTAACTTTAGAAAACATGGAATGATCTGGCCAAGTTTCTATTAGATCCATCATATATATATATATATATATATATATATATATATATATATATATATATTTTTTTTTTTTTTTTTTTTTTTGCGGGGGAGGCATCCCTGTTAAGCTTGCCCAGACTAATTAGAGTGGTCAAGCAGGGAGGGCATAAGCCCTTCTCAGGAGCTAATGTCTGTTTCTAGGTGACAATTTTCCTCAGTTCTTCAGGGAATTGCAATTTATCACACCTCAGGTAGCTCTGCAGTGTTTTAAGCACAGAAAAAAAAATATCATCTTGATTTATACTGCTCCCTTCTCAAAAACACTAACTGATTCACATGAAGTTTTTAAAAAAGGCTTTCATGGAATTACAGACAAATGATTTTTTTTATTTTCTTTCATTTGTTCAAATTAGTTACACATGACAGTAGAACACATTTTGACACATTATACATAAATGGAGTATAACTTCTCCTTCTTCTGGTTCTACATGTTGTAGAATTGTGCTGATCATGTAATCATATATGCACATAGAAAATTAATGTATTATTCATTCTAGTATCCTTCATATCTTCCTATTCCCACCACTCCCTTAACAAATAAATGAATTTTTTCCCATCATTTTATCCCTGAAAATGTATATTATTTCTTAACTGGCCTCCCTGTTTCCATCCTTGAACAGACACAACATTTTTATTCAGTCTACTCATTCAATTGCTAATCTTTTCTGGAAACACTCTGACAGACACTTCCCAAACTAATGATTTGCCAGCTATAGGGGTAATTTTTTTACATTGTCACATTGACTCATAAAATCAAGCACCAAATTATATACTGAATCAGCAGTATTGTAACAAGTGTTTTATTGTTTTTCTAGAACTGACATAATAGATGACCAAAACCCAGTGGCTCAAAAGAATAGTTAATTTTATCAAATTTCATGTAAAAATAACTAAAAAATAAAAAGTTTTCAGATAACAGTGTTTTCTTTCTGGATGTCCTGAGGGTGAATCTGACCAATGCTCTCCTCCTAGCTTCTGGTGACTACAAGCAGTTATTGATGTTCCCTGGCTTGTTGTTGTATCACTCCAATCTCTGACTTTGCTTTCTCTGGCCTTCTTTGCAACTTTAAGTATGTTGCCTCCTCTTCTTATAAGAATACCAATATCTAAATTTAAGGTCAAATGTAATTGATTTTTATCTCAACTAATTAACACTAGCATAGACCTAGGCAAGTTAGTTCAATACTCCTATTGAAAATACATCAACTTTAATCAGAATTAGTAGTCCATCAAAGGTACAATCATTATCTAAATATGAATCACAAAATTTATTATGTTAATTGCCCCACGTGTCAATCATCAGCATCTGAATATACACTGGGCTGCAGGCACACATCTGCCAGATGTCATTTCAGGCAGGGGCTGAGGATGCTCTTTGAGGATAAGGAATGCAGCAAGGAATGTCTTCCACTGACATGCTCCACCCCTGGATGGCCAGTAGGACTTAGGGCATACTGCCCCAGTGTATGGCTTAGGCCTGCAGACTCCAGAGACTGCCAACCGTCCCCATGTGCTAGCTTCTGTTCCTACCACAGCCAGTTTTGCTTCCAAAAGTATCCCTCCCACAATCTCCATCCCCAGGACAATGTACACTCAACAATTTTCTTGTGGACAAGAGCCAGGAATACTCCCTAGGGAGCTTCAGAACCTGCACAGTAGAGCAACCTTTGACTCCAAGCATGAGAGTATAGTCCAGAGCTGAATGGCAGTAATGGTGCACTGAGGAGGAAAAAAAGTGATTGTTAAAGCCTGTTCTCTCCTCTCTGGCTGCACAGAGAATTGGACAGTACTCACTAAGTATGGATTACTTGCTAGATTCACACATTGGCCTGCAAATCTGAGACCAATAAACCATTTAAAAAAATAAGTGACAAAAAATATTATCCACTCCAGGCATGAATAAGGTTAGGACAAATTGTTGGTTGCATTTTTTTTTTCCAAATCTGGGTTTTGCACCTCAGAGCCTCAGGATACTTCTATTTTAAGGTAAGATTTAATTCAAGAAGTAGAATCCAGTCCCAATAGCAGAAGATTTGCATTATTCTTTCATAGGAAGTAATTTCAATTTATGGATTATATATGCCTGTATATGATTCGAGAATAAAAATAACATAATTACATTTAGTATAAAATTTTATTTAACATTTTCTTGTAGGTCATGATGTAACATATGGGGCATGTTGCATCAGAAAAAAGGAAAACTAATTTGCTACCTGCTTCCTGGTCCTGGGGCCACATGTGGCTAAGATAGCACCTGGTGATCAGCCAGAAGGCATTGCCTGGGTTGTGACAAAAAATCAGATGACCTCTAGGATAGGCTCAGAACCTTTCTGCCCTCTGGACAGCTCATGTCTTCTATTATTGCCTGTAGGATGGGTGTACATGTGAACTATCCCACCATACTGGCCTTTATCCTGATTGGCTCCTGTACATTATATTAGCTTTGTGTGTTTTCTCAATAAACTGAGATCCTGCTTTGACCTGTCTTCATGAGGTGTCTTATTGTCCTCCGGTGATGGAGGGCTGGGTATGGGTTTTCTGTGGGTCTTTCCTTTCTTGGTTCATCCTGGTCGGGGCGTGCTCTCCCCAATCTCTCCCACAGGTCAGGGGAATGGGGGGGACTAAAACCCCCAACACGATCTGTTCTGTGTTCCATTTTTTTTAACCTGGTACTGAAAATTGGACTCAGAGGCAATGGACACTGAACTACATACCTATCCATCCCCCTTCTATTTTTTTCATTGTATTTTAGTTAAAGACAATGTGTCATAGAGTTTCTTACAACCTCATTCTTGCTGAACTGGATTTGAACTTGCAATTCTCCTGGCTCAGCCTCATGAGCTGCTGGGATTACAGGCATGTGAAACCATGGCTAGATGCTCTAGGTTCTTATTATGAGACAGATTGAAATTTTAACTGGAAAAAAACCTCCTAAAACAACAATGCCCAATGAAACACATATACACGATAGTAACTTAAACATTTCTAGTATTTACATTAAGAACACAAAAAAACTTATAGCATAACACAGCGTATCTTGAATAGTTTATTTTTTACTAAAATACTACACCCTCAAGTTTGCTTCTCTTTGTCATATCTCAGTTCAGAGTACCCACATTCCAGATGTGAGAGGTATGTCACCAGATGTCAGGAATTTAAAAGACCTAGGTTGTCTCTTTATGTGCTAGAGTTGAAAGATACTTTTTTCTAACAATATTTTTTTTTTTCTCAAGCTCAAAACAGTTGGAGAAAAATGTCCTGAATGAGAGGAGGAAGCTCCAACCAGGAAGTGTGCAAAAACAGATTATTATTTTCCATTTTATATTGATTACAGTTTTTTATTGTAGATATCAGATATTTAAAAAAAATGAAAAATGGGGTCCAAGGACCTTGGGGACACATACCTTTATTTCCTATCCTTGATTCTTAAATATATGAAATGCAACTTATTTGGCAATTTGTGCTTAGACAGGCTGTAGTATACTTTTCTTCTATGAACAAATCCCCACATCTAATAAGCAGGTGGGCTGGGACTCAGAATGAGCTGCATCTGACTCTAAAGCCAAAACATCTCCACAAGATCACCAGACTACTGCAACATTTCTTATACTCCTTAGACTTGAAAAGTAAACATTATTCAAAAGAGCATAATTTGTACGTGTATGTAAATATAGTCCTATGAATTACATAGAAAAATAAAATTAAAATATTCTTATTTATCTGTATCATCTTGGGGTTCCCATTCCAGTGCCCAGGGAATTCTAGTTTAAATTTTTAGAACAAATGATGCACATCTGACAAATACACAAAAGTAAAAGCAAACCTGGTATCATCAAGCTTTACTTTATTCAGTATTTTTTAGTGGAGTCAATGGATGTAACTCTGGTAAAGCTAATTTTGGGGACAAAAAATGCTGGTGAGCTGAGGCAAGGGTCCAGGTTAAATAGGCTTCTATTAGAGTTGGATGGCAATTCCTGGGGGTATATTGTATTGTAGTATGACTGAGTCATTAGCATGGAACAGGAATGTGAATAGGGTATTTCCTGGGGTTATTGTTTTGGGGTCAGCTGCCCAATTAGGGTGGGGGGGTCTGAAACCAGGCAGGTGCAAGTAGTTTTGTGTGTGTTCCTTTTCTCTGGCTGAGGTCTATAATTTTAAATGACAAAAGATTTAGAGTAATGAGCTTGGACTTATTTTCTATACCCTTCACAGTTTACACCAAGGACAAACACCAGCTAGAATTTATATCAACACCCCTTTACATACAAAATATAGGTTGCCATTGAATATGTTGGAAGTTTAATCAAGGTTTATTAATTAGAGAACAGGCTGATCTAGAGAGATGTAAAGTACCACCAAGCCCTATATTTTCAAATAAAAAAGAAATGTGAGGTATATAGGCATGCAGAAGAATTTTTTTTCCGTTTTTCTTTGTTTATTTTATGTTTTTATAGAAAGCACATAGAGGAAAAAGGAGGCCAATGTGGGAAACATAATTACTGGCAGGACTATGAAACATAAAAAAATAGAATCTAGATTTCAGAAAAGAAATATTTGACATATTGTATTTGGAGATGTGAATGACGTGAGTGCCCATGACAAGAATGTTGTAAGCTTCTGAAAGAAAATTGATATGGTGAAAGAAGCTTATGTAACTCAGATCCTTACATAAGCCATTTTCTGTCACAAAAATAAGTCATGCTAGGTAAACCACTGCTTGACTCTACTTCTGAGTACTGAATAAAGAAAATATTGCCAATGAGAGGTTTGCTTCCTACCTTCCACCTTTGTCATGTTTGTGTCATTTATGCTAATGTTAATCAATCCAAAATTTATACAAACAGTAATGACATTTCAGCCCCTTTGAAATTTGTCAGTGAATTCCTGGCCATTTTGATGGGGACTCACAGCAGGCCTAGCAGGTGCCCTGGAGAAGACTTGGACCTAGATGGCAACATTAGAACCTGATTTTCCTCCATTTGAAATTAATCAATATCTTCAGATGACTTTTTGGCTAGAAGCAGGAAACAGCCATCATTACAGAAGAGTTGAGTCAGCTCAGAAATGTGTAAAACCCCAGATGAGCACTCAGACTCAATAGTTGACTGGTTAGAAATATCTGAAGTGGCCTCATGATGGCAGCCTTGCACAAAGAAAGATCAATCTTGTTGCTTGCCTGGTTTCCAGGTAAGTTACGTGGATCCCAGGCATTGGTCACTCACCTGCCTTCCTACAAAACCTGCAAAGCCACTACCCAAGTGTTCATTCTTAATAGTAGCTGAACACTCTATGTTTTTCAAGGCGAATAAATAAAAGCATCATGACTGCTCACCCCAGCCTGCTTGTTCCAAGTGGGGCCGGGATTGAGGCTCAGTGGTAGAGCACTTACCTAATATGTGTGAGGTCCTGGTTTAGATCCTCAGCATCACATTAGATAAATAAGTAAATGTATTATGTTTATCCACAACTAAAAATTATTTTTAAAACGGAGGCTAAGTGTTCTGTCTTTCTCCCCCAGATTCAGTGGTGCAAAAATCCAGAGAAAACTTATCATTAAGATAGACTAAAGGAAGGAGCAGGCAGGGAGTGCCTGCAGGAATAAGTCCAGAGATGAGGAGGGACTGACTCAGGCGCTCAGGACTTTATAAAGGGAAGAAAAGGAATCCAGCACCTCCCTGGAAACCACGCCCCGGCACCGGCTGGGTCCCCTGTCAGCTGGACTGGACAGATTTCGAGAGGGTTTCTCAAGGTCCTGAGTCCTGGCGAAGGCAGTGTCCCTCTCTCAGTCTTTCTTCTTCTTCTAGCTTGCTCCAGTCTAGGCTTCAGGCACTAGGTGAGCCAGTCCCCTCGGGAGTTGGAGCTAGCCCATGCCGGGATGGGAGGACAGGACCCAAGGCTGCAGAGCCTGGCAGCAGGGGAGGCCAGAGCTCCTGGGCCACGTCATTGGTCAGGGCAGTAGGCCTGTAGTGATTGCAGGCTGTGCTCCAGGCTCCATGCGAGCGGCCTGGGCCTTGTCTCCCAGATCGCTGGGCTCCGGAGGTTCCAGAGCTTGGTGGTGTCTCCCACGCTCTGTTTGAGGGCTCTTACCCGTCGCTCTCCGTCACTTTGAATGGTCGTGCTTCTGAGCCCAGTTTCCTGGTGCTGTGGGTTCCACCTGCCTTGTACCCTGGAGGCCAGGCAGCCTGGCCTCCGGAAAGAACCAGAGCGCAGCATCTGCTCCACGACCCTGAAAATGCCTTGTAGGGGAAACTGACTACAGTGTGGAGATCCTCGGCACCTGAAGGGATCTCGGGGTCATACGAGTTGGGGGCGGCCTGCAGAATGTGGGTCTTGAGAAGAGTTGGCAGCCCAAAGGCCAGGCTACAGCAAAGAAGACCCTCAGTTTACCCTCCTGGCTGGCCGGCCAGGCACTGTCAGGTAGGGCCACCTGGGGCCACCTGTGGGAGTTGAAAGGATGAAAACAACACCTCTAGTCCCAGGATGGCAGAGCCTATGTGTGGTGCATTTTCTAAAAGATATGAAAACATGGAAAACAGACAAAACTATTGTATTTCAAAGTTGAAATGAAAGCCTGCAAAATTTTGGGACCATACAATTGTGCACCTTGTGCCTAAAGAAATATTAGGTCATTGACTCCCTTCTACCCTTTTAGTTTTTGTTTTTATTTTATTTTAGCCAAGAATCTGTTTTTCCAGCATTTTCCTCAGGAGCTGATCATTACCCAGAGCAGGGAAGACAAACTTACAATTCTCAGGTTGCTTTTGACTTAAAATCTGTGCTCTAGCACTTCTAAATGTAGAGGAAAATCATTTCTTGCTGTATTTTCCATGTGTGATTCCTTCCCTTATCCTCAAGGACCCGGTGATATTTGTTTATTGGTTTTATAAGCATGTATTTAAGTGTAGGTTTTGTATTAAATACTCCCAGTTGCCACAGGGTATAGTTTGGGGATTAGAAAATGCTATCAGAGAAAGGTGCTAGTGGCTTCATTTTCCAAGATTGTAAGTCATTTCCTTTCTGTGATTTCAGGGAGGTGATATTACACAGCATCTGAACTTTGTTGGGACAATTTCCCATTATACATCTGTCATTAAAAAGGCTTTTGGGTTTCCTTCCTAATAGCAGTGCATAAATTTAAGCCAAGCAATGTTAAAGAATAAGAAATTTTTCAGTATCTAGAGCATTATAAGAATACTTTAGAAATAAATTTTAACAACCAAGACCTACAAATGATCTGCACGATGTAGAGTAGGGAAGGGGAGAAGACCAGAAAGGGGCAGAGAAACAGATGCCTTTGCTTTTGTCCTTTGTAGTATAAAATTTGTAGCACTTGTTATTTTCTTTGGGTTTAGTTTTGGGAAATAAAAGATATATGTTTAAAAGAAAATACTTCACAATATGAGACAATTCACATTTCACTTGACAATAAATAAATCTATCAAGACTCTTACTAATTCACCAAAATGCACCCTGATTCTCTTTGCCCTAATTAAACATGGGAGACCTTGAGACTTCCTGCTTCCTGTGATCCCTTTTCCTTGGATGAATGGAGATGAGGTGTGGAGTCCTTACATTTTTTCTTTGCAATACCCTGAACCTCTACCTTATTCTCTGTCTTTGACACTTTTGGGGGCCTCCACTGGCATAGAGATTCAGATATATTTGAACATTCAAATAAAGATATTTTATCATCATGCTATAATGACATCTATTTTGTTCTGTTAGATCCCGCCAGTGAGTAAATCCCTCAATAATAAAATAATCTACACCCAGCCAGCAGTATTCCAATAGGAAGCCTTTATTACTGGCCAGGGCTCACTCAAGAACAAAGAGTGGCCCCTACTGATGTTAGGTCAGGTTTTAAAAAAAAAAAAAAAAAAACCCAAAGCTACAGTTTGGTGGCATTTTCTTATCAGCTTACAAAGACTCTAAAAACCTCAGCAAAATCTTGTCTCAAATTTAATTAAAAAAAAAAGCACAGGAGTGCATGTGCATATTATCGAAATTAAAAACTTATGAAATTTCTTTTAAAGAAATTAAAAACTTATGAAAAGAGAAAAAGGGGTGAAAGTAAAGCTAAATTAGTATAGTGCTTGCCTCATGTGCACAGGGCCCTGGGTTCAATACACAGAAGAAGCACACAGTCAAACACACACACACACACACACACACACACACACTCACACACACAAATACAAAAAAACTGGGAATATAGCTAAGTAGTTAAGCACCCCTAAATTAAATACCCAATATTATTAAAAAATAAATAAGATAAAAGCAGAATTTTCAGTCATTTCATAATGTTTGACCTCCCCCAATTGGAATAGTATGTTTGAGCAAAGACTTACAAAACTTCTAGCATGAACTTGAAGTAAACTAGAAAAAAAGGCTGAGAACTGAATTAAAGAAATTAAGAAACAAAATATATTTTTAATTTCTCATCAGAGAAGAAATTTTAAAATGGATATGTTTTATTACACACATAATAATAATGCAACATGCTATGGACACTGCAACCAGAAAATTGTATCTGTATTACAACATTCTTGTAAATTGAAGCTGGGTGCAGTGACACTTGCTTGCAGCCCCAGTAGCTCTGGAAGCTGAGGCAACAGAATTGTGAATTCAAAGCCAGTCTCAGCAAGAATGAGGTGCTAAGAAATGCATTGAGAATCTATCTTTATATAAAATAAAATATTGGTCTTCAGATATGACTCAGTGTTCAAGTGTCTCTGAGTTAAATTCCTAGTCCAAAAAAAAAGAGTTTTCAAATTTAAAATATGAAATTCCACATAACAAAATGAAGGGGAGAAGTGAATATGACAATGTTTGTGATCTATAAAACAAATGATACACAAATATCCACTATAAGAATATCATCTGGGAGTATAACAACAACAACAACAACAATACAAAAAAAAAAAAAAACATGATACTTTTTGGAACTTGCTTTAAATCAGAGGATTTGTATTTAGCCTTCAATTACAAATTGTTTTTAGGTCTTTGGCTGATGTGCAGGGGCTGAGACACAGTAAACAAGGTTTAGGGCTCCAGAAATTTAAAAAAAGATGTAAGGAAAAGGTGTGATAGTAGGGTTGCTTTATTTGAAGGCAACAGTTGTCTCTAGCCAGACTCTAGCTTCTAGACCTCAGTCCCCTAAATTATTTCATAGAACATTTTTTTTTTAAACTGCAGGTCAGACAAAGAAGAGACATTGCAAATATTTTACCGAAGTAAGTACATAAACTCAAGTAAATGTTTATGACCTTGAGTATAGACACTGAATAAATGTATTTGTGAATTTTGCTATCTACTAAATCCATAGCCCTCTGAAAGCCCTGCCACCTTGTAACACACTCAGTCACATTTGGCCCTATAAAAACATCATGGCATTGAGTATTTTACAACTTCTGCTATAAAGAGCAGTGCTAACTTCTCCATTTTCAAGGCACACAGAGAATGCAATTTTTCTCTAAAACATACAGACATAAAAACAAGAGTCAGGAGATCTCTTAACCCATGTTTAACTTATTTTCGTAAGTCCACAAATTCTGCTTGATAGGTAAAATGTGATGAAATTGGATACTTGGGACGGCCCTGCAAGTAATTCACTGTAGCCATTGGCTGCTTTTGTTTCATTTTATGCATCACCATTGACTTGATTTACTGGCCTTTAACCTCCTTCTCCTTCCCTGACTCAATCAACACTATGGGGAAAGTTGATGGGTATTTTCAAAGTACAGAGATCCTCCTCCACTGATTGTGCTCTGGCTTTATAGGCTTCTTGTTTGTCTTGCAATTTTCTAATTATGTCAATCTCTCATATATTTTTGTCAGGTTTTTTTCTTTAGTGTTGTTGTTCATTTTTTTCTTTTCTTTTATTTTGTTGGTAATGGAAATTGGACGCAGGCCCTTACCCCTATACCATATCCCCAGACCTGGTTTGTATTCTATGTAGAAGTGTGGACTCACTGAGTTCCTTAGCACTTCATTTATACTGAGTGTGGCTTTGAACTCGGGTTCCTCCTGCCTCAGACTTCTGAGCAGGTGGGATTACAGGTGTGAACCACCACATCTAGCTTTGTATCAGCTTTTTCTGTTACATAAATAGAAATCACTCATACTGTGGCCCTAGCACCTGCACATTGTCCTTAGGCTATTTCTACAAGTCATCAGTGCTACTCCTGCCACTTTTTTTTTCCATAGCCAGGGACTAAGGCCTTTGCTTCTACTAGTCCTTGACAGTTAAACTTGCTGGGTTCTTGTAAAAACACAGTGCAATAAGAAGCCTTTCTTAAGTTTACAAAAAATGCATCCCATAATATCTTAACGTTTCATACTGGTATATTCTAATAGGATTGTGGACACTGAGTGCTATATGTTTCTTGATTGCCATAAACTCTCCCTGTTTCCCAAACCATCACCACTAATATATCAGGGATCAGGTATCTCTCACCTGCAAAAGATCCTACAGACTATGCCAGTTGCTTTGTGGAAGATCAGATACAGGAAGAAAGGGTTGGGTCTCTAGAAGTTGAAATATATCAGGCACAGTAGGCATAGTAGTCATGCTTATGCTGAGGTGGCCATAGCCTCCTGCATCATTGTATAATATATATATATATATATATATATATATATATATATATATTGCCAATTTCAAAAATTTTACATAGTGAATACATGACCTTGAATACATATACTGAATCAGGGTGTTTATTACCTTGAATACATAATAAAAACCAAACTGATAGAAGCATCAGCAAGACAGCATATGTATACCCATCATGGGTCTGCCTATCAATCCACATTTTTAGGATCCCTCATCATAAAATCCAAACATCTGAGGTCTTCTGTGATAATCTCTTAGCAAGAAGGCCAGAGCTCTGCATCTCCAGAACAAAACAATGCATGCTTCAAAGTCATGTGACTAGAACACAAGACGTCTGCATAAGATTACTAAAAGTTACCTCCAGGTGGTACCCAGACAATCTCATCATTCATGAAAATGATCATTGGTCAGTTGCTGTGTGGCTATAACTTTAGAAAGCATATGTGCTGAAGGCATACTAATATTTTTTAGTTATCTAGAATACATATACAACTAAATATATTACATATTCATCACTGTCCTGCTGTTAACAAACAAAATGTCATGTGATTTTGCAACACAATATTATGTATCTGATACTTTTTTTATTCACTAGAAATACCTCCTGCAGTCTATTATGTAAAGCTTGTGCTGTATTCTCTCTCAAAGCAATTATCTGCATCTTAGTCACCATGGATGAATTAAAGAAAAAAAAAGAAAGAAAGTACCTCATCCTTGGGAGTAACTAGACTTAAAGGCAGGCACCATTAGGTGAGTTTGTATACCCAACTTTAAAAATGTTACAAAATAGATATTTTAAGGGTCATCCACTTCAATACCAGTGATACAGGTTTCTGATGCATGAGGATAAAAGTTTGAGAATGGCCTTGACAACTGAGAAAGACCCTTTCATAAAACAAAGAAGAAAAAGAACTGGGAGTGTAACTAAGTGATAGAAGAGTTATGAGTTCAATTCTTCATATTGATAACTAAATTAGAAATATGAAACAAAAATATTATTAAAATTAATACTATTAATATTTTATTTATTATATAGACTTCTCTCTAGCTGTAAATTCATCATAATTTTGCATGGGCATTTAAACCAGTGTTCTAACAGAGTGCAGAAAAAGCACAGAAATTTTACAGGATGAATTATATTTTCAAATTAAGTCAAGTTTTACACTGTAATAAATTGTGTAGATAAAATGTGAATCAACAGACTCTTGATTAAAGTAGATAATATTTCCTCATTATATGTGAAAAAAGTCCAATATTTAAACCTTAGGAAATAAGACACCATTTAAGATGGGGTGATTATCACAGCTCCCTTTCTTTTTGATATCCCAATTCTGCCTGTGTATGAACCTGAAAAGGACTGGTATGGTGATATGTTTCTCTAATTTCTGTGACTCAGGAGATTGAGGCAGGGAGATATCACATTCAAGGCCAGCTTCAGCAACTAAGTACCAAAGAAAACAAAAACAAAAATGACTGTGTTGGTCAAGGTGCACACAACTGTAATCCCAGAAGGATGGGATAATGTGTCAGGAAGATGGTAAATTCAAAGTCCACCCTCAGCCAAAGTGAGACCCTAGACAACTCAATGAAACTCTGTCTCTAAGTATAATAAAAAATAAGGCTGGGGATGTGGCCCAGGGTCAAGTGCCCCTGGCTTCAATCCCTGGTACAAAATAAAATAAAATATAATAAAATGGTGCTGGACGTGTGACTTTGTGCTTAGATGCCCCTGGGTACAATCTCTCTGGTACAAAACAAACAAAAGTTCTGCATTTTTGAATAAGTTTCACTATCTAACATCCAAGAGAATATGAAAATATTGATAACTCATGTAGCCTATAAGAGGTTAGTTTTGGCTTTGAGACAAGGTAGAGTTGACCCTGAATTCCAGTTAAGTTACTTAGTAGTTGTGAGACTTAGCAAATATTCTTTCACACTGAACACCTATGTAAACTTCATCTATTACGAAACACATAATAATCATAAGTGCCAACATGTAACAATTCTGCAGCTTGATCTATATACAGAAAGTTGATGATATGTTTTTGCTCTTACTCTAGAAAAATGTAGAATGTGTTTCCAAAACTTTAAATAAATGGTCTCTTATTATTTTTATGGATTATGTAATGCTATGTCTATGAAAAAGTATTAGTCAGGTATCTGTTCTAGAAACATTTTGAATGTTTTTGTTTTTGCTTTCAGAACACTGTTACCTCCATGAGAACAAGCCCACAATATTTTTTTAATCATGAGTTATCTGGGGAAAGAAAATCAGGGTGTTTCATTGGCAGCCAGATCACACTCTAAAGTTCAGTGTACTTACCAACCATCAGCTAATCATATGCAGCAAAAATTCCAGGTGAACCAAGCCTAAATTTATGACCATCCCAAATATAAGCTAATAAGGTTTAGAGTGAGTTAACTAGTGACAGATAATTAATTAATTTAATTTACTCACTATAGGCTGGATGCCAGAATTCAATCACATGATATGCAGATGTTGTATGAAAAACAGCAGTCATCTTATTGATAGTGATTTATTTTTCCTTCCTTAAAATTTTGTTGACTCTATTAATAAACTTTATTGAACTGTAGGAAAATAATTATAGATACATATGCCTCTAATTATGCAAACATTCTCCAAGTATCTAATAAATTTGGTATGAATATTAGCACAATTATAAAAACCAAATATCTAAATCCTGCCTCTAGGGTCAAGGTAAAATTGCAAATAAGTTTCTCTTTAATGTATTTATACTGTAGAATCTGGGCTACTAAAAAATCTGAAGACCTGACATCATCCACCTCCTGGAATACCAATTCTTTATGTTTACCATGTGATACCTGAAATGGGAATGAATCGGTTCTTAGAATCTATTGAAAAACAATGCTCACATTTGTACAGTTCTGGGTTGGAGCTGCCAGCAATCTCGATGTGCACTGTTTCTCTTGTTCTTTGGCCCTGTTGAGAATTTGTCCAGGAAGTGTATTCCATCACCTAGGACATAAAAATGAGTGGCTCAGGCCTTTCATCTTGCTGATGTCAATGAATTCATAGGTCTTAAACATGAAATTTTAAAGCATTAAACTGAGATATGCCTGAGACTTCAGGTAAATAGTAAATATTAATATGGATTTCGAAAAGTACATGTATGTATTAATAAATTGATAATGTCAAGTCATGATAATATATTGAATATAGTGTTTTTCGTTTTAATTTGTTTAAGCTCTTATTTTCTTCTTTTTCTTCTCCTCCTTTCCTCCACCTCCTCCTTCTTTTTTCATTTAAGGACAGGGTCTTTCTGAGTTTCTTATTGCCTTACATTTTGCTGAAGGTAACATTGAAATCACAGTTCTACTTACTCCACCTTCTGAGCCATTTGGATTACAGGTGTATGTAACTGTGCCTGACTTTTGTTGTTGATTTTTAATGTGAATAGTAAAAACTTTATAAATATACTTGTGAGTCTTCTTTTAGGGGTGAGAGATATGGAGACATTGAAGCCTCAGGAAATTGCTAATGAGTTTAAACCTCAAGCTGTTTTTCATAAGATCAGAAAACAGAAAAGTTAAATAAAAATTTAAAGTAACTGTGAAATCATTTCCATAAATAAAAATATATACATATTTATTCACAAATTTCTTTAACCTTAAATACAGTGATAAGTGTAAGTGCACTTTTGTCTGGGTTAGGTCCTACTATTGGGAAGAAATTCTGCCTCAAACTAACTCCACTGATTTACATCCCCAGCCCTTTTTTGTATTTTTATTACAAACAAGGTCCGTTTGATTTTTTAGGTCCTTATTAAATTGTTGATGAATGCTTTTAACTCATGCTCCTTATGACACCAGAGCTTTTTAAATGAAAAGGAAGATTTATCTCAAATCCAAAACAAAAAATTTGAAATCCAGAACTTCAGCTTAAGTCTTCATAGGTCTAAGAATAAACCTCTAGTTGTCTAGATTTTTGTTCACATAACTATTTGTAATTTTTATCTCTGTTCACAGTGAATAAGTATAAAATAGAATAGATAGTAAAATGACCTTGTAATGAGGATAATGGGCTTCATTGTACCACACCTCAAGGCTAACTGGAAGATATGTTATGAGCACGATTAAGGCCTATTTCAAATTCAAAAACCCTTGAAACCCATTTGGGAGTACTACTGCAACAAAGTCCTTTGTTCCTGGGGTGGGTGATTCTAGAGAATGAAAGTGAATCCATATGATAGTCAGGATGCCTTTACCAAAGACTATTTTAAATAAATCTTGCTTAATATTTGGCCCAAAACCATCTGTAAACTTCTAAGATGGCACACCAAAAGGAGTTTTTCTAGTATCATTCCCCATTCCACATTGTGGGAGTTCTATTTCTTCTTGCTTAAAAAAATAAACTTGTTTTTTCAAAATTCCTGGGACAAATGTCCAGATATAATTGGCAAAGTTAGAAATTTTGTTTCATCTCAAAACTACACTTTCAACATAATCAATGATTATTTTCCCATCTTTTCATAAAAGTCACAGATTTCCCTTACTATAATATTAAAGGATCATTTTCTTCTGCATCAGACTATCTGTAAATTTGTATCAGCAATCAAACAATATACACTTTTCAAAAAATAAACTGCAACTATAATTATACTAAAGATACACAGAATTTATGATGATCTCAATAAAAGCAGTGTTCAATTGTATATATATATATATATATATATATATATATATATATATATATATATATATATATATTTCAGCAACATATCAATGAAAAATATGTTAATGAGCCAGGTCTCTGATCTACTTAATAATAAATTTTTGGTTACAGTTACCCATATTTCTGATTATCTGTGAATCACTCAGAAATGATTAGGCACACATCCTCTCTGTAGGAAAAATATCAATAATAAATAAAAAAAAAATTGATACTAAGGAATTATCTACTGTATCATATAGTAGCAACCTATTCCATGCACAGAATTTTCAAATTTCTATGTTGAATATTTTTTTTTATTGGTTGTTCAAAACCTTACAAAGCTCTTGACATATCATATTTCATACATTAGATTCAAGTGGGTTATAAACTCCCATTTTTACCCCAAATACAGATTGCAGAATCACATTGGTTACACATCCACATTTTTACATAATGCTAAATTAGTAACTGTTGTATTCTGCTACCTTTCCTATCCTCTACAATCCCCCTTCTTCTCCCATCTTCTCTCTCTACCCCATCTACTGTACTTCATTTCTCTCCTTGTTTTTTTTCCCACTCCCCTCACAACCTTTTATGTGTAATTTTGCATAAAAATGAGGGTCTCCTTCCATTTCCATGCAATTTCCCTTTTCTCTCCCTTTCCCTCCCACTTGATGTCTCTGTTTAATGTTAATCTTTTCCTCCTGCTCTTCCTCCCTGCTCGGTTCTTAGTTGCTCTCATTATATCAAAGAAGACACTTGGCATTTGTTTTTTTTTTTTTAGGGATTGGCTAGCTTCACTTAGAATAATCTGCTCTAGTGCCATCCATTTCCCTGCAAATTCCATGATTTTCTCATTTTTTAGTGTTTCATAATACTCCATGGTGTATAAATGCCACATTTTTTTTAAAATGCCACATTTTTTATCCATTCATCTATTGAAGGGCATCTGGGTTGGTTCCACAGTCTAGCTATTGTGAATTGTGCTGCTATGAACATCGATGTGGCAGTATCCCTGTAGCATGCTCTTTTAAGGTCTTCAGGGAATAGTCCAAGAAGGGCAATAGCAGGGTCAAATGGTGGTTCCATTCCCAGCTTTCCCAGGAATCTCCATACTGCTTTCCAAATTGGCTGCACCAATTTGCAGTCCCACCAGCAATGTACAAGTGTACCCTTTTCTCCACATCCTCACCAGCACTTGTTGTTATTTGACTTCATATTGGCTGCCAATCTTACAGGAGTGAGATGGTATCTTAGGGTGGTTTTGATTTGCATTTCTCTGACTGCTAGAGATGGTGAGCATTTCTTCATGTACTTGTTGATTGACTGTATATCCTCCTCTGAGAAGTGTCTGTTCAGGTCCTTGGCCCATTTGTTGATTGGGTTATTTGTTATCTTATTGTCTAATTTTTTGAGTTCTTTGTATACTCTGGATATTAGGGCTCTATCTGAAGTGTGAGGAGTAAAAATTTGTTCCCAGGATGTAGGCTCCCTATTAACCTCTCTTATTGTTTCTCTTGCTGAGAAAAAAACTTTTTAGGTATAGAATCATGTCATTTGCAAATAGTGATAATTTAAGTTCTTCTTTTCCTATTTTTATTCCTTAAATTTCTTTCAACTGTCTAATTGCTTTGGCCAGTGTTTCGAGAACTATATTGAATAGAAGTGGTGATAGAGGGCATCCCTGTCTTGTTCCAGATTTTAGAGGGAATGCCTTTAACTTTTGTCCATTCAGAATGATGCTAGCCTGAGGCTTAGCATAGATAGATTTTACAATGTCTAGGTAAGTTCCTGTTATCCCTAGTTTTTCTAATGTTTTGAACATAAAGGGATGCTGTACTTTTTTGAATGCTTTTTCTTCATCTATCGAGACGATCATATGGTTCTTATCTTTAAGTCTATTGATGTGGTGAATAACATTTATTGATTTCCATATATTGAACCATCCTTACATCCCAGAGATGAATCCTACTTGATCATGGTGCACAATTTTTTTGATGTCTTTTTGTATCCGATTCGCCAGAATTTTTTTGAGGATTTTTGCATCTAGGTTCATTAGAGATATTGGGTTGTAGTTTTCTTTCTTTGAGGTGTTTTTGTTGGGTTTTGGAATCAGGGTGATGTTGGCCTCATAGAATGAATTTGGAAGAGCTCTCTCTTTTTCTATTTCCTGAAATAACTTGAAAACTATTGGTATTAATTCTTCTTTAAGGGTTTTGTGAAACTCCGCTGTATACCCATCCAGTCCTGAGCTTTTCTTGGTTGGTAGTCTTTTGATTGCTTCTTCTATTTCATCCATTGATATTGAGTGTATCCTCCTGACTCAGTATGGGCAAATCATATGACTTAAGGAATTTATTGATGTCTTTATTATCCTCTATTTTATTGGAATATAAGTTTTCAAAATAATTTCCAATTGTCTTCTATATTTGTGTGGCATCTGTTGTGATATTGCCTTTTTTATCCAGTATGTTGGTAATTTGAGCTCTCTCTCTTCTTCTCTTCATTAGCATGGCGAAGGGTCTGTTGATTGTATTTATTTTTTCGAAGAACCAACTTTTAGTTTTGTTAATTTTTTTCAATAATTTCTTTTGTTTCAATTTCATTGATTTCCACTCTGATTTTAATTATTTCTTGCCTTCTGCTACATTTGCAGTTGATTTGATCTTCCTTTCCTAGGGCTATGAGATGAAGTGTGAGCTCATTTATTTGTTGGTTTTTTCTTTTCTTGAGGAATGACCTCCAGGTGATGAATTTCCCTCTTAAAACTGCTTTCATTGTGTCTCATAAATTCTGATATGTTGTGTCTATATTTTCATTTATCTCTAAGAATTTTTTGATTTCCTCCTTTATGTCTTCTGTAACCCATTGATAATTCAGTAACATATTGTTCATTTTACATGTGATGTAGGATTTTTCTTTCCTTCTTTTATTATTGATTTCCAGTTTCATTCCATTATGATCAGATAAAATGCATGGTATTATCTTCACCCCTTTTATTTACTGAGAATTGCCCTATGGCATAATATATGGTCTATTTTTGAGAAGGATCCATGTGCTGCTGAGAAAAAAGTATATCCACTTGATGATGGTTGATATATTCTATATATGTCAGTTAAGTCTAGGTTATTGATTGTGATATTGAGTTCTATAGTTTCTTTATTCAAGTTTTGTTTGGAGGATCTGTCCAATGGTGAGAGAGGTGTGTTGAAGTCACCCATAATTATTGTGTTGTGGTCTATTTGATTTTTGAACTTGAGGAGAATTTGTTTTATGAATGTCACAGCACCATTATTTGATGCATAAATATTGATAATTGTTATGTCTTGTTGGTGAATGGTTCCTTCTAACAGTATATAATGTCTTTCTGTATCCCTTTTGATTAACTTAGTCTTGAAGTCAATTTTATTCGATGAGGATGGCAACCCCTGCTTGCTTACAAGGACCGTGTGCGTGGTATATTTTTTCACAACCTTTCACTTTCAGCCTGCGTATGTCTTTTCCAATCAGATGTGTCTCCTGGAGACAGCATATTGTTGGATTTGTTTTTTTTTTAATCTATGTTACCAGCCTATGTCGCTTTATTGGAGAGTTTATCCCATTAACGTTTAGAGTTACTATTGATATTTGGTTTGTACTTCCAGCCATGTTTGATTATTTATCTTTTTTAAATTTAGTTTGTTACTCCATGATTAGCTTTCCCCCCGCCCTCTGTCTTTACTGAGGCACTTTCCACTGATGGCTTTGGTTATTGTTTTTCATTTCTTCCTCGTGTAGTATTTTGCTCATGATGCTTTGCAATGCTGGTTTTCTGGCTGAAAATTCTTTCAACTTTTGTTTATCATGAAAGATTGTTATTTCATTGTCGTACCTGAAGCTTAATTTTGCTGGATACAGAATTCTTGGTTGGCATCCATTGTCTTTCAGTGTTTGAAATACGTTGTTCCAGGATCTTCTCACTTTCAGCGTCTGTGATGAAAAATTCGTTGTTAACCTTATTGGTTTACCCCTGAATGTAATCTGCCTCCTTTCTCTTGTAGCTTTTAATATGTTCTCTTTGTTCTTTATATTGGATATCTTCATAACAATGTGTCTTGGTGTTGGTCTACTGTGATTTTGTATGGTCGGTGTCCTGTATGCATCTACAATTTGTATATCTGTTTCCTTTTTTATTTCTGGAAAGTTTTCTGTAATTATTTTATTCAGCAGGTTTCTCATTCCCTTGGTTTGAACCTCTATACCTTCTTCTATCCCGATGACTCTTAAGTGTGTTTTTTTTTATGTTATCCCATATCTCTTGGATGTTTTTCTCATGATTTTTTACCAGCCTTTCTGAGTTGGCTAGACTGTTTTCAAGATGATATATTTTGTCTTCATTATTTTATGTTCTGGCTTCTACTTGCTCCACTCTCATTTGAGTTTTTAATTTGGTTTATAGTTTCCTTCATTTCTAGAATTATTGTTTGATTTTTTATAATCTCTATCTCCTGATAAAGATGCTTAACTTCTTCTTTTATCTGTTATGTAATTCATTTTCAATGTGTTCTTTCACTGTTTGAATTTTCTCTCTCATATCCTCTTTAAGGTTCCATTCCATCTGTCTAAGGTATTCCTTGAGTTCTTTATTTGTCCATTTTTCTGATGACTCTAGGTCCTCCTGAATATTTAGGCTGTCCTGCATTGTTTGTACTACTTTTCTTCCTTGCTTTTTCATGCTGCTCATATTACTTCTTGTTCTGTTTGACTGCTAAGTTACTGTTTACTCCTATAAATTTGCTTGATGCTTGGGAGGAAAGGTATTAGAAGGGTAGGGAAGAAGTCCCTAAAGAGAATGAGAGTAAGCAGGTAGAATTCAAGGAAGGGGGAATAAGAAAATTGAAAAGAAATGAAAAGACAAAAGAAAAGAAAATAGAAAATAAAAAAATTAAAAAATTAAAAAATAATAAAAAATTAAAATTAAAATTAAAAAAAATTAAAAATTTAAAAAAAATTAGAAAACAAAAAATTGAAAATAAAAAAACCCCAATTTTTTTAAAAAATTAATAAATGCAGTCTTAGAGTTTGATTAACTTGTCTTCCAGTAGGTGGAGCTGTGCCCACCAGGCAAAGCTTCTCCTCTCAATACGCGGGAACCAATCACTGTACAGCAGCTCCTCCTCCCAGACTGGGCGGGTCTCCAATCCTGAGTGCCTAGGGCTTTCTCTTGTGTCTACTCACTTCCCCACTTTTCCTCAAGCCAAGCCCCACTCACTGGTGATGCTCACTACAATACTGGCTACACGCCAGGTCTGCTGCTCCCGGGAGCCCTCTTTTCATGAACGACTGGGCACACTCTCCCTGTTTGCCATTCCCTGAGACCCTAAGTTTGTAGAGCTTGGGGCTGAGAACCCTCAGCGAATTTTGTTAGCCCTCCAGTAGCCACGCCCCAGTAGCTGGTGCAAGAGACCTCAGTTGTCAGCACTGGTGGGAGCGGTAGCCGGGAGTTCCAGGCTGCGGTCCCACACCACTCCTGATTTCCTAGGTCTCGCTATCTTCCTCACGGGAGAGCTGGGAGGGGCCCTTAAGGTTTCCCCGCTGTGTGGAGAGGGAAGGCTAGGGGATTACACACTTGTTGCCACTAGTTTCAATGAAGTTATCTCCTCCACCGCATTCTGGTGACATCAGTTCTCTGCTATGGTGGTATCCCATGCAAATGGCGACAGTTCGTTCCCTTTGCCGGGTGACCAATGCAACGGGTGCGTCCTGACTGTCTCTCCAAACCCCGTTTCAATCCTCTGGCAACTGCCTATGAAGACTCGGTTGGCATTAACCTCCGTAGGATCAGAAGGGCAGACCAGTTGTTTCAGCGGGATCATTTAGTGCTGAGTCACAGCAGTTTGTCTGCGAGAAGCAGGCGAACGTGAGCTTGAGTTCAGCCGATCCAGGCTCTGTGTGTGTTCTGAGAGGCCCAGACTGTTCCCCCCAGATCCATGTCAGCTCAGCATTGCCTAGTATCCTGAGCAAACAGCATATAGATGGTTTACAACTCCCTATGCCCACGCAGCTGAAGAGGTCAGAGACTTGATCTCTCCGCGCCTGCCACCATGTTGGATCTCCATGTTGAATATTTTGTATCTTTAGCTAGATCAACCTATTATTTTGGAACATGTTTCACCATAGAACATGAGGACAGTTCTGATGTAATCACACCTTCAAGAGAGACATTGTTGAATCTTACAGTAAACTGATATTTAGCATTAATTTGCAATCCAGTTGATAAAATAGAAGGTTTTATAAAGAAAATATCAACTAAGATTGGGTTGATTCATCAAGTAAAAATGTATCTAGGTGGAGGAAAAGTGATTAGGCATTTTGAAGTACATGATACAACCAAAAAAAGTGATTTCTAACATCTGTTTGAGCTCTTGGGATTCAAGGAACTCTTAAGAAGATTATTATAAACTTTCAAGATTTCAGTGTCTTACTGATCAGTGAAACACTCCATTTTGAAACCAGAGAAATAAAAATTTAAAATAGAAGATGATACAAAGAACCAAGAAAATCATGATTAAAAATAACATTTACAATTTTTGAAACACTTGCAGTGAGAAATTTAAATGTGGGAAGGAAGAAGGGAGAACAGAGACTGAGCACTAGATTACAGAACTGCCCACATACCCTAGACTCAGCTTGCCACTCCATCCATAATTCTCATCATGTTTAGTTCTTAAACTTTTGGTGCTCAAAAATACAGTATTTGAACTTTTTGCAATTGTAATCTAGCCTGTGCACTTTCCATGATAAGAAACAGTGTCTAGAGAGGTAGGTAAATAGAACTGAGTTCAGAACTTTCCTACATTCAACTCCAAGTTTAGAAATGCCACTTTTCAGGCTAGAGTCACTTCCTGGTGAATCAGGTTTAAAGGCTCAGAAACAGTAGCATAGTCACTCATCACTTGTTATTTTTACAGCTCCTATTTTATTCAACATTAACTGAGTAACAACCCAAATTTTAAAAATTTCCACATTCAAAGTACATCATCTCTTAGTGCTTCAGTTTCCTTGTTTGCAGAAAAGAAATAGTAGTAAGCCAACCTCACAGGGTTAGAGAAAAGCCAAATGAATTTTTACAAATCTCTTTGAATACTGTGCTGAAATTGCCTGGCAGAGTCATTGGAGCTGTCATTATGTAATGATTTCCTTTTTATGTGATTTTATATTTATTCAGTTATTATCATGGTAGTGGGAAGTCATCCACCTCTCAAGCACACCTCAGTGTGATTAATACCAAAGTCATGCTAGGGCTGGGGCTCTGGTCCATGTTGCTCCCTGCCGTAAAGTTCACAATGCATGATGAGGGTCCTTGTAATCTGCAGCTCAGGGTCTGCCATAAAAACCTTAGCCACTCTGCATTTGGTAGCATTATGAAAAACAAGAAGGAAACCTTAGCACTTGGACTATTCTGGGAGGGACTTTGCAATCTAATTTAAAAGGCCAGAACATTCTTTTTTTTTTTTTGTTTGTTTGGTTTTTTTTGAATTTTTTTAATATTTATTTTTTAGTTCTCGGCGGACACAACATCTTTGTTTGTATGTGGTGCTGAGGATCGAACCCGGGCCACACGCATGCCAGGCGAGCGCGCTACCCCTTGAGCCACATCCCAGCCCAGAACATTCTGTCAAATGCAATTTGAGCTAGGACCCATTCCCATGAGGAATGTGCCCAAGATGGCTGGTCAGGGAGTTGAAAGCATGACCTCCTTCCTCTTGTCCCCTTCTCAGGGTGTGAATGAGCATGTAGAAAGGGAGAGAGAGAGAGGGAGGAGGGAGGGAGGGAGAGAGAGAAAGAGAGAGAGAGAGAGAGAGAGAGAGAGAGAGAGAGAGAGAGAGAGAGACAGACAACAGAATCCGGCCATATCCCAGGACTGACTCACTTGCTTTATTTTCTCCCTCCTGTACAACACTTGAAAAGGTACAACCTTGCCACATGTAGTACCAGGGTAACCCAAGAACATCCATGTAGTGAGTCTGTCCCAATAAAAAGGACCTTTCAGTGACACTGAGCCCAGTGTATCTCTGCTCTATTTATAGTAACTGTTTGGTTAGTTTGATTCTGGTCTCTAAGAATAGGAAATGAACTCACCCTGGGAACAAGCCAGAGCCTACACCTCAGAGATGACCCATAAATCTTTCTGCCATTTCTTCTGGCTTTGAAAGGAGAAAGGTTCAAGGGTGAGCCACTTGGGTTGTTGATAGGGGTAGCCCTTTCACCAGGCATGTTTGGATGCTTGTGGTTTCTCTGTATGGTTTGGTGGTTTGATTTTAGATTCCTGATGCCATAACAGATCTGTGACCCCTTTGTCTCTCACAAAGATCCATAAAAAACCTTGAGCCCTTTGTTGGTGAAACATCGGTTGCAAGGAGACCCCATTAGAATTCAAATGTCCCCAGGAAGAAGGGTGTGGCTATGGAGAAATCCCTTTATCTCCAGTATCTTCCTGACATGGAGGCAGAGACTGGAGCCAGATTATCTCTCAAAGTACAATACCATTCCTGGGTGTTTGCTTGTTGATTTTTTCAAGGGTATTTGATAAGGACCAGGAATCTTGATCCATTTAAACTTTAAATATCTAACCGAGAACTTGTTGCACTGAAGTCCAAAGGTGCAGCCTTTCCAGAAAACGAGTTTAGATTGTGTTTGAAGTTGCTTCCTTTGTAGGCATGTTGGGTTAGTGAGCCTGAGAACCAGACCTACTGAGCCTGAAGGAAGGGACTTGGGTGGAACTGCTGGGCTTGGTAAGGCTTCCCCTCATGCTCCCTCTCTGGGAAAAAATAATAATGCCCATTTATTTACTTTCTATTCTGTTACCTCTTGACCCTTTCCTCTATGCCAGACAGTACTCTAGGGCCAGGTGGTGACTAGATGTCAGGTATGATTAACAGTGAAAAAAATTAAGCCTCTGATCCTGAGATGAAAGCATTTGCAAGGCCTTCTGTGTATTAGGTGCCAAGTCTGCAGTCCAGTGAGGAAGATGAATATTAATCAAATAATTGCTTAAATAAAGATATTATCCCTAATAGTGGATAGTTGTGTACAGAAAAGGTCAAGGTGCCCTGAAAGAGCAGAGAGATAAATGGGCCTAGATGTGGGGACAGAGAAGAAACATGCACATCAGATGATGTGTTGTCTATTGAGCATAGAGATAACTGATGGCTGTATGTAGGTGGCATATTTTTGAGCTTTCATGAGCAGCACTGGGGCACCCATACACTCACTTCATTGTCCTGAGGATGATCACATGCAATAAAGTCTCAGGGAGAGTTTGTGTCCACAGAGAGGTTGGAGATTACACCAGGTGATTGGCACATGGAGGCTTTGGCCTTGACCTGTGGATCTGCAATAGATGTGGTTAAATATCCTTTTTCTTATAGTGCATTAATCTCAGTTGGCTCATTGAGGGAAGGTGTAAACAATGTCATGCTCACATGTCATTTTCTGCCTTTTACTGGTACATGGCAGTCCTGCCACTGTACTCAGAAATCTGTATAGAAAGATGGCTTCATGTTCCCTCCTGAAGTTTCATGCATTCAGATACTCACAAGCAATGGCTTTTTTAGGAGAATTCCTCAAAGACGCACTAAGGACCTCCCGATATGGTACAATCTAGAGCAAATCCCTACAGAAGAGAGTTTCCACAACTTCATTTGGAAAATTTGACTATTTTATCTCTTTTATGCCCAGCATTTTCACAGGCATCCAATTAAAGTCAAGAAAAACATCAGAAATGTTCCCACCCTAAAAAGTTCATGAGACTATTCAAAATGGATTTTCATTCATTTATTCAATAAGTAATGAGAACCTACAATGTACCAAACCTAGAAGCAGCATTTGGAGGGCATTATCATCGTTGCAGCTAAGCACAATCCCTGCTTCACAGTGCTGGTAATATAGAGGAGAGAAAGAGACTCAAACAATCCATGCACAGGGCAATTTCAGGTGTCTTACCTGCATGGCTAATCTAAGACCTATTGGAGGTCACAATATTTAAACATAGCCCTAAATGTGTCCAGAGCATTCTGAACAGAAAGAGCACTTGGAGGGTTCTGAGTCTCCACAGCAATTGGCTCATTTAAGGAATAAGTAGCAGCAAGTGTAGCTAAATATGAGCAAGGGGGCAAATGGTCAGTTGGCCAGCAGATACAGTGTGGATTTTATTTTGAATGCAAGAAGCTTTCCACAGGCAAACATGTTTCACTTCAGCCAGAACCCACCTGTCAATCTGGGGGAGATTCTGTAGACCAGTGAAATTTTGAAAGGGACAGACTTGGAATTCTTAGCACTCAGAACCCTAAATAAACAGACATTTGGAAAGGAAAGATGTCAATGTTAGCCTATTTTTGGGTAAGAGAGAATAGTGCCTCCTGTCTAGGAGGCTTTTATGGACCTGTGAGGATGAAAGTAAAATGTGAATCAACCACAGGACAGGCTCATGCTTGTAGCTTGGAAACTGTTACCTACCTTCTGGATTCAACACCCCACATTTCCTCAATGAAATTATTGCTTTCTGTTTTGGGGAATATAGTTTGGATCATCCTACTCAGAAGTGTTTTTCACTTTCTATCCCCCACATCAAAGTGACAGGCTTAGGGTTGGCACAGAACTCAATCAGAGGCAATGAAACCCCAGGAGAGATTGCCAACAGCCTGCTGGGAAAACACACTTCCTGTCTTTCCCTGGGAACCTTCTATCTGATTTGATAGTGCCAAAAATTAAGAGCTGTATTAATCTCTTGCTCCGAGAAAATAGCATCCCCCTTTCTATTCTGGCTATATTATTCTGTCTCTGAAACCAGGGATACTGAATAAGAGTATATTTTACCTATTCCCAGAGTAGTTTGTTGAGCTAGGACTTTTGACAAAGCTGTGCCAAATAAAATAAAATTGCTCAGTTGCCTGATGATCAATAAATGTGTAATGTGATAAGAAAAATATTATAATTTGTGAACAGGCTTGTATTCTATAGATGTCTTTATTATCTGCCCACCTGTGCTGAGTTGCAAGGATACAACAATGCATAAGCCATGTCTTAAACAAGCTTTCTCAAGGTAAAATTATGGTGCATGTCAATATTTTCTTCATCCCCAATTATCCAAGTTAATGCATTACTAGTTTTCTTGCTGGTGCATGTTAAATTCAGGAATTATTCTAATTGTTTGGTATAATAAATAGTTTTGGGGAGAAAAAAATTACAAATTAAACACACATAAAAATTTATAAAATTTTCTTAACAACTGCCCAAGCCAGCTTGAATAACCAAAGCGGAACAGATGGCTCTGCTCCACAATCCTTCCCCACTTCTGGGAATGCTAGTGATGAGGGCAGGGAGCTCCCAGCAACACTTCTGGCTGAGCAGGGGACACAAAACCCAAGGCTAAGAGTGCTCTTGGGGGCTAGGTTGTGGCTCACTGGTAAGCAATTGCCTAGCATGTGTGAGGCACCAGGTTTAATTATCAGCACCACGTAAATATAAACAAAGTAAAGTTCATGGACAACATAAAAAATATATATATTTTTAAAAAGAGTGCTCTTGTGATTTTAAAAAGCACAGCTGGGAGGAGACCCTCTTTTCTCCCTCTTGTGGGAGAGCCTGAGTATGGCTGCTGTTCTGTCACTTAGCCCCCAAGGCCCTAAAATCATGCTGGCTTCTGTGGCATTTCATTCCTTTGAAACTTTCTTCAGATATCTGCCTTCTTCAGTAATCATCCTTTTAACTTACAATGGTTGATTGTAGCCAAGCATCCTGACTTGCACCTTCTAAACATTTCCAGTCTGTGTGTCCACATCTATCAGCAGTGCCCTAACTCAGGTCCTCATCAACTCTCATCTGGACTAGTCCCATAGCCCCACAAGTCACCTGTCTCTAGTCCTCACAACCAGCTTCTGTGGTACAGTTAAAAGGAGGGACCATGTTCCCCACTCACACCCAAACTCATCAATGGCTCTCCACTATTAAAGAAAGATCTAAATTCCTTAACAGGACTCACCCAAATATCTATACACAATCTTCCCTCCAGTAAAACAGCTATTACCTTCTTGACTCACATTTTAGCTCTGACTACCCAAAACTGCTTGGGTTTGGGCTGGAGCTCAGATACACACACCCACCATACTGAATTAATTAGTAAGTAAAAGTTCCCATTTTTGAAAACCTGAAGAAATCAAAGAAATGTGGCTTTCTTCAGGCTTGCATCTAGGTATCAAAGTCATTACATTGATGTCTATATTTCATTACATCAATATCCCTAAATATTGTTGTTACAAATAACTGGTGCCAATGTACATAATACACAGCAGCAGCAAATGTCTGAAAGGAAGAACCATAGACTATAACAGAAGGTTCTGATAACCAATTAATCTCTGTAGACAGAGCACCAGCACTGACTCCCAGAGAGGCTTTCTCATCCAGACAGTGCCCCTCTTCCTCACCCAGACAGTGCCCCTCTTCCTCCACTGGTGCCACTACCCTCTGTAGAAATCTATAGCCTGGCACATGACTTCTGGTTCCTTAAGGACAGGACCATGTTCAAAGCATCCCTGGATCTCCAAGCCCAGTCAAGTCCTCAGAATACATTAGACACCTGTAAATATTTACAGAATAATGTGTGCATTCTGAGCTAAGAAGAACAATCAAATACATTTTCTGATTTTAAAAAAGTGCACTGGACATCAATTAGAAAACTTGGGCTTCTTTCACTAACAGTGATGAAAATATTTGAAAACAAAAAAATATTTTTAATATCTCTAACATATTGTGTAGTTAACTAAATGATCATTGTTTCTATAGGAAAAAAAATAATGGAAGATGTTGAGAAATAAGGTCTGTTTTTTTTAACTTATAGAAAATTTCAGAGAAAAATGCACAAGCAGTCAAACAAGTGGTAAATTGGACTTGAACAAAAAACCTATCTGCCTTATAAGAGTGAAAAGACTACAGAATGAGAAAAAATTATACTTCATATATCTGATAAGTGTACATTTGTGTATATCCAGAATACAGAAGAACAATTACAACTAAACAAGAAAAGGACAGCTCGATTTTTAAAAATGGCTAAAGAATCTGAATAGGCATTTGTCTAACAAAGATAAACAATGGCTAACAAGTACATGAAGATATTGAATATCATTAGTTATCAGGGAAAATGCAAATCAAAACGACAATGCAATGCCACTTTATACCCATTAGGATGACTACTATAGAAAAATACCATGGCACAATGAATGTTGGCAAAGATATGGAGAAATGGAATCTACAGACATTGCTGATAGAAATTTAAAATGGCAGATTCACCATATAAAACAGTCTGGCAGAGTTACTTATGGCCCATAAATTTCAATCCTATGTATCTACCCAAAAGAAAACAGAAGTCAACTCAAAAACACAAATATTCATAGAAGTATGATTGTAAGAACCACAAAGTGAAAGTCATCCAAATATACATCAACTGATAAATGGATAAACAAACTGCAGTATCTATATAACAGAAAAATATTTAGCAATAAAAAAGAAATACAATTCTGATATATGGTAAGTGATTTACATGGTTCAATTTATATACTATGGATAAACCTACAATGAAAATGGAAGTGAAGTAATTTCTTTAACAAAACTGTTCCAATTTCTCTAGATATTTATCCAGAATTATAATTGCTGGGTTATAGGGCATTTTTAAACCAAGAATTGCTATTTATTTTTATTTATTTAGGCACTTTACCAATGTGTTACATCCCTATTTTTTAATAAGACAGGATATCACTGAGTCACTTAAGCCATTGCCAAGTTTCTGAGGTTGGTCTTGCATTTAATTTCCTCCTATTTCATCCTCCCGATCCACTGAGAGTACAGACATTGAAAATAATATCCTTCTTCACAAAAGTTATTATTAGTGGATTATATGACATTTTTATTTTGAGTTCTTAAGAACCATGAAAGGAGCTTGTAATGTGGCTCAAGTGATAGTGCACTTGCCTGGCATGTGTGTGGTGCTGGGTTTTATCCTCAGCACCACGTACAAATAAAGATGTTGTGTCTGCTGAAAACTAAAATGAATAAATAAATATTAAAATACTCTCTCTCTCTCTCTCTCTTAAAAAAAGAACCATGAAATTTTTTTCAAAAGTATCTTTATTAACTTTATATTTTAACCAAAATTTTTATCTATACATATACACCTATACTCTGGAGTCCCTACTATCTTTCAGATATTTGTTTGGTTTTGTGTGGTTTGGTGCTAGGAATTGAACTCCGGGGGTACTTACCACTGAGTTATGTGCCCAGTCCTTTTTTTTTTTTTTTTTTTTTTTTTTTTTTTTTTTTTGAGACAGGTGATATATCACTAATATCTCAATAAGTTGCTTATAGCCTTGCTATGTTGTTAAGGCTGCCTTTCAAATCACAATCCTCCTGACTTCCCTCTCCAGCCTCTAGTATATTTGCCACCACACCTAGCTCTTTCAGATTATTATAATAACCTTTTCAACAACACTGCCCAGGCTACAGAAAATCTCTTTGACTGATACATTTTATTCCTGTAGAAAGTTTATATGAAGTAGCCAATGTAGGACTATTCTGTAAAGATTTGTTGGAATAAACATGGATCATTGTTTTTTAACCTCCTTTCTGAACTGTTGTTTAGTATCATAGTTCATAAAAGTGCTGGGAAAAGAATGTAAATTCATTTGTTTGAAATCTACAGAGATTTACATAAGCTCAATAACCTTTTGTTCTAGAGTTTGGAACTTCAGGACATAGTAACATAAATAAAATATTTTAAAGTTCAGATATTCTGTACACACATTGACACACATATCCACACACACACACACACAAAAAAAAAAAAACTTTCTAGGAGCAATTGTTAGTTCTGGCATTATTACTAGTGTATCAGGGACATAGTAACATAAACAAAATATGTTAAATTTGAAACATTCAATACACACATACACACACCCACAAAACAAACAAACAAACTTTTTCTAGGAGGAATTGGTAGTTCTGGCCTTATTACTAGTGTATCAGGGTTGGGGCAGGATTCAGGAAGTGCTAAAATCTCACTCAAGCTAAAAGTAGTTTAATGAATTCCTCCTTGTTTCACCTATAATACAACCTTGAGTGAACTTCATCTGTTAGCAAGAGCAATTGGGAAAATATGCTGGCAGATTTTTTTTGAGATTAATTGACAGCTTTGATATTTGGGTATTTTTGTGTCTTGGTCACAGCTGATGAAACACTTGTGAAAGATTTTATGGCTACTAGATATCACCATTTGTTTTGTATCATTTTTTTCATATTCCTTTCTTTCTTTTTTTATGGTGCTAGAGATTAAACCCAGGGCGTTGTGAATACAAGGCAAGCACTCTAAAATCTGAGCTACATCCTCAGCCCCTCTCTCACATTTCTGTTCACTAGAGGTGATGATGGTAATTGGGGATTTTGTCCCAAATGTGGTACATTTCTTAAGACTGGACTAATATCCAGTGTATCTAAATCTCTCTACTCATTCATGATTTTGCCAAAGAGACACTCACAGTAGTTTTTTTCCTTAAATGGATCTATAGATGGAGGGAGAGTGTCTCATTTAATATTTGTTTTTTATAGTGTTGGTAATGTTAGAACTGACTATCTGGCACATTTTGCACACACACTCTAACAGTGAACTTTGCCACAACATCCCAATTCTAACTTTAGGTTGGATAGATTCATTCATTCATGTCTAATGTTATTTTTCTTATGGTAGGTTTTACATATGCCTTTCTATTGCTCTTAACAATACTATTGATCTACATATGGTTTCAGATTTGATTCATATTATAATATATTGGTCTGTATTATTGCAATATAGTTTCATAATATACATTAAATGTGTCTCATAACAATAACTATATTATTTTTTTTTATTAAAGGTTTTGGGGTGTTTTACATATATTTTATTTCTAAGATAATTTTTTTGGGTCCCTTCTTTTCTTTTATTTGGTACTTGGAATTAAATTCAGAGGAATTGAGCCACATCCCCAAACCTATTTTGTATGACATTTAGAGACAGTGTCTCACTGAGTTGCTTAGGACCTCACTTTTGCTGATGCTGGCTTTGAGCTCCCAATACACCTGTCTTAGCCTCCCAAGGTACTGGGATTACAATTGTACACCAACAAGTCCAGCTCTCTTCTTGTATTTTAAAGAAAAACATGCTAAAATTTTGATAGGAAAATATTATATATTAAATTGAGTTAAAATAGTTGTCTTTGTAATGATTAGTTTTATTTACGCACATGCTATTTTATGTGCTTTTGTAAATTTTTATTTAGTTTGTGATAAGTTCCACATATTTTCCTTGAAATCCATTATACATGTGATATATTTAACAGATGTAACTTCAGTATATTACTTATGTGGTATTTTGTACTCTAATTAAACCAAAAATCTTTCTGGGCTCCAGAAACCATTTTCTCCTCAAACTTTATTATTTTTATTTTTTGGAATCACCTCCTCTTTCTCCTAGGCTGCAGATTTCTTCTGTATTTGATAAGTATAGCGATAGTCTTATGCTATCACATACTTGTACACTGTCATGGTACACACATACTATAATTTCTACAGGTCTAAGCTGCTTGGTGAGGAGTATTTCATCATGAAAACTGTATGTATATATATATACATACAGTTTTCATGATGAAATAACAGCAATTTCTACTCCATTTTAATTAATGAGGATTTGTTCTGTGTCCTCATCAATACTTTGTATTCTTTTTGATGTTGTTTTTTCTTACTGGAATTTTAAATCAGGGGCACACAGAGACTGGGTAACACATAGTTGCTTAGGGCCTTGATAAGTTTCTGAGGCTGGCTATAAACCCAGGATTATCTTGCCTTAGCCTTACAATCCAATGAGATTAGAGGTATGTCCCATGGAAACTGGTTCTATTTTATTTTTATATTGAAATATATATTACTTCTGAAAATAATTTATTCTTGATATTAAGAAAGCATAGAGTACCATTTTCCCCCACAAATAACCCCCTCTTTTTTGGAAAAGATGTCAGTTTTTTGGAAAAGATGTCAGTAGTGCTAGATGTATAATTTATTAATGTCTAAATGGCAAGTGTATTATTATTATTATTATTATTATTATTATTATTATTATGCTATGTGTTAGCTACATAACTTTATTTGTTCATATTATTATAAGGTATATACTCTTTTCTATAACTTCATAGCATGCATCATTGTGTATCAAAATTACCTTTTGGCAGTTGGGAGGTGAGGGGAGGGATCATGGGGTTAGAAATGATGGTGGAATATGATGTATATAGTTATATAAAGTACATGTATAAAGAAGTGAATTCACATAAATATAATTTGTATAAAACAAGAGAAATGAAAAATTGTGCTCTATATGTGTAATAAGAATTGTAATGCATTCTCTTCTCATATATAATTTAATAAATATTTTAAAATTAAAGATAAATGATGGCATTATGTTCTAACTGAAAATAAATACTGCTCCTTTTCAAAATTGAAAAGAAAAGGGTCTGTTGGTCAGTTTTAAACTTTATAAAGTACAAAATGTATCCTGACCATTTGGTAATACATAAACCTTGATGTAGGTATTTATAGTGTTGTCAGCAAAATTAAAAAAAAAATTCTGTAGAGTTCATTTTTTTGCAATGTATACTCATAATTATATGAGATGCATTTTGTACATATACATGTATACTACCATTATATATAATTAATAAGTGATTACTACATCTCACATTAACTACATTTATTTCAAATTAATTTGTCTTTTGAAAGCACCAATATATGACACTCTTTGATATGTACACTTGGTGTGTCTTCAAATTTGTCAATTTTATGTATTATGTTCTTTTCTTTATTCTACTTTTCATAGAATTTGTTTTTCCAAGTTATTGAAATTAATGAATTTTAAACAATTTAGTTTAACATTGCAGTCTGTAGATTTTCTTTTTTAACCTATGATAAAATACATCCCAATTTTAATAGGCTTATTGTTATGTAAATGAGTTTTAAAAACCTGCATATATAACACCCTTACTTGACCTTACTCTGGACTATTGATATCTGGGTGGAGGGGATCTCAAAGTGATCCATAAAATGCAGAGCAGGGATAGGTCAGGATGTGAGATTGGTGGATACTGAGTATGTAGTAGTGAGTATTCATGAAAAAGTATTGGTGGAATAGGTATGGGTAGAGAAAAAAGTTCTGTGAAGGAAATAGGGAAAGAATGATCAGCTCAAGAGTTCAGATTTAAAAAGTCTAATGGTGGATCAATGGTAGTATGAGGGTAAAGGGTAGTTTCTTTGGAGGCAGAAATAAGGTAGAAGTGAAAGAAGAAAGTAACTCTGGCACAGTCCCCAAGAGAAAGAATCAAATGAACACTACCCTCTATATTCACGCTATATATATATATATATATATATATATATATATATATATATATATATATATATAATGCAAACTTCTATAACATTAGATTAATGTCAGCCAGCCTCAGCACCTTAGTGAGGCTCTAAGAAAATCAGCGAAACCCTTTTTCTTTATAGAATATTTTATTAAAGGCTGAGAGTGTTTCTTAGTAAAAAAGCATATCTGATTTCAATTTGTAATATGAGAGGACAGAGAGAGAGAGAGAGAGAGAGAGAGAGAGAGAGAGAGAGAGAGAGATATCTTGAAAAAATAAAAAAAGTAATCAGTGACACTCTTAGTGTCAAGGAAGTAAATAAAGTAATAGTGAGCTAGTTGGAAAATTCATCTAGGTTATTAACTACTGCTTGGGAAGTTAGTCTACTCTCAAAAATATAAAAGTGAGAGAGGAATTCTTTATTAAAGTGTATATAAGAAAAAAGAGGACTTTTGACAGAGCTTTTAGTTGACCCAGACTGGGTCAATTTTATAGGGTGATTAGGGTTCTGCAAAGATGATAAATCCTTGAGTTATTTGGAATAATGTGATTTTAACTAGTCTTCATAAATGAAGATTAAGGTCTAGTATAAATCAGGCCTGGCAAATGAAAAACAATTCAATGAAAAGTAAATGTATGAATAAACACATAAAACAATATTTAACCAAAAGTCAACATTCAGAATATTTATGCAATTATGTAATCACCAGTAATGTAAAAACAATGACAACTAAAGAAAAAGTGAATTAATAAAAAACAAATAAATAATGTAATGAATGAATTAATTAATGAGTAGCTAACAAGTGCAAAGATGTAATGTGACTGGAATTGTCAAAGTCAGCTTGTAGTCATGAAAAAGTGTAAAGGTACACAGAAATGGTGTTTTACTACTTACTGAGACATACCCTATGAACTATAAATTCCATTCCTAGGTGGGAAGAGTTGAACACAGAACCCATTCACCTGGCTCTCTCACTTGGGAACTGTGAAAAAATTACCTTTTTCTTTCCCTCAAATTTTATTGCTGCTTCCAAGAACACTACCCTCTATATTCACACTATCACTGTAGACTTGTAGCATGTGAACCCCTGAACTGTTCAAGTTTTTCTTCTTTTTTTTTCATTGCTCTTTTTCTCCCTACCCCCATATCATCCACCGATACTTATTTTGTATAGCAAAATCTACATACTCAGCAATCACCAGTCTTACATCTTACTATATCTATTTCCTACCTTGTGCATGACCACTTTGAGAGCCCCTCCATCAAAACATCATTAGTTCAAAGTGATCAGAATGGGGGTAAAATTTGCAGAATATTAAAGGTCAGTTACACAACAAGAAAGCTATAAAAAGTGGACTTCATTTAAAGGTAAAAATAGAAAGAAAATCTTTAGTTAAAATAGGGGATCAAAAATTTATGAATCTCAATAATTTGAATTATACTTGTGATTCACTTTATTGGGGGAAGGGATAAAAGGACATTGCTAATGAGTTTAAAGCTCAAACTGCTTTTTTATAAGACAAAGAATAGAAAAATTTAAAAAATGTATTAAAGTAATTGTGATATCATTTTCATTATATATATATATATATATATATATATATATATTTTTTTTTTTTCACAAATTGCTTTAAACTTATAAACAGTTATAAGTGTCAATACATTTCTCTCTGGGCTAGGTCCTATTATTGGAAGAAAACTTTGCCTTAAAATAACCCTATGCAGAGGCATTTAATGTTATTAACAGGCCTCAAATAATAATAATAATAATAATAATAATAATAATAATAATTGAGGTGGGGAAGATTTCAGTGTTGTGAAGCATACCTGTAATACAAGTTACTTGAAAAGACATTACAGTAGAATTTTATACACTGTTTGAAGACATATATGTATATATTATTTATAAAAAGTGTTTATGAGTTCAGTAGTGAGGGTGCACAATTCCAATACACAGTCTTTTTTTTCTTGAATATTTTTTGTTGTAGATGTACACAGTACCATTAGTAGTTTGTTTGTTGACTTTTTAAAATATTTATTTTTAGTTTTTGGTGGACACAACATCTTTGTTTGTAGGATCGAACCTGGACCACCCGCATTCCAGGTGAGTGTGCTACCACTTGAGCCACATCCCCTCTTGGGTGGCTTTTTAATGTGGTGCTGGGTGTTCAACCCAGTACCTCATGCATGCTAGGGAAGTTCTCTACCAATGATCCATAACCCTACTCCCCAAAGTCCTTTACTGAATCTTTTTTTGAGCTGGGGGGGGGAGTGTGTTCATGTAGAGCAGGGAATTGAATCCATGGCCTTATATCAGCAAAACAAGCACTCTACTGACTCAGCTATATCCTCAGCCCTGTAGTCGTTTAACAATGATAATGGAGCAGCCTGTCATTCAGACTTTGATTCTCTGCCTACTTGGCTCAGGTTGGAGGCAGTGCCTGAAGCCTTGACCAATCAGTCTCTTAGGTGAGAACTGTCCAATCCTTATGCAGCCGGTGATGAGGGGGAGGGCTTCCACAACCTTCTGTTCCCTTCGTGTCTGGAGCCTGCCATTTTTTCAATCTTTTTGTAGGCTTCTGTCCTGGATCTGGAGCCCAGGTGTCTGTGCTATGCAGAATCTGAAAACAAACCACAGGGAGAATACTAAGAACCCTGAGAGCCAAGAAATGGTAAGTGTGCCTTGTTATATTGAGACTGCATAGGAAGGTGGCTTAAAGCTGACAGGAGTGGCAATGGTGGAAACTGGCCATCATGGATTTAGACTCCTCGTGGTCCTCTCCAGAGTCTTGTGGCCAGAGGGTCTCTCTGTGATAGCTTAGCCTTCGCCTCCCTCTGACTAGTCTAGTGAGGCTTAGATCAGCAGTTGAAAACTTGGGCATTTTGTTCCATAATTGTATGGTGTTTTCAGCTTCTTTCTAAAGCCCTTTGTGGGCTTCCATGTGCTATGAGTCCAGCATGTCTCCAGATTGCATGGTGAAGACTGAGATAATTACCAGGAGAGAACTCCAAATCCATTTATTGTATTCATGCATGAGAGAGGCGTTAATTGTTAATTTTAGGGCTTGTTACTCATGAGGGTTTGTTTGTTTGTTTGTTTGTTTATTATGTGTGTGTGTGTGTGTGTGTGTGTGTGTGTGTGTGTGTTGTTTTCTTTTTGGTATCAGAAATTCAACCCAGAGGTGTTCATCCACTGATTCACATTCCCACCCCTTTTTAAATATTTTTAGTTAGAGACAGGGTCCCTTTGAATTTCTTAGGGCCTCAGAAATTTGATGATGCTGGCTTTTAACTTATTCTCTTCATGAGTCCTGAGATTTTTAAATGTAGCAGAAGCAGAATCTCAAATCCAAACAAAAATCTGAAAGTTAGAATTTCAGTTTAGCTCTCCATAGGTCTCAGAATAAACCCCTAGTTTTCTAGCTCTCTGTTCACATATCCAAAACTAGGGTTATTTGTTCACAGAGAATAAGTATAAAATACAATAGATAGTATAATGACCATGTAATGCAGATAATGGGCCTCACTTAAACACACCTGGTGGCTAACTGAAATATGTTAATGAGTACCATTAAGGCCTATTTCAAATGTAAAAGACCTTGAACCCCACCTTCAACAAAGTCCTTTGTCCCAGAGATGATTCCTGATTGAATTTGAAGAAAAAAGGATGGTCACAGAAACAATGAATGTGAACCCATATGGTAGTCAGGATACCTTTTCCAAAGCCTATTCTAAATGCATTATGCTTTTTGTTCTGCCAAAACCATCAGGAAACTTCTAAGATTGCACACAAAAATGAGTTTTTTTTTTTTTTTTTTTTTTTTTTTTTCCTGGTATCATTCCTCATACCACATGGTGGGCATTCCATTTCTTCTTGCTTAAATAGACTTTTTTTTTCTTCAAAATTTATGAGACAAGCTCCCAGATTCAATTTGCAAACTGAGAAATTTTGGTTCATCTCAAAACTCCACTTTCAGCATTATTAATCATTTACCCATGTTTTATTTCAAATGTATGCATCATCTATAATGTTTTTCTTCAAGAACTGGAGGGCACTTTTAAAACATTTTAATTTATCATTCTGAGATTTTCCCATGAGAAGAAAGCAAGCAGAATAAAATTAGATGACATTAAAAAGAATGAATCTCTCCTAAATGAGATTTATGTGTCCTAATTAAGGATTTTTAAAAACTGTAATGGGTCATCAATCGAGGGTTTATTTATTTATTGATTTGTTTGTTTGTTTATTTATTTATGGTCAGACAATCTAGGGTTGTAGCTCAGTGATAGAGCACTCACCTAGCACATGCAAGGTCCTGGGTTCGATCCTCAGCACCACATAAAAATAAGTACATTTAAAAATAAATAAATAAATAACCCACAGAAACTTTCCAAATTTTTCAGAAAACTGTTTTATTCTGGTGTGGCAGGAAAAAATAAATGTGGGACTAACTTGAATTTAAATTACATGCAATTTTAATCTCTCTCTCTCTCTCTCTCTCTCTCTCTCTCTCTCTCTACTGGGGATTGACCCCGAAGGGCCTCATGGTTAGAAGGTATGCACTCTACAAGCTGAGCTATTTACTCAGCCTCATTTTTTTTGGGGGGGGTAGACCAGGAATTGAAGTTAGGGGCACTCTACCACTGAGCCACATCCCTACCCCTATTTTGTATTTTACTTAGAGACAGGGTTTCACTGAGTTGCTTAGTGCCTCACCATTGATGAGACTGGTTTTGAATTCATGATCCTTATGTCTCAGTCTTGTAAACAGCTGATATTAGAGGCATGCACCACCATGCCTGGCCAACTTCAATCTTTTTTTTTTTTTTTTAAAGAGAGAGTGTGTGTGAGAGAGAGAGAGATAATTTTTTAATATTTATTTTTCAGTTTTCGGCAGACACAATATCTTTGTATGTGGTGCTCAGGATGGAACACAGGCTGCACGCATGCCAGGCGAGTGCGCCACCGCTTGATCCACATCCCCAGCCCCAACCAACTTCAATCTTAAGGGGTAAAGTAGATGGAAATTAGATCAAAGTCCATGTAAATATATTGGTACTATATATATATATATATAAAGTTGTTGATAAACCTTATATTCCAGTGCCTCACATGTGCCAGACAAGTGAGCTCCACTGAGCCCCAGCCCCAGCCCCCTTGTACATTTTTTATGGGGGATATTGGAAATTGAACTCATGAACACTTGACTACTAAGACAAATCTCCAGGATTTTTTTTTTTTTTTACTTTATTTAGAGACAGGATATCACTGAGTTTCTTAGCACCTCGCTTCTGCTAAGGCTGGCTTTGAAATTTTGATAATTCTTCCTCAGCCTCTTCAGCAACTGGGATTACAGGCTTGAACCAACACACCTAGCCCCTGGTACATTTTTATGTAGATTTAGCCAGTAGCCTTAACTTTTGTTCTAATATATATTTGATTTGAATCCATAACCCAGAAATCAGTGAAACAATCTATTTTTTATTTCCAACACTGCTTTTGTTTATGTCAGTGTCTGAGTTAAGATTCCCCATTAAATAATTTACTGTCTTGTGTTCTCATTCTGACCTCCCATATGACCTAATTCTGAGTTTTAGAATATCTGAAACAAGGTTCCCAGAGATTAAATTTTTTGGGAGTATTTAGAAAACACACTCTCTGAGTCTTGTCTTCTAGGGATCAGTTTGAATTTTAAGTGTGAAGCTTCTGAAGGGATGGACTAATTGGATGCTTTGCAGCTGGAAGGCATTTTCTGATATAGTTTCTATCTAAAAGGTACTCTATTTGTTTCCTTTTATTAGATACTGTGAATAAAGGTACAATAAAAATAGATGTGTGGAAATATATTTAGCGAAAGGATTCCAAATTTTTTTACATATATACCCAGAGATATTATTATTGGATTGTATGGCATTTTTTTCCGAGAATTATTATTTATATTTTTAAAATTTATTTAAATAATGGAGATTAACCCGAGGGCACTTTACCAGTGTGCTACATGCCCAGTCTCCAACATTTTTATTTATTTACTTATTTTTGAGAGAGGGTTTTACTGAGTTTCTTAGGACCTTTTCAATTTCTTGAGGCTGGTCTTTAATTGAGAATAAATTCCTAGTTTTCTACCTCTTATTTTTCTAAGCCTCTGGGAGTACAGGCATGTACAGTTTTGCACTGCTACCCCAAATTATTACTAGTGGATTATGTGGCATTTTTATTTTTGGCTTTTAAAGAACCTTAACAATTTTATAAAAATATATTTATTAAATTTATATTGTCACCAAAATTTTTACAAATTTGTGTGCCCTTGAATCCCTATTAATTATGAAATATTTGCTTGGATTTGTATGGTTTGGTGCTGAGTATTGAACCCAGAGGTGCATACCACTGAGATACATCCACATTATTTTTTATGTTATATTTTGTGACAGGCTCTCATTAAGTTGATTGTAGCCTTATTATGTTACTGAGGCTTTCTTTGTTCTAAAACTTCTCCCATTTCATTTTTCATAGCTTGTAGAATTTCAGGCATATGCCACCACACATGACAATTTATATTTTTATAATAGCCATTCCAACAGCACTGAATAGGCTGAATAAAATCTATTTGATTATAGCATTAAATCTCTGAGGTAAGTTTATGTGAAGTAGCCAGTGTAGGAGTGTTGTGTAAAGATTAGCAAGGATTGTGGAATGTAATAGACATTATTATCTAAAGTACATATATTGGGCTGGGGATGTCGCTCAAGTGGTAATGCGCTCTCCTGGCATGCATGTGGCCAGGGTTCGATCCTCAGCACCACATACAAACAAAGATGTTGTGTCTGCCGAACACTAAAAAATAAAAGTATTAAAATTCTCTCTCTCTCTCTCTCTCTCTCTCTCTCTCTCTCTCTCTCTCTCTCTCTCTCTCTAAAAAATAAAGTACGTATATGAAGACAGGAATTGATGTGAACATACTTTATATACAAACAGAGGTATGAAAAATTGTTCTATATGTGTAATAAGAATTGCAATGTATTCCAGTGTTATGTGTTTTAAAAATAAAACAAAAAAACAAAAACCTTTGTATATATTGCTGAGAATCAAACTCAGTGCTTTGCACATTCTAGCAAAGTAGTCTACAACTGAGACACAACTCCAGCTCATGTACCCAGCTTTTTATACTCTCTTTGTAGTAATCAGAAACAACTTTAAAATTTAAAATTGCATTTATATCACTTTTCCTAGTACAGTAATGTATTAGTAACTAAACTTATTCTTTGTATTTTTAAAAAATAATCTAATGGAAGACTGTTGTTTTTTCTAGATATTATTTTATCACTTCTTTAGGGCTTGGTGAAGGGGCTTTTTTTTAGAATATAGATGTCTTCTAGTATCAAATGAGTCCATGCTAACTGTGTTGAAAATAGCGATTCTAAAACTTCACACAATCCACACATTTCCAAGACTATAGGGGAATGGGAAAGACAATATTCATAACCAAGAAACCATTTTCCATGGAAGCATAGTATCAATGTCCAACCTGGATTGTAATCCAGATCTTTCAGTGGTAAGGTTGTTTAAAAACCACAACCATAGGTTTTTGGGATCCTCTAAGGTACACTGAATGACTTTAAATCACTTACTCTTCTTCAAAATAAAATTTCTGCTACCTACTTAAAAAAATAAATCACTATGAATTAGAAAGGTGAATGAGACTTTAAGTTATTTGAAGGTACTGAGGTTGACTTTGAATTATAGTTTATAAATAGTCAAATAAGTGCCTTAGAGTTGTCTCAACTTTTCCAACACATGATATGGAATATTTAGATGAACTGACATGAAATAATGAAAATGCATTTCAGGGAAGTGATATCACAGAAATTTTCAGGGTAGAATATTGGAAATGTGGAAAAAATATATTCATATATACATATGCATTTCTATAGAAAAAACTAAGTGATAAGTACATGATATGAGGGTAAATTCATTGTGCCTCATGCATTGTAGGTTGAAGGTAATGATAAAGCAGTAACTGAGGAGATGCAGAACTATAATCCTGGGAGACATTAATAGCAATTTAGAAAAAGAAAATATAGTTAAATCCCTTTAGATTTACCTCTGTCCTCTGTTCCTCTTATGAATTTGATTCTGTCAAATGAGATTATGTGGGTATGGTTCTCTCTGAATTTATGTTTTCTTTTGTTTTTAGGATTTTGTCAGCTATGTCATGTAAAGCCCTGTCTTTTTTATTGGTTGTTCAAAACATTACAAAGCTCTTGACATATCATATTTCATACATTTGATTCAAGTGTGTTATGAACTCCCATTTTTACCCATATACAGATTGCAGAATCACATCGGTTACACATCCACGTTTTACCTAATGCCATACTAGTGACCATTATATTCTGCTATCTTTCCTCTCCTCTACTGTCCCCCCTCCTCTACCCTCACATCTTCTCTCTCTACCTCATCTACTGTAATTCATTTCTCTCCCTTGTTTTTTGTATTTTTCCCCTTTCCCCTCACATCCTCTTATATGTAATTTTGTATAACAATAAGGGTCTCCTTCCATTTCCATGCAATTTCCCTTTTCTCTCTCTTTTCCTCCCCCCTCTCATCCCAGATATTGGTTTTAATTATTTTAATTATTACTTAAGAATATAGTCATTAGTTTCATAAAAGGCATACCATATCTGGTGGCATATAGAAAACTTAATTTCATATGAAGGTTGTTATTCTTAGAGGGAAAGGAGTGAGGATATGAGGTTAAACTAACTTACAACCTTTGGAGAACTCTAACCAATAGACTGGTAATTTATGGAAGAATGTATAGACTCAACCTCCTATCTGTATTTAGATAGTTACCCTATGTATAGATAGCAAAAGTTAGGAGATTGAAAGGGGAATAGAGGGAATACGAATGAAAAAAAAATAACAAGGAAGAAAAGAAAAATAAGAGAGAAGGAAAAGGAAAGTAAGACAGAAATAAAAAAAAATATGGGGGTTATGTGGGGTATATGCAATTCCTCTATATTATATTACTTTGGTAATTTGGTTGTTCATACACAGTTCTTGGTTTCACATATGTTGAAGTTGTGGAAGAGAGAGAAGAGAGAAGGAAAGAGAAAAAAAAGTCTCTCAGAACACTATTTTCCTTTCTTCCAGTAGGTGTCGTTGTCTATTTCTAGCTTGAGCCTCTATATTCAGGGTGGTGGGTTTAGCCAGTGTGAAAGTAAATGAGCTTCCACCTGTATCTTCCCTACTCTAGTCTCTGAGGTAGAAACCAGGTGCCTGTATACTTGTTGTTTTGTGTTGATAGCGACAACCCCCAAAAGCTTGTGGGAAATATTTTGAGTTATAGCAGCTAAGGGTGGGGGAGTTCAAAACCAGGTACCTGGATCAGCTGCAGAACCCTGCTCATAGCCACACTCCCTTTGATTGGTTTTATGGGTTGATGGGCTTCCTCCGGACTAGCACACAGGGCAGGGCCGGGCTTCCTCCTCTGGTCTGGCTTGGCTGGTGCCGGGCATCCTCCTCCTGTCTGACTTGGGTGGAACCGGGCTTCCTCCTCTGGTCTGGCTTTGCCGGCCAACGCCCTGTCTTAAACTCACTTTGGGGGCTCTTTCACCTCCTGTTCTGGACTGCAGAGCAGAGACTCACCTCACTCATTCTGTGCAATGAATTGACTTTTGTCAATCTTTGCAAACAATGGTTGGAGGAACAAGCATATTGGAGGGTCTTTCATAACTAAAGGGTAGTTACTTGCTATGTTTGAAAAATATTCCCTATGAGAAGGGCATTCCTGTAAATGATCCAGGTGCATAAAAATATTCATTCTTTACTGAAAGCACAGTATTCATTATAGAAATGATATAAGCTTAAAAATTAAAATATATCTCAAATATCAAGGGAGTTTAGGAGTTAGAAATTTTTTTTCTTTCAGAATATAGGTAGTAAAATAGGACAAAAGAGAAAATGTGAAGCATAAATATATTAAGTAATATGCAAAAAAATCACCAAGATAATTATTACAAAAAAATCATATATACAGAAATGGTTCAAAAGAAGCAGTCTTTTTGTCAGGAATAAACATTTTGAAAAGAATGAAAGTTTTGGTTTTCTTTTTAAGTAGTTTTACTCCTAGTGAATAATCTTTACACAATTTCTGCATTTTACTGGTTGGAATTAATTATAATTCATATATCTGTGAAAAAGGTAGTTAATGCAGAAAAATAATATTGCTCATGTTTAAATCACCTCCATCATTTGATATTTCCCTTTTTAAACCAAAAATCAGCATAAAACCATCTCTTAATAAATATCTGTATCTCTGTATATTAGCAGCAACTGAGTTATAAAATTTGCTATGGTAACTTGTCTCTTCATGTACTTAAAGACTATGAATTTGCTACTTAGCACTTAGGTATAATTTTTTATGGTGTTCTCTAATTATTTATGTCTCTATGGCAAGTTTTATACCAAGCTCTTAGTATGTGCCTTAATTTCTCTGTGTAGCAATGTAGGATTTATGTCTTATTTGTGACACTTTGTTCCCAGAACTGTGTCTATAGGGAAATATGTACAAAATGATTATCCAGGAAAAAAAAACTATCTAATATTATATTTTATTTTATATTTATTTATATATTTATGTATACATATTTTTATTACTTAGAAACACCCTTTGGTCTGAAATTACAGTGATACTAGTGTATTTTAGCTTGAATTGGTTGTGAGAAACAAACTAAAAAGACTTTTCTCTTTGTTGGTTGGTGATTTCTGCAACCTCAAGAACCTAGTGAATAATAGCAGAAATAAATAAGTATTTCTTTATTTTGCGGCAGAACCACCAAACCAGATGATGTTTTGCTTCTGGTTTCTATCTTGATTATTAGAAACATACCTTTAAATTTACATGGAACCCTTTTGGAATTCTGTTCTGTTAGTTCTTCTAAAAAAATCAATGAAAGTGAAAAATAATGCAGGAAAGATAAATAATTAATTTCAAACAATTCATTTCTTAAAATGAATATTTTTTTTCAAATCACCAAAAATTCTGAAAAGTTAGAAAAGTTAAAAGCTTTAGAAATATCCTAAGGCAATTTCTCTTTTGCTCAGAACATTAGAATATATGTCCAACTCATTCTTCTCTAGAATTGGACTGTGTGCAAATATGTAAAAAAAGTGCTAAGATGCCCCACATGGCTTATAAGTTTTAAAATCCTGAAAGGATCTCAAATCTGCCATTTTTCTACTTTACAAAATAGAAAATCTTAAATTTGTATACTTAACAAAGATTTGCAGAAGTGTAATTCAAAATGACCTAAACAAACAAACAACAACAAAAAAAAATGAAAAAAATCATTGAAGGACTGACCTACTGAATATGAGAGACTTATAATATTGAGTCACTTATATTAAATGTCTTTTTATCATTGTCAAAATTTTCCATATTTATATTATCAATATATTAATTGAAATTTTTATGCATTTAATAACAAATATCTAATTTCCTATTTTATTCAGTCTTTTAAAAAATTAGTAGTCATTAATATTGATAATTTAATTCTCATACTTGTTAAAGTATGAAATATATACTTTAAAAGCTATGGCTATAGCAAGTGAAAAATCTAGCCAAGTTTCCTTTTAAGATTTGGAGCCATCTCATCACAAAGGCATGAAAAGTTAATTTCTGCTTCATTAAAAATTACTGTGATTTGTAAACTTGCTTGAAATGCCTACCAGTGCCTTGAACTCACCCATATCTGGGTTTCCCTGATGAGATAACAACCCTCCCTGAAATTTTAGTGATGACTCATAAATTCTGGCTTTCCCTGACCAAATAACAACTCACTCTGAAACTTCAGTGGTGCATCATAAATCCTGATGTTGTGATCTAAATTATTCCCTAAGTGCTAAACCATTTAGACCATTAACCTACTATATGCCTTTGTATTATGCTTGTGAAAATCCTGTTATTCGTGTAAGTTCTCAAGTCACCCCACTTTTGTAACTTTTTGTGCTATAAATCTACAGTCCTAGAGAAGTGGAGTGATGAATTATTTTCCCATGGGTTTCAGGAGAGACTGTTATGCTCAAATGCGGGACCCCCAAAAGACCACCATAGATCAATATCGATGTAAGCACCAAAGAGGTATTTATTGCAAGCTATCTCAGTCCTCCACACACACAGAAACTGGTGGCTTAGAGGCCCTGATCCCGGGGTTTGGAGCAGTTTTATAACTCTTTGTGGAAGGCAGGAGCCCCACATATATCATAGCATCTCTGAGCAAATCATCACACACCTTGGGAAAATCATAAACAACTCTAAAACGGTGGGAACAAGTTGGGTAAGCATGATTGGTTAGTACAAGATAAGGATTAATTTGAACAGATTGCCTTAGACCATGAGGCTTTCACATTTTATCTCCTGAGTCCTCCATTTTTGCCATCTGTAGTCTCACACTTCAGAGTTACAGGTGTTCTGCTGTGCAGGAACTGAGGATCCCAAGTAGCCCTAATCCTGAGAACCAGGAAATGGTGAGTGTGCATTGGCCTAGCATGGGAGGCTTGGGAGGAAGACTATTGGAACCACAAGACTGGCTGTGTTTAAAACAGGAGCTAGCAGATTTGGACTCTGGGCAGTCTCTTGAGTCTGCAAGCTTAACTCTTCCACTGGGCCACTATGTCCTCAGTCCTACTGGCCAACCAGGTGAGGAACCTGTCAGTGGCAGAGACTCTTTGCTGCCTTCCTTATGCTCAAAGGGCATCCTCAGAATCTGCATAAAATACTATGTGACAGGTGTGTTCCTGCAGCCCAGTGTCTTACCAGATGCTGGAGATTGACAGGTGGAATAATTATCAAAATCAAATCTCCAAGGTCCATTTTCCTGCAGGAAAGAAGCTGTCATTTTGGGGTACCTAATTTCCTTTTTAGCTAGCTAATTTACATTTTGACATTCTTTTATTTTCACTTTCTTCATTATTATTATTTTGTTAAAGTTAGGTGAACTCAGGGATACTGTACTACTTAGCCATATCCTTGGTAGTGGAGCCAGATTTACAGATAGGTAGTTAGTGTAGTTAGGTAAATTGGGTCTAATATCCAGTAAAATCAAGAATTAACACCATATTGATGATGGAGTCCAGGATAAGGGGAATTGAAAATGTCCCCAGGCCCTGAGCCCATCCCAAGGAAATTTTAATGAAGCAGCTCACAGAAAACATGGAGATGCTAATCCAAAAGCCCTTCCTGCCCAGAATACTCCTTCAGCCCCCATATCCTCCACACTTTGGGTCTTCCCACCTATATTCCAAAACTGCAGGATAACAGGACAAAGAACAGCAATGTGAGAGGAATGCAGGATAGCTGAAGGAAGACCTTAGCAATAAAAAAAAAAATCTAAAAAGACCTTAGTTTAAAAAAAAATCCCTTTCATGGATTCTACCTCTTTGGTCTCCTTTTTCTTCTGGGGAGAAGTCTTTTCTACTGTCCTTTAATAAAGCTTCTACTTTCCACTCTAAACTTGCCTTGGCACACTTTTCTGGTGTTATACTTCAGCATTCTGGAAGCAAGGAATCTTCACCAGTAAACAGCCCTAACAGGTTTAAATTTATTTTGAGAAAGGCCCTAGCCAAGTTGCTGAGATTATTTTTGTTATGGTTTGATTTATCTATAATTTGCTATTGCAGTAAAGCATACTGTTTTTACCTACATATGTATTCATATGGGGATCTTATTTATATTGTGATTCTTTTTTATTGTAATATTATATTTTCACAATATATATGAATAATATGCAATGATAAGTTCTTCTTTTGCTTTTATAATTGAAAAGGTTTTGGGCTAAAGTTAAATATAACTTTGTAGATGAATATTAAAAGTTTATGCTTTGGTTTCTTAATTCATTTAAAGTAAAGCTTGATGATTTTTTTATTATTGCATTATTGTTGTATTTAATAGGTTTATTTTGACATAAACATAAAACACGAAATATACTTTGCTTCCCTTCAGTATCCAGTAGTTCCCCTTTCCCTATTCTCCTACTTTTTTCTATCGTATATTTATTTATAGCTTTTTTAAATTATTGTTTTATAGAATACACATAAAAGTAGACTTCATTGTGATATATTCATATTTGTACATAGTAGTTTTGGTGAGATATATTGTTGGTTAATTTGGGGGAAAATTATCACCTTTGTAATGATGAGTTTTATTATTTACATGGGATGTATAATTCAGTCTTTTATGTGCTTTTTGTGACTTTTATTTTCTCATAAGATCTACATATTTTGTTTTTAAAAATGTACACATGTGAAATACCACTTGCATAAGGCACCTATGTAAAATTTATACATAGTGTTTTATGCTTTTTTTAAACTAGATATATTATGAAATGTGACTGGCCCCAATGACCATTTTTTCCTACAGACTATTATTTATCTCTTCCAAGATGTATATTGTATTGAGCCATGCCCTTGGGCTTCAAGTGTTTGGGTGAGTACCATTGCATACTTACATGTTATCATGATCGAATATGCTCTAATTTCAGTAAGTCTCTGTGATGGGGAGTATCATGTATGTTCAATAGCAAAATAGTTTCCACAAATTGATACTAATTTAAACTCCATTTGAGTTAATGATTATTAATTTGTTTTAAATGTTCATCAATATTACTTTATTTTTCCCATGATGGGTTTTTATTTTGTATTGTATTAGGTATTACAATTAGTCTCAAAATATTATGAAAGAGGATCTGTACAGGTTTATGCAAATACAATGTTATTTTACATAAGGGACTTGATCACTCACAGGTTTGGGGATCTGCAAGAGATGCATACCCACAGCAAGGGTGGTATTAAGCATTGATATGCATCTTTCTCCTTCATCTCCTTGGGCACATCTAGTCCAAGCATTTAGACTGTAGAGCCAGATTTGCCAGCCGAGCTTCAAAAGTTACAGTTTGTGTAATTTGGGGGTATATAATGTCTCTTTCTTTCTTTCTTTCTTTCTTTCTTTCTTTCTTTCTTTTTTTGTTTTTGTTTTCATATCTGTAAAATGGACAAAATAAGATTTTACAATTCAAATTTTATCACAGGATTCAATAAGATCATATAAAGTGTTAACAGTAACAGTGCTTTGTGCCCTGTGATCACTCTATATATGTTAAATAGAATATTCACTTTGAAATCAAACACTAACATCAAACTTAGGTTTGGCTCTAGTTGAGAAGGAGAGAAGCCCCTCTTCTCCTGGTGTTTAAGGACAGTGGCCTAGACCACCACAGAGTTCATTTTTGTGGTGCATACCTTGCAGAGGAGTCTTGTGTGAATTAGATTTTTACCAGATGTTGGTTGCTCCTCTAGAATCCCTTTTCCTAGCAGCAGTGAAGTCTTCCAAATGCCTACCCAGGAATAAGGCAGCTGCACCCTGCTTTCTGATCCTGACCAGGACTTAACTCTCTGCTGCTGTGTGTATCCCAGCATGTCTCACTGGATAAGCAAGTCTTGCCTATTAAGATTGGAAAAGGGACAAAAGCATACTGACACTCTTCAGGATGGTAAATGTGATATTCCATCAGCTGTGCAACTAGGCCAAATGAAAGAGGACCAAAAGGAGAGGGCAGACTAAAATACCTTACTTTCCAGGCAAAAGAAGTTGTGGCTTCAAAAGAAGGAGAGGAACTAAGAAGCATTAGGAAAACAACAGTGACTGTCAGAAGCACCTTTCCTGAGGCATTTTGAAAGCGAGATGATTTTTGATCAAAGACAGCAAGGATGAAGTGAACCTGGAAGAGAGAAGCACAAACTGCACTAGTCTCCACAAAGAGTGGCTGTTTCTGAAAACTGAAGCCTTTGTGTGAATGCCACCTGCGAAGGATTAGAGTAGGAAGAAAGGTTTTACAGTCCAAGCTGAACTCTCCAATTAATGTCACAACAGGGAATATGTCCTGAGGAAAATATGATTGAAACTCTTTGACCATGATCTGGATGAAATAATTTAGGCTATACCCATTCAATGTATTATGGCATTTTTTATAAGATCAAATTTTAATAAAGTATAATTTGACATCAAAATGTCCTCTACACACACAAGAAAAGGGAAAGAGAATATATCAATAGCTTAACAGACAGTTTAAAACAGGAATATAGAATAAAGCATACCCACCTAGCTGGGTGACTGAATGAATGACAATTGATAAATCTGCAATGTAATGTCATTCTTTCTAATAGCATAATAAAATTCTATTAAATGAAACATTCAAAATTTTTTCTTTAATTCAGTTAAACTGCTAAAAATTTTTCTTCAGTTCTTGTTCTGAATTTTCTTGAAAGTGATTTTGTTGATGGTTTTGTAGTTACTATCTTCAGTGATTTCTATTTTTTGCCATTCTACCACTATCAGTCCATTTATTTTTTTTCACATGTATAAATTTGTTAAGGTTACAGAATTTTAGCTGTCTCTAAACTAAAAGCAGGATATAGAGCTTATTTATCTTTTTTGAAAAGTATTTTTATTATCATATAACATACATGACAAAATGAGTATCCTTGAATAAATTTTCATAAAATGAAAGACCCAATGACTAGGATTCAGATTAAAAACCAACATTGTCCCTCCCCATGAGCCTTCTCAGTTCTCCTTCTATACACTCTTCCAGGTTAGATAAACATCTAACACCACAGATAACGTTTTGACTTTTTGACTTTTCATACTTTATGAGTGTAATCATACTGCATCCTTCTGTGAATATCCTCCTCAGTTCAACATAAGGTTTGTGAAGTTAATCTGGTATTGAGTGAAGTAATATAGAAGAACCCTGACCTACAATGGTTCAGCCTATTATATTTCTGCTTTTAAATAGTGCAAAATATACAACAACTGTTTGGTTTTTCCTTTCTTATACATTATTTAACAAATTACGTGAGATATTTAGCACTTTGTTGTGAAATAATTTTAGTGAGAGATGATTTTGCCCAACTGTAGGTTAATGTAAGCATTCTGAGCATGGGGAAGATAGGTTATTATAAGCCATGATTTGGGCATATAAATGAATTTGTCACTTATGATATTTTCAATTCATGGAGGTTTTGGGGGGCTATAAACTGCCGCAGTCTGGCTGGGCACAAATAAGAGAGAATATTTTTTTAATATTTATTTTTTAGTTTTTGGCGGACACAACATCTTTGTATGTGGTGCTGAGGATCAAACCCGGGCCGCACGCATGCCAGGCAAGTGTGCTACCGCTTGAGTCACATCCCCAGACCCTGAGTTTAAAGTTTTTGATTGAGTTCTTTGGATAACAATATCTTAACAACCTGTTGGGAGAATTTTTTATTGACAACATTAAGATCTTAACTAAAAAGTAAGAGTGGGCATAAAGATTGAGAATAAATCTGAAAA